>NC_136491.1:72841625-73441625 GCF_053919585.1 Euprymna scolopes | reverse complement strand
TTAAGAGAAAAAAAATTAAAACTGTAAGTTGAACTTTACAATCAAAATTTATTCTTCGACTGAACACTCCAAAAACAATTTACAAAGTCCTTATTCCGCGGAGTTTCAAAGAATACTATTCTTGTTATTCTTCTCATCAGAGGACATACAGAAATCAGCAAATTATATTTGTATCAATTTTAGAAATTGCTAGTTTGAAGTTTTCTGTTGCGTATATCAGGTAAACACTACATCCCCTTGATTTAATTAATATATACATATATATATATATATTTATACGTTTATTACTATTATATATATATATATTATAAATTATATATTACGTACATATTTTTGTTTCAGTTTAAAAGTGGCCAATAAAGTACTTTCAACCAATTAGAGACCTTTATTTTATTACCTTCATTATCAATGTGTTGCTTTCCACCAAGGGAGTTAAATGAAGAAAAGATTAGCTTGCCAGAATGGACCCAACCTATTCCTTATTATAGTCACGTGATCTATGTATATTTGTTATTTCTCTGTTTCTAGTGCAAAATGCGTTTATGACATTGTACACGGACATGATGAAACTGTTAAATTCTTCCACGTAGGCCGAGTTCGTGAGGTTGGTATTTGCAGTGCATTGGATAAGCTGCGGCCCGTATGATAACTGATAAACTGGAAAGGAAGTTCTTCAGGGTAGTGGAGTTTGTTTTTGTTTACGCTGCTACAACCTGGACACTAATCAAAAGATTGGAAAGAAAGCTAGACGGCTCATATGCTATGAATAGTGTTAAATAAATCTTGACAAGATAAACCTACGAAGAGGCAACTTTATGGTAACCTACCGACCATATCTACTACCATCTACGATTTGTTGGTCATTAACAGAGGAGCAAGCAAGAACTGGTGAAAAATGTATTACTGTGGACTCCACGGCTCAGGCACATGAGCATAGGATGACCTAGATTCACGTACATCCAGCAAATTGTACATGACGCCAACTGTGATCCTGAAGTTCTGAGGCAGCTGATGGGAGACAGAGAAATCTGGTAACAGAGAGTAACATTAGTCCGGTCAAGAAACCTGACCAAATAGATAGATAGATAGATAGATAGATAGATAGATAGATAGATAGATAGATATGTATATAGGTAGGTAGATATAATGATAGGCCGAGTTCGTGAAAGATCTAACCTCCGGTTTTTCTCAGAGTTTCGAGTCGTAAACTTCAGACACGACATAAAAAAATAAGCGTAATTGCGTTCTAAAATGATAAACGTTGTTGTGCATTGGTAGTAATATTAGGAACATTCTGTAATAGCCTTCATTAGATAACGTTTTGCAATGTGTGTGGGGGGGGGTAGTGGTCCAAAATTTAGAAATACTCTTAAAATAAAAACGAAAACATTCTAGAAACGTTTTAACAGTCATCTCAGGAAAAAAAGCGATATTCGTGAAAATAAAGAGTAAAAAGGAGGAAGTTAAATTGACAATAAGCGATAAAAAAAAAATAAATTTAATTGTCATTTGTTTTTTTATGACTATTGAATAAAATTTCGAGTTCGACTAGTTTCACCAGAATTTCAGCGTTTACATTTACCGAAACCTTGTAAAATTCTATGTATCTATAAAAGTGAAATTGTCTGTGTGTCTGTGTGTGTACTTTTTCCTACCAAACTACTCAGTCAATTTTCAGTCTACAAACTCGAAATTTGACATAAGGATCATTGAGATTTGGGAAAATCTTTTAAATCGGTTTTCGGTCAGAAATTTGGCTGTCAAGAGGTAAAAGTTCAACGATTTGACCTTTGAAAACTCTACCAAACTCCTCCGCCAATTTTTGGTCTAAAAATTTGAAATTTTAGATGTAGGTTACTTGGACATGGATTAAACCTTTTAATTTTATTTGAGCCCAAAACGATAAATGTTAAGGGGTCAAAATTGGGGTCAAAGTTTTAAAAACATTGACCTCTGCGGTGTCTACCAAATTACTCAGCCAATTTTGGTCCAAACATTTGAAATTTTACATAAAGTGTATTCAGATATAGAGCAAGCTATTTAATCTGTTTTTGTCCGAAATTTTGGCTGCCAAGGAGTCAAAGTTGAAAGAGTTGACCTTTGCAAACTCTACCAAACTCCTAGTAATATAATGATTGAAAATAGTTGTTCGATAAATCCAAATAATACAGACGAAAATGTTGTTTCAACGTAGCGAACTAAGGTGAATATTATTTCTAAGTAAAACATGGCAGACTAATGGAAAGTTTTTTAAATTTAATTATGGCAAACCAATAAAAATGCTATTTTGTTCATACGCATGAAAGGCGAAAAGGAAGCTATTTCAAACTTAAGCATGACAGACCAACTAAAAGTACTGTTTCAAACTTCATAATAGACAAACCAAAATGCTATTTAAAACTTAAGCATAACAGGCAAAAATACTCTTTCAAACTTAAGAATTACAGACCTACTAAAAATACTATTTGGAAGAATGACAGACAAACCAAATAATATTTCAAACTTAAGCATGACAGACGAAGGAAAATACTATTCCAACCATAAGTATGATAGACCAACAAAAATACTATTTACAAACTTAAGCAAACAAAACTTAGATCAACAAAATACTATTTTAAACTTAAACATGACAGATTAACAAAAATGCTATTTCAAAATGAAGCCCCACAAACCAATTAAAATATTACCTCAATTATTATTAATTATTACTTGAAACTTAAGCATGACACTCTAATGAAAATACTATTTCAAACTTAAGCATGACACACTAATGAAAATACTATTTCAAACTTAAGCATGACACACTAATGAAAATACTATTTCAAACTTAAGCATGACACACTAATGAAAATACTATTTCAAACTTAAGCATGACACACTAATGAAAATACTAGTTTAAACTTAAGCATGACACGCTAATGAAAATACTAGTTTAAACTACTGCCTGCCGGCCGTTATCACTGGTTGCATCGGAAAAAAAAGGAGTTTATTACTCCCGATTTTTTTGACAAACGCTGTAATCATCCTTTGGTTATCCAGTGTAAAATGTTTAATAATGATCAAAATAGAAAGCGAATGCCGCTAGCTTAAATAGATTTTGTAGCGTAACATAAGTTAAAACCCCAGAAGCAAAACAAATCTGATGCGAGCCGGAATTCTGCATATTTTAATGAGAAAAAATGTCACGCGTTAGACTTTGAATGTTGAAGAACAATCAGCATGAAGCAAGCGAAATAAGACACTAGAATAGAATTAATAACGTGAATATTTACGTTATTTACGAACGGAATTATGCACACACGCGCGCGCGCACACACACACACGCTCACGCACACACACACACACACACACACACATATATATATATATATATATATATATATATATATATAGAGAGAGAGAGAGAGAGAGAGAGACACAGAGAGAGAGAGAAAATAAAAAGGAACAAACCGTATTATGTGTTCATCAACGTTTCGTCTTTATTTCGAGACTTCCTCTGGAAGTATAAAGACGAAACGTTGATGAACACATAATACGGTTTGTTCCTTTTTATTTTCTCTATTTTGTCGGAATACTATTTCCATTATTTTCATCATATATATATATATATATATATATATATATATATATATATATATAATACGTATTATATATGTTTGAAGCTAAAAACGCATTATTACAAAATAAACAGACATTTATTTTGTTTGAAATTTAGATTGAAATTCATAAATATATTTCGAAGCAAAGCCTTATCTTCAGTATGTCTTTTTTTTGCCATGTTGTTGTTGGAGCATAGAACCAGAAACTATCATTCCGTTTGTTGTTTTTACAGCAGTTTTTTTTTTTAATCTCGGAACGGTGCGTTTGGTCACGCGGGATTCACGTTAAGATTTTTGTTCCTTAGCAGCGCTGGTTGAGTTTGAATAAAATATAAATTTCAAACAAAATAAATGTCTGTTTATTTTTAATAATGCGTTGTTTTGGCTTCAAACGTATATAATACGTATTTTATTTTATTCAAACTCAACCAGCGTTTCTAAAGAAAAAAAAACTTAAATATGTATATATATATATATATATATATATATATATATATATATATATATATATATATAACTACTTCATTTACTCACATAAATTTAATATACGAAAGTGTAGATTTATGCGTAAACTTTAAGTATTTACTTCAAAAGTGCTCAATACGTAGGTAGAGCTACTTAGTAATTTATAAAATATATATGACGATTAAGCTACACTGAATATTCTGCGTTTCATCCGCTATAGGATTCGTCAGGCTTATGCGCGAATTCTGTGGTTGCTTCTTGTTTTTATATATGTTGAGGATTTCTAGTTAGGCAATCAGCTTTCTAGTATCCACCGCGCCCTTTCCTATCAGCCAATGGGCATGCATTTTATCGAACAAAGGATCTGTTTTAGAGCTAGGTTAGTGGTTCAGGGTAGATCTTTTCCTTCCTTTTTTATACATATATAAATATACCTATGTGTGCACACATAAATGCACATATATATACATATATATATATACATATACATATATGTGTGATCGTTTATGTATATTCATGTTTATTTAATTTATTTATTTGTTTGTTTTCTATTGTTATTGCTAGTTTTAGAGCTATTTTGTATGCTATCCTAGAGTAAGTTTTATTTTGTGAACACAGTTGTTTGCTATTTCTCGTCTACAGTTTAGTAGATTTTGAGGTTCTTTAAAGTACAGGATAGCAAATTTTTCATGGAGGCATAATTTACATGGGTCGTCTAAATGTCTGCACGTGGTAGCTTGTCTCATTATTTTCCATTCGACTACCGGCGAATGTCCGCTTTCTTTGAGTTCCCAGTATTTATTCGCTAATGTTGTTTTTATAAGGTGTTTTTTTATTTTTGAATGTACTTTTGTGGTCATAGTATCGGGTTTTGAAATCTAAGGAAGTCATGCCTATCTAATATTTCTTGTTATTCGGGTTTTCTTTCGCAAATATTATTGCTTGATAAACTACACTTTTTGTTAGACATTTATTTTGGACTGGGCAAAGTGTGCGGTATCTACAATTGCATTTATCTTGTTCGTTATTAGTATTTTTATTTATGGTATGGTTGTTCTTGTCCGAGGTTGGTTTGTTATTATTATTATTATTATTATTGTTATCATTATTATTATTATTATTATTATTATTATTATTATTATTATTATTATTTCTGCTAGTGTTGGTTTTATTTCTGTCATGGTGTCTACTTTTTTATTGTTTATTTTGTTGTTGTTTATATTGTTTTCATTTAGTATTTTGTTATTATGTGCTTTAATTATCATCTCTAAATTTTCGCAACAACTGTAAGATAACTTCAAGGTATTTTTATTGAACATTTTGTGTAAGGGGTTGGTTGCGGGAAAGTGTTTTTCAATAAGATCTAGAAATTTCTTGCTAAGTTTTGTTTTTAACATTTGATTGTATGGGGCCGTATACCAAATTATAGTTCTTTTTCTTCTATTTTTAATTTTATTATAGTTGTTGGTGTTTTGTTGCTTATATTTGATATCGCTATTTTTGTATCCACTATTTTTAGGGCTGTTTCATAGATATTGGTTGACCTGTTAAATGCATGTTCATCGATTGAGTTATTACTAAGTCTACTTACGATCGAGTTAGGAATGTGTTTTATAATAGATGGTGGGTGGTTGGACTTAGGGTTTACGTAAATTGGAGTAGCGTTATCTTTTAAGTATGGTTCATATGTGTTTTTATCTAAGTTGAACGTGACGTCCAGGAAGTTTGTTATTTTTATGTTAGCTGATACGTCCGCTTTTAGGCCTAATTTTTTTCATTTCTTTGTGTATGATTTTCTTAAAGTTTTCTCCCTTGACTTTGTTGGAGTTTTTCATTATAGCTAGTCCGCCATCTCTATATGGGCCGATATCCGTAGTATCGAATATGCTTGTGACGGTATATAGAATGAATAATCCCACAAGATCTGATGCCTCTGCAGAGTCTCTGGCACCCATCTCCAAATCGAACGAATTTTTCATTTTAGTTTTTATCCATTGGTTATTGTTATTTATTAGAACTGATTTTCTACATTTTTTAATGATGTTGATTTCTTCTGAGGATATATCAGTGTATGCCTCGGCAAATTCTAGGGCAATGTTAAAAAGTTCTTCGGCTATCGAGGGATAAAAGTCTATGATGTCAAACTGTATGAACGTACATTTATCTTTGTTTTCTATATTTTTAAACCAGGTGATTACTTCGGTAGTATTTGCCGACTGGTTTAGTTCTAGGTCCTGTTTGATTTGTTTGTTTACTCTAGAAAGTATAGTTTTGCTAATTCTACCTATTTCTGCTTTAGTTGGGTTTATCAGGCGGGTGCTGGGATTATTATTAAAGTCCCATTTGTGGTCTTTAAGCAGAACGTATGACTCTCTAGGTTTCAATTTGCCAACTTTATCGCTAATTTTTAGTCTATCGGTGATTTGTTTACTTTCAGTATTTATTATATCTATGTAGTCGCATTCGTTTGTGTCTAGTTTTTTTAGTTTTCTGTGATTAGTTTGTTATATTCTTGCTTATCTATTTTATAAAAATTTCTGGTTTTATCTGCTTTTACAAAGATTTTATTAGAGTTGTTTATGTTTCTAACGATTTTGTGTAGTTTCCGTTGGAAATTGTTAGGTTGATTGTGGAATTCTAGGTTTTTAATTACGTTTAAAAGGTCATTTTCAAAGTTTATCAAAAGGTCTACGGTTTTCGGATTTTTAAGAGTTTTAAAACCATAGGATTCTCTTTTTGTTTACGTTTTCATTTTTAAGGAAGAAATTTGCTCGTCATCGCATTCGGCGTATTAGTTCATCTGTTTTTTGGATTAATTTAATAATATAGCTATGCTTGCTGGGTGTGGGGATGTTTTTTAGCGATGTTTCGAAATTAACTCTTTCCATATCTATTTTAATGTGGTGAAATAAATTCTTTTGAGAGTGCTCGACTGTTTTAGGAGCTAAGTATACTTAGCTCCTAAAGTATAACTAGTAGTTATACTTAGAAACTACACAAAATCGTTAGAACCATAAACATGTAGGCATTTAATTATTATAGTAAAAAATAATTATGACAGCCACTTTAAGAAATTCGTCTCTTATCGTTGAGCACTGTTAGTTGAATTAAGGTCGGTCAATTTAGCTCTTATGCATAGATCATCGTATAACGATTAGTTAACTGTCTGGCGGGCGTAAATGAACATTTAAAATATACCATGTTCAAATTCAACGTTATTTCACGCGGTTAATGGTAGCCGAATTGATACGGTCTTCGCTAATCGAGCCAGAGATATCTCGTGTTGCGGGGTTCGAATCGCTGGTGTTAATCGTGAAGATTCCCGAAAGGATGAAACACTTGTGTCTGTAGGTATTTAATTATTATAGTAAAAAAAATAATTATATATATATATATATATATATATATATATATATATATATATATATATATATTCAGAATGTGAGAGATTATATAATTATTTCCACAACGATGACAGCCAACAAACCGGATGTGTCTACCTGATGGGCCCAAATAATGATGGAACTCGAGTTTGTGATTTCCGGTTTGTTAGCTGCGACGGAAATAATTATATATATATATATATATATATATATATATATATATATATATATATATATAGAGAGAGAGAGAGAGAGAGAGAGAGAGAGAGAGAGAGAGAGAGATTTAATAAAATATGTTTAGAAACACTTTAGTAAGAGTTAAAAAAAATTGATTATTCGGAAAGGTAACACAAATAGAGGTGGAAGTCCTTAATTCGCGGAGTTTCGAAAAAATACTTCAAATTTAATTTTATCGTTTAAATTTTTATATATTCAAAACCAACCAAAAACCCCAAAATACGACTTTTACCTTCATTCTCTGAGCCATATATATATATATATATATATATATATATATATATATATATATATATATATATATATATATATATATATATATATACGCATTCAGCTGTCTTTTTTTTTAGATAAAATCACTCAATCATCGAGAATAAGATTCAATCAAGGATAGACACCGGAGTTTTGTGATTATCAAAATAATATATGTAAATATTTTTCAGTATTTAATCAACAGTGTGTAATGCATGAATAGAACTCAGTTGTAGTTGTTGTCATCCTTTGAGTATTTTATACTACGACTAGAAAATATGTGAACTGTTGACTCACGTATTAATCTCGGGTTCGATTGTTTGAATTAAGAAAAAGCTTACAAAACAAGTTAAATATTTTAAAATACAAACATAATCAATTAGAGAGAATGTTCCAAACAATATAGACTGAATAGAGAGGATGAACATGATATATATAGACTTAGTAAGAGATGTGTCATTTAGTGAGGTAATTGCACTTTAAAACTAATTAGACAAAGTGGACTTTTAAAGTATACCTGAATCCCAAAACTAATGAATATTTTACAATAGATATTGCGTGACATTATATACAGAGTAAATAGTTTAAGGAAACAAACATTGATTTACTCAGTTCGAGGCTATGATTTTTCCATAAAAATTGTTTGTTCTATTAAATCGATATACAGGGTGTCCCAAAAAGATGTACACACTCCTAAACTCTTTGCACTTCAACAGCGTTTTCATTTTAGAATGGATTTTTTTTCAAAAGTTAAGCCTGTCTGTCATCATTAAGATCGATGAGTTTAATCTGCAAAGAAAAAAGAAACATCTGGTTTAAAATTATTTAAAGTGTGTAGACATCTTTTTGGGACACTCTGTATTTTATACTGTTCAGATTAATTCTTTAATCAGCTTCGAATCGTCATTTTAATGGTTTCATGGTTTAATAAACTGTTCAATGAAATATGATTACACTAAAATTCTCTTATTACCTTAACTCAGCAACCTTTTCATAAGAATTCGATAAAATATATTATTTGATCCATCAAGGTAGTTCATCGCGTGTAACTTGAGATTCCTTTGTGGAAATTATTTTAGAAAAGTCAGTTCTCATAGATTTCTTAACTCAAATTGATATTTTAGAAAATTCACTTTCCTGAAAGTAGTTTACATACGAGATATTTAGATTAGATTAATCTAGAAATGTCAAGAAAAAGTTTTTAATTTGTTTCTCAATAAATCCCGAATTATAAAAGAATTTCAGCAACCCGCTTTATAGACTTGTGATTTCTGTGAAGTTTTATCTACATCAGAAAAGTAGATCGTTCAAATAACTTTACATTTCATGTGAAGCAGTATATATCATTCATCCACCTTTTAAAAATATATATATATATATATATATATATAATCTACAGTTTATATATTAAAATTTCATACAGAAAACTATAATTTTTCTAAACAAAAATTTATTATTTGAACAAATAATACAATATTTAAAGTAATTTAGAATATTACTTAGAATATTGTATTCTTTGTTCAAATACTAATTTTTTTGTTTTGAAAAATTATATTTTTCTGACTGAAATATAAATATAAAAACCCGTAAATTTTGTAATTTGCTCGTTCTAGTATATTGAGCAATTTTATTCGGCTGGGGGTTGCGTAATATAAAAATATTACCTTCGAAAAATAGTTTGTAAGACTTGCGACCACTAGATTCATCGAACTGTGATCTAGTTCATCTCATCATTCTTTTATTACTAACAAATACTATTTTTTCACTTGTTTTTTTTTATTTATATATGTGTTGATTGTCTTTATTTTTTGTTGTCTCGCGAACTTTATCTTGTCTTCAGTTTAAAGTCGCCCCCCTCAAACGAGCAAAATACCGTCCACCTCTATTTCCAGCATACATGTTAAACTTCAATGTTCTGAAATAATGTAAACGAGTGATAAAATGGCTTAGGCATGATAAATTTCTGAATTTAACACAAACGGGGACTTATTTTTTTCTCCGTTAGAAGTAATATACTTGATATCTAAAATTACTATATGCTCGTTTGTACTTAAAAAAAGTGGCCTTCTTGCTATCTATATCAAACCACTGGACATAGCTTATATTTTACTTTCAACTATAGTTGTAACTGAAATGTACCGAACATTTGTCTTTCTAACTCCCTAAGCTACCACTAAAACAGTTAATTACGACACTGGGACTATTTTCTGATACAATGCTTTGTGCCTGACCTTAATGACTGCCTATAACTACAAATTCCGACTCACCATGTACTAATTGTTTTTTTTTTCATAACTGTAAAAACACCACTGCTGGCTTGCTTCGTATATACAATATGCACTTTACCTCCAAGACGACTGCCTTTGTCTCACTTGCATGTTAAATTAAAAAAAAGATTTTGTCTTCAAACTAAACTTTACTTGAAACTCTAAATTGTAATATAACTCTAATGTATTCTGTAAGTTAATATCCTCTCTCTTGAAAACTAACAATTTGCTCTACTCCCTAAGCTACCACTAAAACTCTTACATTAGACACGCTTTTGTAATGGGTCTTTAGCTTCCAGCCCTTACCCTTCACATTCTGGCCGCTTAGAAAGTCATCACTAAACAGCTATACACTTCTACCTCTAGGACATGAATTAGAGTCATTCCTATCCAGTTAGGTACTTACTAGCCATAGTCTTTACTCAGATTTGAAGCGATCTACATTACATAACAATATGTCTCTTCCTTAGATAGATTTGCAACGATTAATACAAAACTGAACCGATACTCTTTATTATGCAAAATACTCCATGAATATTAAATGTAAGCTGAAGTTATCTTCCATCATTAGAAGAGGAAGCATATTTAATGCCTACAACTTCTATTTATTCGCATCTACTGAAAATTTGCCCATATACTTATTTACTTAATTATACATATGGAATACGCCATAACTTATAATTTACCTCCAGTTATACCCGTACTATATTGCACTTATATCCTAACCCTCCTGTCATCTACAATATAGTCTGGGCACTAAAAAAATTTGGTTTAGTTCTTAATACCTAGTCATACTGTAACCTTATCCTATTCCTAAGCTAACATATACATAAAAAAATAAAATAAAAATCTAGAGGAAAAATTCTTAAACCACATATTAACTCCTTTCTAACAAGCTTCCACTGCATGAACTTTACTCACCCGCCTCTTCCAGTAACAATGAAATTGCAATATCCCTAAATCACTTGGAGGAGTGTAACTATTCAGTAGATATATAACCTTTACAAACTAATCCAGTAACATTAACTAACCACGCTGGGTTGCAAAAATACCTGGATTAGGACCTAGGCGCGGAGCAAACCCTCTCGGTGCTTATGGACCTAGTAGATCTTCCCAGATAATCCGTCTAGGAGAAGGAAAACTCTGAAACTAAACCTAAAGGGAGGGAGGCCTCTCCAGTCTTGGATGACAACGTTCCTAGAGCTGGTGACTCAAACATATTACCGGTTTGCACACCTAAACTGCTTAAGGAGTAGATAGGCGCTGTCTATCGCCTGGCTTCCATGCCCCTTCTTTGCCTATTAGCCAGGCGCAGAGGTACTATCGCAGGGATTCGACAGAAACACTCAGTTGTAAATCTTGTTTCTTGACTAGGGCAATGAACGCGGTTTTCCCCACCCCCGACACATCCCACCTCTCTAAACTGGGCAGTTGATAGTGCTTGAGTGCCACATATGCCAGTGCAATTAGATTGGATTGACCTAGTTATGAGTTGAGGGTACCGGATTGACAGTCCTTGGCTGCTGTTTCCGACTGGTAGTACAGGTGCCCTAACTCTTTGGTAGCGCATAGAGCGGCTGCTCCATCAACAATTGTATAATATCGTGATGTCTGTAGTGCCATTTCGCGCATGGGAAGGGACCCTGCACTCATCTCCGGTAGGCTTTCCTGAGGCCACAATCCTAGTTGAAAGGTCAGCTGATGGTCTACTTGTGTTGCATGTCTAGTATTCTGCACCCCCTTACCTAAAGTGAAACTCTTTGAAAAAAAAAATGACAGTACAATTTTTAAAAAAATAGGCCTAAACAAGGACTAGGTTCAAACAAAATCAACTTGCCTCCTCCCTTGAGACTTGCAGTTACGAACATCCGTGGACTTAGAACTAATTTAGATGATGTTCAAGCATTTCTCCTAACAAACACCCCGGAATCTTTGCACTAAGTGAGACTAACATGACTGCCTGGAGGACTCTAACAGACATATGCACGGACTTTGAGTCTATATTCGCAATACACTCTTCCTGACTAGAGAAACAAACCTAGAATCGGACGATCAAGCCTTTATGTGCTTTAGACTTCACATGCAACACAACATTAAGTACTTTTATTTTCTCGGCCATGGACTGCACCACAATAAACAAAGTCCCTGGCAGCATAAATACATCACTCTCCATCGATACTAGTGCACAAGTACATGTATTTGGTGACTTCAATGTCCACCACAGAAACTGGCTTGGGTTCTCTACTTACACAGACGCAGCTGGTAGCACAACGCAAAGCTTCTCTATATTTCACTCCCTATCACAGATGGTTACGTTTCCAACCCGTTTCCCAGACCAGCAACAACAACACGCTTTACTTCTTGATCTGTTTCTGACCACAGTTCCCGATAGTTGTACAACGAATGCCCAAAGCCCACTTGGGAATTGTGATCATGTAGTGATAATGGTCTAAATCACCTTAAACTATAGAGCCTAAATTTAAGAGACATTGCTCAAAACAACTAAATATTATAAAAAAAAAGGCTGAGTAGGAAGCCATCAGGGATCTCATCAGAGATGCTCTATAGGGAAATATCTTTTCTCTTTCTGCTGAACAGTGCGCAAATGAGACCACTGAATGGTTCAAAACGGCAATTGAAACACGTTTCCACGCGGAAATTTTATAGCAAGCCTCACTTTCCCCAATGGTTTATTTCTGCTTGTGCAACTACCATCGCGCAAAGGCAGCATGCTTTAACCGACATAAGTCCAGTTCAAGCAGACAGAAGTATATAGAAGCTAAAAGTAACTGAAATATAGCGACAGCTAAGAGAGAATTTACTGAAACAACCAAAAAACGCATCGAAGCACAGAAATTAGGAACCCGTGACTTCTGGAAAATCTACAACAGTGTAGTAAATAATGGGCAATAAACAATTCCCCCACTAACCATAAATCATGAGGTTGTTTGCTCAGCAACCGAAAAGGCTAACATGTTTGCTAGTCGGTTTGCCTCCAACTCCACACTGGACTCTGCTAACCACCCCCTCCCTGATTTTCCTTTGTGGACACACGCCACGCTAGACGATCTGAAAATCACCCCATCTCAGGTGCATGCTATCATAAAAACCTTGACACATCAAAAGCCTGTGGACCTGATCTCATCCCGGCTGTGCTATTAAAAAAATGCTCCGCCGAAGTAGCTCCAGTTCTCTCCAAACATTACAATAAATGTCTTAATTAATCTTGCTTTCCGGACTGCAGGAAAACTGCTTCTGTGGTACCAATTTTCAAGAATTCTGGCAAAAGAACTGGCCCATTAAATTATCGCCCCATTAGCCCCCTCCCACTTTTCACCAAAATATTTGAGTTCATAATTAACCAAGCTCTAGTCCATCACCTTACAAATGCTTCTAACCCACCAACAATATGGATTTAGGCAAGCTCGTTCCATATCAGATATCCTAACTGTAATCTCTGAACGTATATACCATTCACTGGACAAAGCAGGGGAGGGTAGAGCGGTAGCTCTAGATATATCTAGGGTATGACATGAAGGTCTTCTCAGGAAAATCAGATCATACGGAGGAATACTAAACATAATTAAATCCTTCTTAGATAAGAGAAAAATCCAGGTTGTCCTCGACGGTCGTACATTTAAACAATATGATGCGTGGGTGCCCCAGGGGTCTATCCTTGGACCTTTATTATTCCTAATATTCATAAATGACCTCCCCGACAAAATTGCCTTTGAGATGGATATATATGCTGATGACACCACGCTCTATAACAGGCACGACAGGAAAATAAATGAACACATATCTAAGGAAATGGCAGAAACACTAGAGGATGGCCGCCAATATGTAGTGGAATGGGGATAAAAATGGATGGTCACATTCAACGCAGCCAAGGCTAAACTTATTTCCTTCAATAATTATAAGAAACCTTTTCTACCATTAATAGCAATGGCAAAAGATTCATTATCTGAAAGTACTTCTTTTAAACTCCTCGGCCCAACGTTCATAGGAAACATGATTTGGAACAATTACATTGAGAGCATTGCCAGAACCGCTGCGAAGAAGGTAGGCTCTCTCTACCGTACTAGAAAGCTACTAACGCCAGAAAGTATCCTGTACCTCTATAACGCCACCATTCGACCATGTATGGAGTATTGTTGTCATATTTGGGCTGGTGCATCTGCTACTAGTTTCTCGCTCCTACACAAAGTTCAAAAGAGTCTCCAACCTGATAGGTTCTGAACTGTCATCTAAGCTTCAACCTCTGTCCTACCGACGAAATGTTGCATCCCTCTGCCCGTTCTACAAGTATTTTAATGGTGAATGCTCTGACGAACTGCAAGCACTTGTGCCCCCACGACGTAAATACCCCCGACAAACCTGACAAGCAGCTAAATCCCACCCCTACACAGTGGAGATCCTTAGATGCCTTCTACTCCAGTAGTTTCTTCCCCCGAACCGCTAGATATTAGAATTCCATTCCGGGTCTCTGCTTCCCCAACTGTACTGACATGCAGAGTTCAAGTGTAACGTGAACCGATATCTTACTGTCTAACTCCTTACATAGTGTAGATTATGTCCCTGATAGTAGCCCCTAAACCTAAGTGGCAATGTGCCTTGTTTGGGGTGAAAATGTAATTAAAAAAAATTAAAGTGTGTGTGTATGTGTATATGTGTGTGTGTATGTGTGTGTGTATGATTGAATGAAGAAACTAGAATTTTTATAGATCACTTCAATGAAAAGAATGTTAGAATAATTTTTTTCGATGAAAGTCTTCTTCACTTGGGTGAAATGCAATAAATATTTCGTTTTATCCAAGAAGATTCCAATCCCTATGAGCCTATGTCTGCTCAACCGGCACATTATCCAATAAAGATACCAACGTATTTATAGGCATAAGCGTGTCTAAAATTCAATGAGGTTGGGTAATAGATAAAACACAAAATCCTGCACATAAATATTCCCTATCACTCATCTATAAGAACTCTCTCTCTCTCTCTTTCTCTCTCTCTCTCTCTCTCTCTCTCAATATATATATATATATATATATATATATATATATATATATATATATATATATATATATATATATAAATTTAAATAAGGGGGTGGTCACCAAAAATGTGTATTTTTTAACATTATTTTATTATTCCGTGTTTTGGTTTTTCATTAAAAATTATGTTTAGATCATTGTAATAATGTTTTTAAATCATTGAAATCGTTTTTAACGCGTTTCAGACGTTCTGTGAAACGTCCTCTTCAGAAAGTATTTAAAATGTTCAAGATGTGTTAAAAATGTAAAAGAACATTTTCGTAGTTCATTTGAAATGTTTCCAAGAGGAAGAAACATGTGTAAGTGATTCTACTTTTCATTCATTTTCCACCTCTTGGAAACATTTCAAATGAATTACGAAAATGTTCTTTTACATTTTTAACACATCTTGAACATTTTAAATACTTTCTGAAGAGGACGCTTCACAGAACGTCTGAAACGCGTTAAAAAACGATTTCAATGATTTAAAAACATTATTACAATGATCTAAACATAATTTTCAGTGAAAAACCAAAACACGGAATAATAATGTTAAAAAAATACAGATTGTTGGTGACCACCACCTTATTTAAATATACATCTTTCTCTCGTTGAAATTTCTTAACCATATATAATATATAAAGTTGAATGTGTGTGTGTGTGTGTGTGTGTGTGTGTGTGTGTGTGTGTGTGTGTGTGTGTGTGTGTGTGTGTGGTCACACATAGGCTCCTATATGGTTGACTATTTTTAAAAACTGATTACATATAATGATAGAAAATTTATCGAGACACAAGAATGGGTATGTTTGATCTGGCAGAACGGTGGTTCATTAAAATTGTGAGGTCTGCGTTCGCGCATGGTCCACAAAGTATGGAAATAAAAAATATAAAAATTAAAAAAAAAACGTTTACAAATGTTTTTGATATAGATTTACATGAGAATACTTTGATAAATATGTTTTAACTTAAATAGGGGTGGTATGATAAAATTGTGAGGGTCTGCGTTGGCGCCTGGCTTTCATAGAATGGAAATAGGCACCAACTTTAATAAAGACTTTTCATATCTATCTGCGTAAGTATACTTTGATAATTATGTTTCAGTTTGAGGAAATATGATATAATAAAATTGTGGGGTGTTCGTTCGCACCTAACCTCCATAGAATATAAATATGTCACAAAGTTTAACAAGGTTTTTTTAATATAGATCCACAAAATATTGTGATAAGTGTTTCAGTATGAACGTGAATGGTATAATAAATTAGTAATAACAGTAATAGTATAGTTTCATCTTTAGATAGACACCAAATAACTATTAGTAATAGAAGTAAAAGTATAGTTTCTTCTTTAGATAGACACCAAATAATCATTAGTAATAGAAGTAATAGTATAGTTTCTTCTTTAGATAGACACCAAATAATCATTAGTAATAGAAGTAAAAGTACAGTTTCTTCTTTAGATAGACACCAAATAACCATTAGTAATAAAAATATTAGTATAGTTTCTTCTTTAGATAGACACCAAATAAGCATTAGTAATAGAAGTAATAGTACTGTTTCTTCTTTAGATAGACACCAAATAAGCATTAGTAATAGAAGTAAAAGTATAGTTTCTTCTTTAGATAGACACCAAATAACCATTAGTAATAAAAATATTAGTATAGTTTCTTCTTTAGATTGACACAAAATAACCATTAGTAATAGAAGTAATAGTATAGTTTCTTCTTTAGATAGACACCAAATAACCATTAGTAATAGAAGTGATAGTATAGTTTCTTCTTTAGATAGACACCAAATAAACATAAGTAATAGCAGTAAAAGTATAGTTTCTTCTTTAGATAGACACCAAATAACCATTAGTAATAAAAGTAATAGTATAGTTTCTTCTTTAGATAGACACCAAATAAACATAAGTAATAGCAGTAAAAGTATAGTTTCTGCTCTAGATAGACACCAAATAACCATTAGTAATAAAAGTAATAGTATAGTTTCTTCTTTAGATAGACACCAAAGAACCATTAGTAATAAAAGTAATAGTATAATTTCTTCTTTAGATAGACACCAAATAACCATTAGTAATAGAAGTAATAGTATAGTTTCTTCTTTAGATAGACGCCAAATAAGCATTAGTAATAGAAGTAATAGTATAGTTTCTTCTTTAGATAGACACCAAATAACCATTAGTAATAGAAGTAAAAGTATAGTTTCTTCTTTAGATAGACACCAAATAACCATTAGTGATAAAAGTAAAAGTATAGTTTCTTCTTTAGATAGACACCAAATAACCATTAGTAATAGAAGTAATAGTATAGTTTCTTCTTTAGATAGACACCAAATAACCATTAGTAATAGAAGTAAAAGTATAGTTTCTTCTTTAGATAGACACCAAATAACCATTACTAATAGACGTAAAAGTATAGTTTCTTCTTTAGATAGACACCAAAAAACCATTAGTAATAGAAGTAATAGTATAGTTTCTTCTTTAGATAGACAAACAATAACCATTACTAATAGAAGTAATAGTATAGTTTCTTCTTTAGATAGACACAAAATAACCATTAGTAATAAAAATAATAGTATAGTTTCTTCTTTAGATAGACACCAAATAACCATTAGTAATAAAAATAATAGTATAGTTTCTTCTTTAGATAGACACCAAATAAACATTAGTAATAAAAGTAAAAGTATAGTTTCTTATTTAGATAGACACCAAATAACCATTAGTAATAACAGTAATAGTATAGTTTCTTCTTTAGATAGACACCAAATAACCATTAGTAATAAAAGTAATAGTATAGTTTCTTCTTTAGATAGACACCAAATAACCATTAGTAATAGAAGTAATAGTATAGTTTCTTCTTTAGATAGACACCAAATAACCATTAGTAATAAAAGTAATAGTATAGTTTCTTCTTTAGATAGACACAAAATAACCATTAGTAATAGAAGTAATAGTATAGTTTCTTCTTTAGATAGACACCAAATAACAATTAGTAATAGAAGTAAAAGTATAGTTTCTTCTTTAGATAGACACCAAATAACCATTAGTAATAGAAGTAAAAGTATAGTTTCTTCTTTAGATAGACACCAAATAACCATTAGTAATAGAAGTAATAGTATAGTTTCTTCTTTAGATAGACACCAAATAACCATTAGTAATAGAAGTAAAAGTATAGTTTCTTCTTTAGATAGACACCAAATAACCATTAGTAATAAAAGTAATAGTATAGTTTCTTCTTTAGATAGACACCAAATAACCATTAGTAATAAAAGTAATAGTATAGTTTCTTCTTTAGATAGGCACCAAATAACCATTAGTAATAGAAGTAAAAGTATAGTTTCTTCTTTAGATAGACACCAAATAACCATTAGTAATAGAAGTTAAAGTATAGTTTCTTCTTTAGATAGACACCAAATAACCATTAGTAATAGAAGTAATAGTATAGTTTCTTCTTTAGATAGACACCAAATAACCATTAGTAATAGAAGTAAAAGTATAGTTTCTTCTTTAGATAGACACCAAATAACCATTAGTAATAGAAGTAATAGTATAGTTTCTTCTTTAGATAGACACCAAATAACCATTAGTAATAGAAGTAAAAGTATAGTTTCTTCTTTAGATAGACACCAAATAACCATTAGTAATAAAAGTAATAGTATAGTTTCTTCTTTAGATAGACACAAAATAACCATTAGTAATAAAAGTAATAGTATAGTTTCTTCTTTAGATAGGCACAAAATAACCATTAGTAATAAAAGTAATAGTATAGTTTCTTCTTTAGATAGGCACAAAATAACCATTTGTAATAGAAGTAAAAGTGTAGTTTCTTCTTTAGATAGACACCAAATAACCATCTCTTCTCTATCTTCTCTATATAAATAAAATGAACTCATTTTTCCCGTCGAATTTTGACCTTAATAGGATTAAAAATCAAGATATTTCATGCAAATATAATATGCACAAACGGCAGAACAATATCTGAGGTGTGTTATAGGCTTATTATTTCTCAAATTCCTCGTTAATCTTAGATTTCTATACTTTTTCTGCTGAGAAGTCATGGCCAAAATCGGTTAAGATCAATGGAAGTTGTAAAATGTGTTCTCTCTAATAAATTCCTCCTCCCCCTGCCACCACTTTACACCGTTTGGTGATCGTTCACAAGGAACAGTTGAGAAGAGAACACCGGTTTGGCTTCGTAGTTCTTTCATGTGAAGTTATTTAAAATCACTAAACTAAGCTGCAGTGCTCTGTGGCGTAGAAGTTAACGTGCTGGACAATTCACATTATATTTTCACGTTCGCGCCGACCTACCGCAGTCGTTTTTTCCCCCCTAAACAACTGGAATGGACTTTTCTTGGTGGCCGAACTGTTAACGTTGCAGATGGTTTTTTTTTCACACTTTATTTTCCTACTTTTACTCATGACTCCGGGTTTGATCCTTCCTACTTACCTACCATAACATTTTTTAACACTTCCCCCACCCTTCCCGGAAACGCCGGGTACCCCCGCTAGTTAGTAATAAAAGTAATAGTATAGTTTCTACTTTAGATAGACACCAAATAACCATTAGTAATAGAAGTAAAAGTATAGTTTCTTCTTTAGATAGACACCAAATAACCATTAGTAATAGAAGTAATAGTATAGTTTCTTCTTTAGATAGACACCAAATAACCATTACTAATAGAAGTAAAAGTAGAGTTTCTTCTTTAGATAGACACCAAATAACCATTACTAATAGAAGTAAAAGTAGAGTTTCTTCTTTAGATAGACACCAAATAACCATTACTAATAGAAGTAAAAGTATAGTTTCTTCTTTAGATAGACACCAAATAAACATTAGTAATAGCAGTAAAAGTATAGTTTCTTCTTTAGATAGACACCAAATAACCATTAGTAATAAAAGAAATAGTATAGTTTCTTCTTTATATAGACACCAAATAACCATTAGTAATAAAAGTAATAGTATAGTGTTTCTTTAGATAGACACCAAATAACCATTAGTAATAGAAGTAATAGTATAGTTTCTTCTTTAGATAGACACCAAATAACCATTAGTAATAAAAGTAATAGTATAGTTTCTTCTTTAGATAGGCACCAAATAACCATTAGTAATAGAAGTAAAAGTATAGTTTCTTCTTTAGATAGACACCAAATAACCATTAGTAATAAAAGTAATAGTATGGTTTCTTCTTTAGATAGACACCAAATAACCATTAGTAATAGAAGTAAAAGTACAGTTTCTTCTTTAGATAGACACCAAATAACCATTAGTAATAGAAGTAATAGTATAGTGTCTTCTTTTGATAGACACCAAATAACCATTAGTACTAAAAGTAAAAGTATAGTTTCTTCTTTAGATAGACACAAAATAACCATTAGTAATAGAAGTAATAGTATAGTTTCTTCTTTAGATAGACACCAAATAATCATTAGTAATAAAAGTAATAGTAGAGTTTCTTTTTTAGATAGACACCAAATAACCATTAGTAATAGAAGTAATAGTATAGTTTCTTCTTTAGATAGACACCAAATAACCATTAGTAATAAAAGTAATAGTATAGTTTCTTCTTTAGATAGACACAAAATAACCATTAGTAATTGAAGTAAAAGTATAGTTTCTTCTTTAGATAGACACCAAATAACAATTAGTAATAGAAGTAAAAGTATAGTTTCTTCTTTAGATAGACACCATATAACCATTAGTAATAAAAGTAATAGTATAGTTTCTTCTTTAGGTAGACACCAAATAACCATTAGTAATAGAAGTAAAAGTATAGTTTCTTCTTTAGATAGACACCAAATAACCATTAGTAATAAAAGTAATAGTATGGTTTCTTCTTTAGATAGACACCAAATAACCATTAGTAATAGAAGTAAAAGAACAGTTTCTTCTTTAGATAGACACCAAATAACCATTAGTAATAAAAATAATAGTATAGTTTCTTCTTTAGATAGACACCAAATAAACATTAGTAATAAAAGTAAAAGTATAGTTTCTTCTTTAGATAGACACCAAATAACCATTAGTACTAAAAGTAAAAGTATAGTTTCTTCTTTAGATAGACACCAAATAATCATTAGTAATAAAAGTAATAGTATAGTTTCTTCTTTAGATAGACACCAAATAACCATTAGTAATAGAAGTAATAGTATAGTTTCTTCTTTAGATAGACACCAAATAATCATTAGTAATAAAAGTAATAGTAGAGTTTCTTTTTTAGATAGACACCAAATAATCATTAGTAATAAAAGTAAAAGTATAGTTTCTTCTTTAGATAGACACCAAATAACCATTAGTAATAGAAGTAATAGTATAGTTTCTTCTTTAGATAGACACCAAATAATCATTAGTAATAAAAGTAATAGTAGAGTTTCTTTTTTAGATAGACACCAAATAACCATTAGTAATAGAAGTAATAGTATAGTTTCTTCTTTAGATAGACACCAAATAACCATTAGTAATAAAAGTAATAGTATAGTTTCTTCTTTAGATAGACACAAAATAACCATTAGTAATTGAAGTAAAAGTATAGTTTCTTCTTTAGATAGACACCAAATAACAATTAGTAATAGAAGTAAAAGTATAGTTTCTTCTTTAGATAGACACCAAATAACCATTAGTAATAAAAGTAATAGTATAGTTTCTTCTTTAGGTAGACACCAAATAACCATTAGTAATAGAAGTAAAAGTATAGTTTCTTCTTTAGATAGACACCAAATAACCATTAGTAATAAAAGTAATAGTATGGTTTCTTCTTTAGATAGACACCAAATAACCATTAGTAATAGAAGTAAAAGTACAGTTTCTTCTTTAGATAGACACCAAATAACCATTAGTAATAAAAATAATAGTATAGTTTCTTCTTTAGATAGACACCAAATAAACATTAGTAATAAAAGTAAAAGTATTGTTTCTTCTTTAGATAGACACCAAATAACCATTAGTAATAAAAGTAAAAGTATAGTTTCTTCTTTAGATAGACACCAAATAATCATTAGTAATAAAAGTAATAGTAGAGTTTCTTTTTTAGATAGACACCAAATAACCATTAGTAATAGAAGTAATAGTATAGTTTCTTCTTTAGATAGACACCAAATAACCATTAGTAATAGAAGTAATAGTATAGTTTCTTCTTTAGATAGACACCAAATAATCATTAGTAATAAAAGTAATAGTAGAGTTTCTTTTTTAGATAGACACCAAATAACCATTAGTAATAGAAGTAATAGTATAGTTTCTTCTTTAGATAGACACCAAATAACCATTAGTATTAAAAGTAATAGTATAGTTTCTTCTTTAGATAGAGACAAAATAACCATTAGTAATTGAAGTAAAAGTATAGTTTCTTCTTTAGATAGACACCAAATAACAATTAGTAATAGAAGTAAAAGTATAGTTTCTTCTTTAGATAGACACCAAATAACCATTAGTAATAAAAGTAATAGTATAGTTTCTTCTTTAGGTAGACACCAAATAACCATTAGTAATAGAAGTAAAAGTATAGTTACTTCTTTAGATAGACACCAAATAACCATTAGTAATAAAAGTAATAGTATAGTTTCTTCTTTAGATAGACACCAAATAACCATTAGTAATAAAAGTAATAGTATAGTTTCTTCTTTAGATAGGCACCAAATAACCATTAGTAATAGAAGTAAAAGTGTAGTTTCTTCTTTAGATAGACACCAAATAACCATTAGTAATAGAAGTAAAAGTATAGTTTCTTCTTTAGATAGACACCAAATAACCATTAGTAATAGAAGTAATAGTATAGTTTCTTCTTTAGATAGACACCAAATAACCATTAGTAATTAAAGTAATAGTATAGGTTCTTCTTTAGATAGACACTAAATAACCATTAGTAATAGACGTAATAGTATAGTTTCTTCTTTAGATAGACACCAAATAACCATTAGTAATAAAAGTAATAGTATAGTTTCTTCTTTAGATTGACACCAAATAACCATTAGTAATAGAAGTAAAAGTATAGTTTCTTCTTTAGATAGACACCAAACAACCATTAGTGATAGAAGTATAAGTATAGTTTCTTCTTTAGATAGACACCAAATAACCATTAGTAATAGAAGTAATAGTATAGTTTCTTCGTTAGATAGACACCAAAGTATCATTAGTAATAGAAGTAAAAGTATAGTTTCTTCTTTAGATAGACACCAAATAACCATTAGTAATAGAAGTAAAAGTATAGTTTCTTCTGTAGATAGACACCAAAAAACCATTAGTAATAGAAGTAATAGTATAGTTTCTTCTTTAGATAGACACAAAATAAACATTAGTAATAGAAGTAATAGTATAGTTTCTTCTTTAGATAGACACCAAATAACCATTTCTAATAGAAGTAAAAGTATAGTTTCTTCTTTAGATAGACACCAAATAACCATTAATAATAAAAATAATAGTATAGTGTCTTCTTTAGATAGACACCAAATAACCATTAGTAATAAAAGTAATAGTATAGTTTCTTCTTTAGATAGACACCAAATAACCATTAGTAATAGAAGTAATAGTATAGTTTCTTCTTTAGATAGACACCAAATAACCATTAGTAATAGAAGTAAAAGTATAGTTTCTTCTTTAGATAGACACCAAATTACAATTAGTAATAGAAGTAATAGTATAGTTTCTTCTTTAGATAGACACCAAATAAGAATTAGTAATAGAAGTAAAAGTATAGTTTCTTCTTTAGATAGACACCAAATAACCATTAGTAATAGAAGTAATAGTATAGTTTCTTCTTTAGATAGACACCAAATAACCATTAGTAATAGAAGTAAAAGTATAGGTTCTTCTTTAGATAGACACCCAATAACCATTAGTAATAAAAGTAATAGTATAGTTTCTTCTTTAGATAGACACCAAATAACTATTAGTAATAAAAGTAATAGTATAGTTTCTTCTTTAGATAGGCACCAAATAACCATTAGTAATAGAAGTAAAAGTATAGTTTCTTCTTTTGATAGACACCAAATAACCATTAGTAATAGAAGTAAAAGTATAGTTTCTTATTTAGATAGACACCAAATAACCATTAGTAATAGAAGTAATAGTATAGTTTCTTCTTTAGATAGACACCAAATAACCATTAGTAATAAAAGTAATAGTATAGTTTCTTCTTTAGATAGGCACCAAATAACCGTTAGTAATAAAAGTAAAAGTGTAGTTTCTTCTTTAGATAGACACCAAATAACCATCTCTTCTCTATATAAATAAAATTAACTTATTTTTCCCGTCGGATTTTGACCTTAATAGGATTAAAAATCAAGATATTTCATGCAAATATAATATGCACAAACGGCAGAACAATATCTGAGGTGTGTTATAGGCTTATTATTTCTCAAGCTTCTCGATAATCTTAGATTTCTATACTTTTTCTGCTGAGAAGTCACGGCCAAAATCGGTTAAGATCAATGGAAGTTGTAAAATGTTTTCTATCTAATAAATTCCTCCTCCTCCTGCCACCACTTAACACCGTTTGGTGATCGTTCACAAGGAACAGTTGAGAAGAGAACACCGGTTTGGCTTCGTAGTTCTTTCATGTGAAGTTATTTAAAATCACTAAACTAAGCTGCAGTGCTCTGTGGCGTAGTGGTTAGCGTGCTGGACAATTCACATTATATTTTCACGTTCGCGCCGACCTACCGTAGTCGTTTTTTTTCCCCCTAAACCACTGGAATGGACTTTTCTTGGTGGCCGAACTGTTAACGTTGCTGATGTTTTTTTTTTTACACTTTATTTTCCTACTTTTACTCATGACTCCGGGTTTGATCCTTCCTACTTACCTACCATAACATTTTTTAAAACTCCCCCCCCCCGTCCCGGAAACAAACACTCGGGCAACGCCGGGTACCCCCGCTAGTTATCTCTATATAAATAAAATGAACTCATTTTTCGCGTCAGATGTTGACCTTAATAGGATTAAAAATCAAGATATTTCATGTAAATATAATATGCACAAACGGCAGAACAATATCTGAGGTGTGTTATAGGCTTATTATTTCTCAAATTCCTCGATAATCTTAGATTTCTATACTTTTTCTGCTGAGAAGTCACGGCCAAAATCGGTTAAGATCAATGGAAGTTGTAAAATGTTTTCTCTTTAATAAATTCCTCCTCCCCCTGCCACCACTTAACACCGTTTGGTGATCGTTCACAAGGAACAGTTAAGAGAACACCGGTTTGGCTTCGTAGTTCTTTCATGTGAAGTTATTTAAAATCACTAAACTAAGCTGCAGTGCTCTGTGGCGTAGTAGTTAGCATGCTGGACAATTCACATTATATTTTCACGTTCGCGCCGACCTACCGTAGTCGTTTTTTTCCCCCTAAACCACTGGAATGGACTTTACTTGGTGGCCGAACTGTTAACGTTGCAGATGTTTTTTTTTCACACTTTATTTTCCTACTTTTACTCATGACTCCGGGTTTGATCCTTCCTACTTACCTACCATAACGTTTTTTAAAACTCCCCCCCTGTCCCTGAAACAAACACTCGAGCAACGCCAGGTACCCCCGCTAGTTAGTAATAAAAGTAATAGTATAGTTTCTTCTTTAGATAGACACCAAATAACCATTAGTAATAGAAGTAAAAGTATAGTTTCTTGTTTAGATAGACACCAAATAACCATTAGTAATAGAAGTAATAGTGTAGTTTCTTTTTTAGATAGACACCAAATAACCATTAGTAATAGAAGTAAAAGTATAGTTTCTTCTTTAGATAGACACCAAATAACTATTAGTAATAGAAGTAATAGTATAGTTTCTTCTTTAGATAGACACCAAATAACCATTAGTAATAGAAGTAAAAGTATAGTTTCTTCTTTAGATAGACACCAAATAACCATTAGTAATAGAAGTAATAGTATACTTTCTTCTTTAGATAGACACCAAATAACCATTAGTAATAAAAGTAATAGTATAGTTTCTTCTTTAGATAGACACCAAATAACCATTAGTAATTGAAGTAATAGTATAGTTTCTTCTTTAGATAGACACCAAATAACCATTAGTAATAGAAGTAATAGTATAGTTTCTTCTTTAGATAGACACCAAATAACCATTAGTAATAAAAGTAAAAGTATAGTTTCTTCTTTAGATAGACACCAAATAACCATTAGTAATAGAAGTAATAGTGTAGTTTCTTCTTTAGATAGACACCAAATAACCATTAGTAATAGAAGTAAAAGTATAGTTTCTTCTTTAGATAGACACCAAATAACTATTAGTAATAGAAGTAATAGTATAGTTTCTTCTTTAGATAGACACCAAATAACCATTAGTAATAGAAGTAAAAGTATAGTTTCTTCTTTAGATAGACACCAAATAACCATTAGTAATAGAAGTAATAGTATACTTTCTTCTTTAGATAGACACCAAATAACCATTAGTAATAGAAGTAATAGTATAGTTTCTTCTTTAGATAGACACCAAATAACCATTAGTAATTGAAGTAATAGTATAGTTTCTTCTTTAGATAGACACCAAATAACCATTAGTAATAGAAGTTATAGTATAGTTTCTTCTTTAGATAGACACCAAATAACCATTAGTAATAAAAGTAAAAGTATAGTTTCTTCTTTAGATAGACACCAAATAACCATTAGTAATAGAAGTAATAGTATAGTTTCTTCTTTAGATAGACACCAAATAACCATTAGTAATAGAAGTTAAAGTATATTTTCTTCTTTAGATAGACACCAAATAACCATTAGTAATAGAAGTAATAGTATAGTTTCTTCTTTAGATTGACACCAAATAACCATTAGTAATAGAAGTAAAAGTATAGTTTCGGCTTCAAACAGACAGTTACTAAATCTCCATTCATAATAGAACTAATAGTATAGTTGTAGGCCTCAGACAAACAGATAGCAAATATTCAATAATAGAATTAATAGCAGAGTTCCGGTTTCAAAGGAAAGTTGGAAATCTCTATTAGTAATAGATAACAGGTAATAGATATCAGGATGTCATAGTCATATTTTTCGGAGGTCGTAGTCTTTCATACCAAGAGTTAACACAATAGCAACATTATATTACCTTTTTTAAAAAAGAATCATTTGTTGACGGTGTTATCTCATTGTCCATATCAGTCTCTCCGGAGAAACGACATTTCCAGTGTGTGCAGATAAGTTGTATTAATCAGTTCTGCTACTGATAACGGACATCAAGAAGTTAAAATATTTTATCACTATTTTCCTTCTGTTTACATATATTATTCTGGTCGTTATTGCTTGTGGTTTTCTTTCTTCGGAAAACTCAAGGCTAAAAATCAATACCCGTGAATATTTACAAAAAAAAATTTTTTCGAATGAAAAATGATGTGTTTTGCGATGATGAAATTACATTGATATACGCATCACTTATGAATGAAATCAGTAACGGAATTATTAATCGAAGACGTTTTTGTAGTCACCTGTTTATCGATCATTCTTTCTTTGAACATTCTTATATCAGAAAATGTACAAATCGACCCGCGGATATCATACTAGACATTATCGTGTTTTTACGAGTCAAAGTTAAGCTCTTTAACCTTATATAATTAGGAAAAATGCAATATATTTGTTCCCGTGCCTTTCTCTCTCCTTTTTCTTTTGATATACATACATATAGAAAATACATACATAGAAAAGGGAGAGAGAAAGGCAGAAGTTGATGTCTTCATTGGAAGAAATTATATATATATATAAGCCGATGATGAAGGTCCTCATTTTAGATTCCTCTCTTCTTACTATTAAGTCCCATTAGGGACAGACTTCTCTTTGGACTACTGCACTGCCCAGAAAAAAACAATTTTCATTATTCCAGCTATTTTGTAAACTTTCCAATCGGATTTTTGAAAACTTTCCAATCGGATTATATGCACACTGGACTTATTTTGGAATACATTCTATCTAAAGAACTATTCTGCATTTTGGATCAACTATAGAGGAGTTTCATTCAAGCTGAAATATTATGCGCGGTTTGTTTTTATATTAGTTTTTTACATATCCAATATTTTTTTCATTTTTTTTGGCAATTTATAACTACAATAAATTCCAGTTTCACTTAGTGCCTTAACTGGCAAATACTAGCATTGCTACAAATATAATTTGCTGATTTCTTTATGTCCTCTGTTGAGAAGAATAATAAGAATAGCATTCTTTGAAAGTCCACTGAATAAAAACTTTGTAAATTAAATTGTTTTTTGGAGTATTCAGTCGAAGAATAAATTTTGATTGTAAAGTTCAACTTACAGTTTTAATTTTCTTTTTCTTTATATATATATATATATATATATAGAGAGAGAGAGAGAGAGAGAGAGAGAGAGAGAGAATGAGAGAGGGAGAGATTTTTGCATATACATATATTGAAATTTCAAATATAAGAAAACCAAAACTATGTACTTATTTTGTCTTCCTTTCTTTGGAAAGAGATATTTTTACCTTAACATCCTAACGGACTATTAGCAAAAAAGATATATTTGTTATCCCTAAAAGAAAAAATATTTATACACTTCTATTCATTATATATATATGTGTGTGTGTGTGTGTATGTGTGTGTGTGCGTGTGTGTGTGTGCGTGTATGTCTGTGTGTCTGTGTGTGTGTCCTTTAATTCCTTATGGTCACATAAAAAGTAGGTTTCGAACTCCATTGTATTTATTCTGCTAGAGAACAAAGCACAATAAGACAGTGATAATTTCTTCATACGATCGTTTCCACCGTATTAAATCATAGCTTTTTTTTTCTTGTTTCCGTTGATATCAAGATATGTTAAACAGGTTTCTAATTAAAACTAAAATCGTCATTCCAAAAAAAAAAACTAAAATTGTAATTCTTTTTTTCAAAAAATTGTTAATGTTTTATTTTCAAAATCCATTGCCAATGTTTTATCTTCAAAATCCATTGCCAATGTTTTATATTAAAAATCTATTGCCAATGTTATATCTTAAAAATCCATTGCCAATGTTTTATCTTAAAAATCTATTGCCAATGTTTTATCTTAAAAATCTATTTCCAATGTTTTATCTTAAAAATCTATTTCCAATGTTTAATCTTAAAAATCCATTGCCAATGTTTTATCTTCAAAATCCATTGCCAATGTTTTATCTTAAAAATCCATTGCCAATGTTTTATCTTAAACATCCATTGCCAATGTTTTATCTTAAAAATCAATTGCAAATGTTATATCTTAAAAATCTATCGCCAATGTTTTATCTTAAAAATCCATTGCCAATGTTTCATCTTCACAATCTATTGCCAATGTTTTATCTTAAAAATCCATTGCCAATGTTTTATCTTAAAAATCCATTGCCAATGTTTTATCTTAAACATCCATTGCCAATGTTTTATCTTAAAAATCTATTTCCAATGTTTCATCTTCACAATCTATTGCCAATGTTTTATCTTAAACATCCATTGCCAATGTTTTATCTTAAAAATCTATTGCCAATGTTTTATCTTAAAAATCTATCGCCAATGTTTTATCTTAAAAATCCATTGCCAATGTTTTATCTTAAAAATCAATTGCCAATTTTTTATCTTAAAAATCTATTACCAATGTTTTATCTTCAAAATCTTTGCCAATGTTGTATCTTAAAAATCTTTGCCAATGTTTTATCTTAAAAATCTATTGCCAATGTTTTATCTTCAAAATCCATTGCCAATGTTTTATCGAAAGATCTATTTCCAATGTTTTATCTTAAAAATCTATTGCCAATTTTTTATCTTCAAAATACATTGCCAATGTTTTATCTTCAAAATCTATTGCCAATGTTTTATCTTAAAAATCTATTGCCAATGTTTTATCTTAAAACCCTATTGCCAATGTTTTATCTTAAAAATCCATTGGAAATGTTTTATCTTAAAAATTCATTGCAAATGTTTTATCTCCAAAATCCTTTGTCAATGTTTTATCTTCAAAATCTATTGCCAATGTTTTATCTTAAAAATCTATGGCCAATGTTTTATCTATAAAATCCATTGCCAATGTTTTATCTTAAAAAATCTATTGCCAATATTTTATCTTAAAAATGCATTGACAATGTTTTATCTTAAAAATCTATTGCCATTGTTTTATCTTAAAAATGCATTGACAATGTTTTATCTTAAAAATCCATTGCCAATGTTTTATCTTAAAAATCTATTGCCAATGTTTTATCTTAAAACCCCATTGCCAATGTTTTATCTTCAACATCCATTGAGAATGTTTTATCTTAAAAATTCATTGCCAATGTTTATCTCCAAAATCCTTTGTCAATGTTTTATCTTAAAAATCCATTGCCAATGTTTTATCTTAAAAATCTATTGCCAATGTTTTATCTTAAAAATCTATTGCCAATGTTTTATCTTAAAAATGCATTGCCAATGTTTTATCTTAAAAATCTATTGCCAATGTTTTATCCTAAAAATCCATTGCCAATGTTTTATGTTAAAAATCTATTGCCAATGTTTTATCTTAAAAATCCATTGGCAATGTTTTATCTTAAAAATCTATTGCCAATGCTTTATCTTCAAAATCCATTGCCAATGTTTAATCTTCAAAATCCATTGCCAATGTTTTATCTTAAAAATCAATTGCCAATGTTTTATCTTAAAAATCTATTGCCAATGTTTTATCTTCAAAATCCTTGGTCAATGTTTTATCTTAAAAATCTATTGCAAATTTTTTATCTTAAAAATCAATTGCCAATGTTTTATGTTAAAAAACTATTGACAATGTTTTATCATCAAAATTCATTACCAATGTTTTATCTTTAAAATCTATTGCCAATGTTTTATCTTAAAAATCCATTGCCAATGTTTTTTCTTAAAACTCCATTGCCAATGTTTTATCTTCAAAATCCATTGCCAATGTTTTATCTTTAAAATACATTGCCAATGTTTTATCTTCAAAATGCATTACCAATGTTTTATCTTCAAAATCCATTGTCAATGTTTTATCTTAAAAAACGATTGACAATGTTTTATCATCAAAATCCATTACCAATGTTTTATCTTAAACATCTATTGCCAATGTTTTATCTTCAAAATCCATTGCCAATGTTTTATCTTCAAAATGCATTGCCAATGTTTTATCTTAAAAATGCATTGACAGTGTTTTATCTTAAAAATCTATAGCCAATGTTTTATCTTAAAAATCCATTGCCAAAGTTTTTATCTTTAAAATCTATCGTCAATGTTTTATCTTCAAAATGCATTGCCAATGTTTTATATTCAAATGCATTGCCAATGTTTTATCTTTAAAATCTATTGCCAATGTTTTATCTTAAAACCCCATTGCCAATGTTGTATCTTCAAAATCCATTGCCAATATTTTATCTTTACAATCTATTGCCAATGTTTTATCTTCAAAATCCATTGCCAATGTTTTATCTTTAAAATCCATTGCCAATGTTTTATCTTCAAAATCCTTTGTCAATGTTTTATCTTCAAAATCCATTGCCAATGTTTTATCTTCAAAATGCATTACCAATGTTTTATCTTCAAAATCCTTTGTCAATGTTTAATGTTAAAAAACTATTGACAATGTTTTATCTTCAAAATCCATAACAAATGTTTTATCTGAAAAATCTATTGCCAATGTTTTATCTTCAATATCCATTGGAAATGTTTTATCTTCAAAATCCATTGCCAATGTTTTATCTTCAAAATGCATTGCCAATGTTTTATCTTAAAAATATATTGCCAATGTTTTATCTGCAAAATCCATTGCCAATGTTTTATCTTCAAAATCCATTGGCAATGTTTTATCTTCAAAATCCATCGCCAATGTTTTATCTTCAAAATCCATCGCTAATGTTTTATCTTCAAAATCCATTGGAAATGTTTTATCTTCAAAATCCATCGCTAATGTTTTATCTTCAAAATCCATTGGAAATGTTTTATCTTCAAAATCCATTGGAAATGTTTTATCTTCAAAATCCATTGGAAATGTTTTATCTTCAAAATCCATTGGAAATGTTTTATCTTAAAAATTCATCGCTAATGTTTTATCTTCAAAATCCACTGGAAATGTTTTATCTTCAAAATCCATTGCTAATGTTTTATCTTCAAAATCCATTGGAAATGTTTTATCTTCAAAATCCATTGGAAATGTTTGATCTTAAAAATCCATCGCTAATGTTTTATCTTCAAAATCCATTGGAAATGTTTTATCTTCAAAATCCATTGGAAATGTTTTATCTTCAAAATCCATTGGAAATGTTTTATCTTCAAAATCCATCGCTAATGTTTTATCTTCAAAATCCATTGGAAATGTTTTATCTTCAAAATCCATTGGAAATGTTTTATCTTCAAAATCCATTGCCAATGTTTTATCTTCAAAATCCATCCCTTATGTTTTATCTTCAAAATCCATCGCTTATGTTTTATCTTCAAAATCCATCCCTAATGTCTACCCCCGACTTTTGTTACATTATATGATTGCGCTCCCTTTCTAACACACCCAGACACTTATAATTCTGTTATTTTGACAAGCGGAAATAAATATAAAGATATAAATAGATTTATCTTTTTTATTTCTTTTCTTATTTTTTTACTACAAACAGCATTATTTATTTTGGTCTTTTTTTTTCAGAATTTCCTGCGAAGATGGGCAGAAGTTGACCAGATTAATCGGATGATTAGGACCCAAATTTATTCGTCCAGATTATCCGCTTACCCGTGGTTTGTGTGCGTTTTGCGTCCATCAAATTTCCTTTATTATATTCCATTAACGTGAGGATGTTTACATTATTTTCAAGTATTTTTTTTTTCATATTTTTGTAATTAATACTTAATAAAGTCTAATTTTATAATTTATACTATATTCATTATTACTAGCAGGACCTGTGGAAATTTCGCAGCAGATTCATTGATATGTAATATATTGATGGTGGCATTCAGCGTAAATGGAGACGCTCTGATATTATTGTAGCTATTTTGTTAAAACTGCAAACGTATTTATCTAAGCTAGTAGGGGCGCCCGACGTAGCCCGGTCGTCAAATACGCTTAAATATAATATTTTAATCCATGCAGATTTTGTATATAGTGTTATAGAGTTAATGTTCTATCGATTTTTATACAGTATAATGTTTCGATTTAAAAAATAAGTATATATATCCATATGACTTGAGTGCATCAGCTTGAATCGAAACCGGAACCAAAACTTATATATATATATATATATATATATATATATATATATATATATATATATATATATACTCTTTAGTTCATTCAGCTATAATCGAAACCGAAAGGAAAACTTATGAAGAATTCTTGGTAAAATTATTTATAAAAGAATAAATGGCTTCAGTGCCATTATAATTGAAATCGAAACCAAAATTTATGAAGAAATCTTGGTAAATATATTTATTACAAGAAATGGAAGTCCATAATAATTCAACGACATTCACTCGGATGTAAGCGTGACACACAAAATAAATAGCACACACATTATCCTATTAATGTATAGATTACTTTATTTTTTGATTTATTTTTTTATATTTTTCTCTTCTTTTGCTTTAAGCATTTTACAAATATTTTATTTTATATTTATATTTATGATTAAATAAATATATTTCAGTTTATTATCGTTATGGAATTAATATTAATTTTTTTTTTATTGTTAATTGGTCTTCCAACAAAAGGAGGGTGCACCTGTAAATTCACACTTGTCCGTTTGTCTGTTCGTCTGTCCACACTTCTCTCAATAAGTACGCCTTGGAATTTTTTGAAATTTTAACAAACATTAACCATGATATGAGTACAAAAAAGTAATAGAACGGATTTTCCAGGAAAACTCAGGTTGCCCATCCTAGTGGTGCCTTTCAGGTTAAGATGGCTGAAATTTACACTTTTGTGCTTATTAAAAAAAAAATGGCGCTGGATTTTTATAAAACTTTCTGAAAAGTTGTAACTAACTGATTTCTATATAATTCTGTTTGTCTATACTTCGCGATAACTCTTGCGTGTACCCCAGGGGCTAATAAAAACACTCCATTTTTGGGACTATTTTACCATATTTGTCCAAAATCTGTGTATGTCTATTTAGCAGTTTTGTCATGGTGCTGAACTCAAATTTAAATATGTTAAGGCCTTGAGAACTTTTGGAGCTGAATGGGATGTGGCAAATGATAGACACGGTTGTGTTTTTATGCTTCGTTCACTGTGCACTCACGGGGGAACATGCCTGCTTCACTTGGTTACATTGTTTTTACTTTTTCGTCAGTGGTATGCTTTTAAATTGGAGCTTCACTTTTCAGTCTGAAACATGAATGACATTCACATTACAGATCCGAAAAAACAAAACTTGTTCAACTTGCTTACACCGAAAATATTGGCATAATTTATGAGTACAAGCGCCGAATTAGAAGAAATAACAAGATTGAAAAATAAAACAGAAAATGGAAATCTATCTATCTATATATATCTAAAAGTGAAAGTGTCTGTCTGTGTGTGTCTGTGTATCTGTGTGTCTATGTGTGTACATTTCCCTACGCAATAACTCTGTCAATTTTAAGTATACAGACTCGAAATTTGATATACAGAGTACTGAGATTTGGCAAAATCTTTGTAATTCGTTTTCAGTCAGAAATTTAGCGATTAAAAGGTCAAAGCCCAACGATTTGGCCTTTAAGAACTCTACCAAACTCCTCCGACAATTTTGGGTCTAATCTCTTGAAATTTTAGATATGCATTGCTTGGACATGGATATAATTTAATAACTTGATTTGAGCCCAAAATAATAGATTTTCAGGGGTCATAATAGGGGTCAAATTTAAAAAAATTGACCTTTTTTTTTTTTTGCTCATCATACGCCTCCAAATACCCGGGCAACGCCGGGAACCCATGCCAGTATATCTATAAAAGTGAACGTGTCTGTGTTTCTGTCTATCTGTCTGTCTGTGTGTCTGAGTACATTTCCCTACGCAATAACTCTGTCAGTTTTTAGTCTACAGACTCGAAATTTGATATACAGGGTACTGAGATTTGGGAAAATCTATGTGATCAGTTTTCGGCCAGAAATTTGGTTGTTAAGGGGTCAAAGTTCAAATATTTGACCTTTGAGAACTCTACCAAACTCCTCCGACAATTTTAATTCTAAACACTTGAAATTTTAGATATAGTTTCCTTAAACATGGATCTAACTTAATTACTTGATTTGAGCCCAACACAGTAAATGGTAAGGGGTAATAATAGGGGTCAAAATTTAAAAAATTGACCTTTTTTTTAATTTTTTCTCAGCATACACCTCCAAACACCTGGGCAACGCCAGGTACCCATGCTAGTATAGTTACAAATCACAAGACGAGCGAGCCGGAAGTTTAAATTTTGATTTCAAATGATGTATTTTCAATAAGTTTTCGTGATAATACTTTTATTTTGTATATCATTTTAAAGAGCGTTTTTCGTTGTTTCTAATCGTTTAAATTACGATGGTTTTAAAACAAATATGTCTTTTCAAAACTTTGAATAAAATAAGGAAAAAAGCAAATTAGCACAATTTTATTATTTCAATTCAAGCTAGGCGGAAAAGCTGCTGAAACAGCTCGCGACATAAACAAAGAGTTTGGTCTAAGAACTACTACTGAACGCGCAGCATAATGATGGTTTAAGAAATTTCGCGGCGGCGACGAGAGTCTTGAAGGTGATAAGTAGTCGACAATCGGATGTTGACAACGTTCAATTAAGAGCCTTAGTCGAAACCAATCTCTGCACAACTGTTCGAGAACTTGTTTCTGAATTAGACGTAACGTATACGACGATTTTCAACCATTTAACAGAGATTGCAAAGGCAAAAAAACTTGATAAATGAGTGCCTCACGAATTGAATGAAAATTAAAAGAAAAGCCGTTATGAAGTATCATCTTCCCTTTTTTTTCGCAACAAGAACGATCCGTTTCTCGACGGGATTGTGACTTGCGATGAAAAGTAGGGGTTTTTACGACAACCGGCGACGCTCGGTTCAGTGGTTAGAATCCGACGAAGCTCACGACACTTTCCGAAGCCAGAGTTCCACCAAAAGGTCATACTGACTGGTTGGTTGTCTGCGATCGGTCTCATCCATTGCAGTTTTTTTTAGTGCAGGTTAAACCATTACGACAGAGAAGTGCTGTCAAAAATGGATGAAATGCATCAGAAACTTCGACAACAACACCCAACATTAGTCAATAGAAAAGGTCAAATTCTCCTCCGCAACAATGTCCGACCGCACGTTTTTAAGCCGACTCTGCACGTGTAGAAAGAATTGGACTACGATACTCTGCCTCATCCGTCATACTCTCCAGACCTCCCAACTTCAATCGACTACCACTTTTTCAAGCATTTCGACAGGTTTCTGCGTAAGAGATGCTACAAAAACCTAAGCGATATCAACAAGGCTTTCAGCGACTTCATCGCCACCAGATATTTACGTTACTATCATAAATACACTTGTTGTGCGTTGGAAAAAAAATGTGTTGATTCTGATGGTGTTTATTTCGACCAATAAGTTTTTATTTGAGCCGAGACATGTTGATCTAAACCTAAAAGTTTAAAACCGCAAGAACTTTCTTGTCAACTTGAAAGTTCAATAAAGAAACCAATTATAAGTCTCCATTTTTTTCATTTAAAATCGCCGGTGCTGATGTTATTCTTATCTACTGTAATATATATATATATATATATATATATATATATATATATATATATATATATATATATATATATATATATATATATATATATATATATGGCGGCACTCATTCTAGACAGGTTGAACTAACTTCCTCACATCATGTAGTTATTAAATTCACAAGTGGTCTCCAGGTTCATGAATATCCCGGTCAGGGGAAATAATGAAGGAAGGCTTTTGCAAGTCTTGCAGGAGTTGTCCATGTTCTCTATATACTGTGCCTGCTATTCCTAAATGTCCGCTTACTTGGTATTGACGAAATTCAACATTGATTGACTTCGATGATCTAATGAAAAGCCTTGTGGTGACGTGATGATGCCAAAAGTATACATAAATATATTATCTATTCATTTAAATATAGTTTTATTTATGAACAACGCGAAAGTATCCAATTACTTTTACTGAAAAGGAATTCCTTTAATGCTAAATAAAGTCACTATTTTTTCACCAGTCTGCACTACTGATAGTGGAGCATATATATATATATATATATATATATATATATATATATATATATATATATGTGTGTGTGTGTGTGTGTGTGTGTGTGTGTGTGTGTGTGTGTGTGTGTATTATATATATATGTATATATATATATTTATTATATATAATATATAATATACATGTATATATATATATAGCATATATGTATATATATTATATATAATATATATATATATATAGATATATATAGCATATATGTTTATATGTTATTTAACTACTAGTGATAGCAATGACATGTATATAAATAACATAAAAATCTCTTTTAGATAGCTCAAGAGCGCAACAGAAGATATATATATATATAAATATAAAAACAAGAAGCAACCACAGAATTCGCGCATAAGCCTGACGAATCCTATAGTGAATGAAACGCAGAATATTCAGTGTAGCTTAATCGCCATATATATTTTATAAATTACTAACTAGCTCTACCTACGTGTTGAGCACTTTTGAAGTAAATACTTAAAGTTTACGCATAAATCTATACTTTCGTATATTAGGTTTATGTGAGTAAATGAAGTAGTTATATATATATATATATATATATATATATATATATATATATATATATATATATATACATTTTCCTCGAAGATACCACAAAAGTATTTACACATTTTCAAAACGTTGGTCTTTTATTAGTAAAATCTTGCCTACAATTGTTTCAGCCTTTAGTGTTGGCATACAAGTATATAATAGTTTATGAATTATAATTAAGCACCACTTGGGTTTCATGTTTCAATTTGTCAAAAATTTCGTAGTTCATGACTCAGTATCCTTCGTATTAACACAGAAGGTATTCAATTTTTATCCACAACATATGTATAATGTATCAAATATGTTTTAACTTCATTTTAAATAAAAACGCACTTGTCTTACAATAATTTCTCGAATTCTGTAGTTAGAGTTAGCAGGCATTTATTTTTCTTCTGTTGCATGTCATTTATTTTTCAAAGTTCCGGTAATCACGGGCTAAACAGTTGGATTTGCAACTAATTTTTCTTTTTTAACTCAATTTATTATTTTTTATTTATTAAATTTTCAAAATTATTACTTAACTAGCAAGGCTACCCGGCGTTGCCCAGCGTCATAAAAATAACAAAATAAAATGTTTATTTGAAAATGATGGAATAGGATTTTTTTTACGTGGGGGTCACCACTTATCAAGGCCCGAAGGCCACTCAGGGATAAGGGTTATTGCGTGTACAGTAATCAATGAGATAGTATTGTAGTAATCATTAGTATTGGAGGTTTTAATAGAGTGTCTTACTTAAGGGGGCGGTTTGTCAGAAGTTTCTTTATGTTGGGCTTGAAGACGTCCAAGTTGTAGTCAGGTGGGAAGCAGGCACGCAGCAGAGAGTTCCACTGGCGTGCAGTTCTAAGAAAGAAGCTTTGCTCATGGAATCTACGCTTGGATTTAGGCACAGATAAAGAGTGGTGAAAATTATTGACAGTAGTTTCAGCCAGACGGGTGTTTCTCGTGAAAGATTGGCGAGGGGGGACCAGGGATTGGAGCTCAGACGAGCACCTGCCATGGAAATAACGATAAAACAAAGACAAGCTCGCAACGTCTCTTCTGTGGGAGAGAGGTTGCAGGGAAGAGAAAAGGGAATCCCCCACTAAACCACGAAGTCTATTTTGAACTCTGTCAAGGCATGATAGGCTGTTTTTAGCAGCCCCTGCCCAGATGTGGCAGCAGTACTCCATCCTTGGACGTACTTGGCTTTTATACAGATAGAGAATTGCATCAGTAGTGAGATATATTCTGGAGCGGTAGAAGGATCCCACCATTTTCTCAGCGTCCCTGGCAACAGATTTGATGTACGTGTTCCATTTCAGATCAGGAGTAAAGGTCAAGCCCAGAAGCTTGTAAAAACATGGAGCCTCTCCAAGACGAGAGCCATCCATTTCAATTGATGCCAGATGGGGATCAGAGCGTTGATGATGTAAAGATAGAAGCTTGGTTTTGGATGCATTAAAAGTGACCAGCCACCTCTTCCCCATTGTACCACGTGCTCAAGATCAGAGGAGAGAGAATCAGAGAGAACATCATCATTTACGGCCTTTGATGTGTTGCCATAGATGGTCGTGTCATCAGCATAGATGTCAACGAATGATTTAAGTATGTGTTTTGGGATATCATTGATGTAGATCAGGAAGAGAGTTGGGCCCAGGATGGACTCCTGAGGGACTCCAGCATTTATACTGTGGGCCTCTGATTTCTGCCCATCAACCACTACTCTTATGAACCTATCGGAGAGAAATGATTTAATTATTGAGAAAATATTTCCAGTAATACCGTAGCTGGAAATCTTGTGAAGTAGGCCCTTATGTCATACCTTATCGAAGGCTTTTGATATGTCAAGAGCAATTGCCCTGGAAAGGAAACCTTTGTCAAGAGATTCACTAATCCTATGTGGTATAACTGTTAGCACATCTGCTGTAGATCTTGTGGAGCGGAAACCATATTGCATGTCACTAAGAAGGTTGTTTCTATTGAGGTGGTTGACTACTTCTTTATTCAATATGGATTTCAACAACTTACTCATGACACACAGGAGACTTATTGGTCTGTACTAAGAGGGAGATGACTTTTCACCTGAATTCTTAAATACAGGGCATACTGATGAGGTTTTCCAGGGTGTTGGAAAGCACTTCTCCTTAAGACAACGCTTAAACAGCTTTGTAAGTATGGGGGCAAGTTCTGATTGGAGCTTTTTCAGCACTATAACTGGAATGCCATCAAGGCCAGTTGCTTTACTGGAATTAGCTTGGCGACCTCACGCACAAATATTTGTATGTTGCATAGCGGACTTCCGCGTTTTTCATCATGCTACCAGTGGGGAACTAATTACAGATCATATTTAGACATCCCTTTGCGCCTAGCAGCTGTGCTCCAAAATTGATAATGATCTGTCAATTAGTTTATGTGTTCATTTTAATCAAATAAATATAAAACATTTAATGCTGAAAGTTTTAACTTGGCTTTATTAAAGATCGCATTCAATTGTATGGCGACGGATCGTGCTGAAATAATAACCTTATTATTTGTGTGTAGGCCACAGTCGGGGACTAACATCTAAAACACGTAACTTACTCTAAAAATAAAAAGTAGATTTTTAAAAGTAAAAATGTGTTTGTGTTTTTGTGCGCGCACATACGTCATAGATTACGCAGGGCGTAGGCCACAGTCGGGGATATTCCATATACTTAAAAAAAATAAACTAACAGGTAGCGTCTAAAAGTCTTATTCTGTAAATAAAAACAGATTTAAAAAAATAAAAAGTAAAAATGTGTGTGCGTTAGAAAGAGGTAGAAAGAGAGATATTGGATATACATGTTTTTTTAAGTTCAAAGGTTAAAAGAAAATGTAATAAATAAATAAAAGATTCACACCACGACATAATTAAATTGCGTAAAAAAGAAAAAAGAAGAAAACAATACACAAATAAATTGATAATTAAAAACAGAATGTTAAGAAGAAGAAGAAGAAGAAGAAGAAGAAGAAGAAATGTTAGCGCTTTCTCAGGTGTAATCGAATCGAACACACGCACACAAACGCACGTATGTACGCATGAGAGGGGAATGGGAAGAGTAATACCTTTACACACAATGTGGATCTCGTCTAATTGAAAGGAACAGCAGTCCAACCGCTACGATGTATTGGAATCTTACACACACACACATTCACGAAACAAACTTGTCGACAAAAAAAAAAATAGAAAGGATAGCGCTGTAGTAATAGTGTATGTTAAAGGTTCCAAATGTAAGCATAATGTTAAAATCTGTTCAATGGTTAAAAAACTCGATCGCAAGGGTTGTGTAATTTTTTGTTGATGTTTTGACGACGACGAGGAAGGAGATTCTTATAGTGGATAGGGTGGTTTAATGTGGGTATAAAAGCCAAGTAAACTGTTTAATGTTTGTTTAATGATTATTTCTCTCCTGTATTTTTCGATCTTACATGATTGTATTGACTTATGCATTAAACGAACGACGCCGGATGAAATAGCATGTCTCTTAGTGACACCATATTTTAATTTTAGTAACCGTTCTTTATAAAGCGAAGAACTGAATTCCGGAATATAAGAATTTTTAGAGCCTAGCCAATCAGAATAGACGGACCTTGCGATGTATAAATCGGAAGTTGGAAAGATCATGTTAGGTCTATGTATGTATGAGCCACTTGCGGTAAATGTAATCACAGACTCTGTGGAACGTGAAGAATTCGTCCCGGTGATAGCTAGTAGCAATGATAGGACTAAATATTTGGAGAGAAAAATAGGGACTTCTTCCTCTATAGATGTGTCGATTGTGATGGTGTCACTCGTAGGATGCAATGTAGTATTTTCTCACGACTGTATGTGCCTAAAATGCTGTTCGAAAGCTACATAAGATAAAGGAAAATTCGGCAGTTATTTCATTATATATGGTTATTAGTTCTTTTGAACATACGATTTTATTATTTTTAGGTTAAAAACCAAATATTTTCTAGCTTCAACTAGTGTTTACATTTACTCCACAAGCTAACTATCACGGTACTGGGATTAGATTTAAGGTCTACAGTAATTTTTATAATTCAGTTTCAAGTTGCCAATGTTAGTATCTATTAGTTTAATTTCAATATTATTATTTAAAGTAATCAGCGTACAAGTTGTTTTATTTTCAAATTAAAACACTAGTCATTGTAGACAGAAATTTCAGTCTTCAAATTACACTGCAAGTTTTGCTTAGCGTGCTGCAAAAGCTCACATGAGTTTATATCATTCGATTTTTTTAAACTACCAGCGTCCTACTTCACTAATCTTTTTTTTTTCAACATAATTATTTAGTCAATAAATATGCTTCATCAGTTTACAAATTTTTACAGCCTAATAGTTTTATTTTATAAACATATATTAATATGTTCAACGTGACAAGGGTTTGTTTACATCTGCGGTGTTTAAACGTTCGGTTTTACTTACTATACAATTATTATGTAATTTAAGCTTGGATTTACAAAGTTTACATTCAGAATTTTTTATTTATCATTTGTATATTAAAATGTATTTACCCTTTTCTTTTATTATCAGTAAATATTAATTATTTATTGGCTTTAATTGTGACGTGTTTATGATATACGTCACGCGTATCTTTAAACACTTTAAACATATCTATCAAATATTCGAGCTGAGATCGAAGCAAAAACCTAAAGACAGTGAATCAAGTACGATAACTATTAGGCCAGCTTGCCACCTTCTTTAAAAAGTAATTTTCTAACCTATTTAATCTGAACATAAGGAATCTGTCATATGAACGTTCACGCATGCGCGGTCGAGAAACACTTGACAAACGGATAAAAATCAAATAACCCCAAGTACCAATTTTTTCATTCTAACCTCTTAGCAGCCCTTTTTCCGGATGAAAACCGATTAAAAGATTTCCCACGTGTTTGAATCCCCATATACAAAATTTCAAGTCTGTAGATAATATATTCATTGAGTATATACGCTGAGAAGTGTCTTTACGCACACATTTTCACTAATATATATATAAATATATATGTGTGTGTGTGTGTGTGTGTGTGTGTGTGTGTGTACGAGAGAATTGCAGCTGAGCCGTCACGTTATTCCAAAAGAGTGTAAATGTGGAAGATTCTCTTCCAAGTAGTTATCATTCTCATGAGACGACAATATTTCTCATTTTACGATGCATAAACTACAATAAATTAACCCACACCATTATTTTGGCTTTACTGTCGATTTTCTCTTAATATCAATTGACAACGTGTGCGACGCAGGCGTACTAAAAATTATCTCGTTCCAAGTTGTTGGCGGGTGTCTCATGTGGGGAACAAAGAACTTTTTTTTAACCTAAGAGAAATGCATTACGTTTAATGTATGGCATCAGATTCGTCCCAATGTGAAGGTAAAACGCTTTCTGCGACTCATTAAATTCCGAAGACGTTTATAAGTTTGATTCAATTATCCACCAATGAAAAATTTGCACTGAATAAAGTTGACTTGAAAAATCGTTTGAAGATAGTAAAGATGTCGTGATCTTACACGAACTAGAGTAGAGCTTCATATTTTTTCACTGCTTTATTGCATAAATAGTTGACGTACCCGTCAATGCCGAGTTTCTCGAAGCTTTTTCTTCTATGCGATTTTTTACAAGAAAATCATCATTTATCAAGGTTCGAAGGCATCTCGAGGATAAGGGTTGATGAATTTAAGGTGGTAGTGTAGTAATTGTTAATGGTGAGGATTGGGTAGAATTTAGATTATTTACGGGGACGGCTCAACAAGAACTTGTTTACATTGGACTTGGAAGCTATCATATTGTAGTTGGGTGGGAAGCAGACAAGTTGAACAGTAATGTCATATGCAGGCAGTTCTTGGAAAAAGCTTTGTTCATGGAACCTGCGTTTAGATTTAAGCACAGATAAAAAGTGTGTGGGGGGACTTGTTGATAGTGGTTGTACCTTGTCGAGTATTTTTTTGTGAAAGTTTGGCTGGGAGGGACCATAGATTGGAGCTCAGACAAGCACTTGCCATGACTACATAAAAAGACAGGAAAGTTCCTTTTTGAATAAAAAATATAATGAAACGGATGTCGAATACGTACACTGATTTGCTTAAAAAAATCCTGACTTATTTTTTATATTTATTTATATACTAGCCGATTTACCCGAGCTTTGCTACGGATATATTTGTATTACACAATACTAATTGGCATTCTTTTAATATTTATGTAATTACAGGTTCGAAACCAAAACTTCTGGGTAAACGACATTTCTTGTGCCACTGGTAAAAATGTAAACGAAAGATCTACATTACGTAGAAAAAAAAACTGTACAGGTCCGTTTTCAGTTTATGTTGCTCCCAAAAATGTAAATTAGGATTTTTGCGGATAAACTATGCTTGGTTGTGTATATAAAAAGTACCCCATTTTTAATAAAGGAAGGACTTTCACATAAAAATTTAATAAACAGAAGATACGGCAAAAATTGAATTACACTTGTAAATCATATCTAAAAAATAGCACGGTTCGTAAACTGCAGAAGTACTAAACAGATAAAAACACCCGCATTTTTGTACTTCTGCAATTATTTTTCTTTGAGTGACGCTGAGACATAAAGAGACACCCCCTCCCCCCGAAAAAAAACCATAATTACGTCGAAACTCCCCCACACAAATATACATTATCAACTAAATCAATTACCCAGACAGGAAAACATAAGATCTTTCTCAAAAGAAAATCGAAGAAAAAAAAGTGAAAAAAAAACGCGTAGGAATATATCTGATATAAAAAGCATTACTTTACCTTGTTTATTTTTCAAAGTATTATGGAAACGATAATAAAATTCAGACAGTCAAGTGAATGGTTGAAAAATGATTTTAAAATCGTCCGTAGGAAATAAATTTTAACCTTTTGGTAAACGTGCTAACACCTTACAATGAATCGATATTTATAGCCGAGACTTTAATTGTGGGTTAACGATTTAAAATATTTCGTCGAAAAATAAAATCATCCTTAGCCTAATTATTTTTTTTTTATCAATATTTGTAACTTTTACATTTATAGAAAATAAATAATTAAAACAAATCATTTTATCACCATATCTCTCGATTTGGTTAAAAACTATATCCGTTCATAACCGGAAGTGAAATATCAGTGAAAATTACTTAAAATGTGCCAGTTTAGCAAATAGTACAAAATAACTTGAATTAAAATAATTTAAATAAATTAACTTTAAATAATACTCTTAAATAGAACAATTACATCAATTACATTACTATAATCAGTAATTTTAATTGAGCGAATTATTTAAAAAGATTTTCTTTAATATAATATGCAAATTAGATTAGTTCTATTATGTACATTGCCTTCAATATAGTGTATATATATTGATCGTGATGCTATTTATTTATAAAGAAAATCTTATAGTAAATAAAATTTATATAGATAACCGTTTCCAGCAGGAAGTTTTGTATATATTAATCAAATTGTGAACAAACAAACAAACAAACAGACAGGATTACGGATTTATATATATAATAGATACTAGGTGTAAATACCCGGCATTGTCAGGTAAATACATATCGCTGAGCGGAGGATTTAGTCACATACTGTTTACGATACACCAAATATCCTCAGTTGTTACGATTTTCCTGACAGTCGACAATATTTTGGAAGTCTGGAAGCATAAAACATAGCCATCTTCATCTATGAAATTCAAACAGAGAAATAAAATCTTACAACTTAAAGGGAAATATTTCATAGGTCGTGAAAGGCAGTATACAGCGGTTTCGACTTTTCGACATGTTTTTTTTCCGACAAGGGTGAGGTAATATGGATGGCGTCTGTTGTGGCAAACTATTTTTTAAAAATCGCAAAGATTGTGTGTAATCGTAACAGTCCAACGTATTTTAAGATCATCGATTGCGTGTGAAAAAGTCGAAATGGTCTGTTGTTGCTGCATTCAGCTGGACTGTCTTTCCTCTTAAGGATTAGAATCTCCAAAAGATAAAAGTTCCTTAAATGTAGGTGATTTCTTCTGATCCCTACAGACCCTTTAAAACATAAGGCATCTTACTCTATCATTTTTTACATAAATAGTGCTCGACTGAGCTTCAATTTTTAGTATTTCCCGTGAGACATTTACGGCAAGTACCTTTCTTACTACCACAGCTATAAAAACTTTTCATTTCTTTTTTCCTCTGTCTAATGTTAACCGGTCTTTCATATTGCAATAGCCTGTCTTCAAGAGGCAAATAATGATGACCGCGCAGTATTATACAAATTGGAACAAGAAATTTGTCGCCCTAAAGAAAACATCGTTACGGCTTTATTTTAAAAATTGTATTTAAAAAATCAATTTAGGTACACTTCATTATATAGTAGAACTGACATCTATTTAATACAGTCGCCTTCAGCCTAAATCACCGCCCCGATACAGGTCCGGAACTGGGAGCATGCATTTCCACAAGCGTCGACAAGAGCTCGGCAAATACTCAGTGGATGGCAACGATCAGATTGACGTTGTGGGAGGTCATGTCGGTGATGTTCTCGGCGTATGACAAAACGAATTAGTCCAAGGGGTTAATCTGGTAATAGAGGGGGGCAGTGAGAGAAGGGTACAAAGTCGTAGCACTCCTTATGAATCCAAGCTTGAGTCTCTTTAGACGTGGGTCGGCACTAAGCGCTGGTGCCACATGCAAGGTCTGCCAGCAGCCATATGATTACGCGAAGGTATCACTACACTCTTCAGCACATTCAGGTACACTTTGGTGTTGACTTTCAAGCCGACTTCGAAGATGTGAGGTGGCATGATGTGGCGCACACTAAAGACCATAATCGTCGGTCGCCCGATGCGTTGGGCGTTAGAACCGTCCGGATTTGCAGTTTGAGGGTGCTGAAAAGTGTCCTGTGCTCATAACTTTGATCGGTACAGAGCATGAGTAGCATAGCGGCGCATCTCTGATATCGCTCGTGTAACATAGTGTCACTTTCAGACATCATAGAAGACTCTTATCGCTCTTGGGATTTGTAGACAATTGGTCAACTAGTAGATAGTCTGCAACAAAAACAAAAACAAAAACGTTTTCATCAAACGGAAATGGAATCATGTCGTCTATTCCAGGGCGACAATGTTACCGTTCCATCCTGTATTCCTCCTCACTAACATCAAGATAATACAAAGTCTAGCAAAACAGACTTGGTCTTATATTCTTCGACCTTTATTAATTAATACATAAGCAATCTCTATTGAAAAGCATATTTTAATTGTAGTAAATTTAGAAGACTTTTAAATATTTTAATACATAATATGTCAGACAATTCTGAAGATAGATGTTAACTGCCCAAATGTAATTAAATGGTCTATTTCTTTCCTTGAACTTTCCATCTATATTACATATATTACATATAGCAATATCATGCCATTCTTGAAGAATAAAATATGGTTATCTGAAAATCAAATGTCAACAACTACTTGTCATTAAACAATCATCATAAATATTTAAACTTTTTTCATTTTATTGACCATTTTCAATCATCTAATCATATTTTTCATCATTAATTAGAAAATATATCATTCACAATATCCTTTATTCTCGTTTGGCCATGATTAGTGGTAGTTCGTTAGTAAGATAAATTAACTATCAGAGAAAACAACGAAATATATTAACATGCAACGTACTGGGAAAAAGATCACCGCATTTATATATATATATATATATATATATATATATATATATATATATATATATATATATATAAATTACAATTAAATTTACCAAAATGATCCAAGATGGCAAAACTAAAGTATATTATAAATATTAAAGAATACATATTTATAAAGTAATCTCAACCAGATGTAAAAGCTCGATAAAACCAAATAGGAGATAGAGCTTATAATAAGAGCAAATATTTAATAAAAGATGTTAAAAAAACACTTTGAAAAAGAGTTAAAAACATATTTAATCTGAAAAGGAAAAACTTAATAAGTGGATAGTCCTTAATCCGCGGAGTTTCGAAGAAATACTTTCCTTCTCATCAGAGGGTAGGAATTAGCAAAATGCGGGATCGGATTTAGTATACAAAAGTATTTGATGAAACTGCAAGTAAGTCAAAGATCTTACTTGATAACAAAAGTGAAGCAGAGGGAATATGGCGAAGAAAAAGGTGATTTCACGTGCTTCACTGTTTGTTATCAAGTAAGATCTTTCTTACTTGCAGTTTCATCAAATACTTTTGTATCCAAATCCGATCCCGCATTTTGCTATATATATATATATATATATATATATATATATATATATATATATATATATATATAAGAATAATAGAGATATAATCCCGAAGTGATGGGATTACAACCAACTCACGCGTCCATCATATATATATATATATATATATATATATATATATATATATATATATATATATATATAACTTGTCTCGATTCATGTAACGATTGGAATATATATTTGCCAAACATACCGAGGCAAAAAGTAAAGAAAAATGTTCCGAATCTAGGAAGAATAAGAAAAGCACCAGAGCCACCCCCATAGTTTTTCGAGACTGGAGATTGCCAAGTATTTTTCTATCAATTTCATGAATATTGAACTTAAATGATTTAATGGTTGGTTAAATCTTATCAACACAATCTGTATGCATATTATATATATATATATATATATATATATATATATATATATATATATATATATATATATATATATATTGTCAATAACCTAATGGGGCAATGAGGCAATCGTGAAATTGTATGCATTATTTAATGGAAAAATAGCCTTCAAGAAGAAAATGAACTAATATAGTTTATTACTGTCAGATATTGCAATAATCATTTTGCATGTACCACAGTGGAGTACAACACATATGCGTTCGTATGTGCGTGTGTAAAATACTGTGCCTGAAGGTTGTAACAATGCACTTCTATAGAAAAAACACGTTTGATATGAGAGAAGGTAAACAAAATAAATGATTATATAAAAAGATTTCAACAATTTTCGATTTTTCATTATTTATTTTCCAACGTAATGTGTCAAAGCGTGATGATATCGGTAGTATTATATACTTTTCGTTTTCGAGGTGAACTCATCTTCAGAAAACGCAAAAGCATCTATGACCACTCAGTTATTTTTTCTTTTTCGGAAGATGAAATTTACCCAAAAAATTCAAAGGACATCACGGCGTATCTCCGACCTCGCTTGTTGAACAGTGTGTCACTTGCAGACATGATAAATGGTCCATATCGCTCTTGGGATTTATAGACAACTGCCAACTAGTAGATGGTCTGCAACAAAAAAAAAGAAAGCCGGTTTTCATCAAACGGAAATGGAATCATTTCGTCTTTGTGCGGGCCACAATTTTGTCATTCCGTCCGGTACTACCCTTTACCAACATCAACGTAATACAAAGTTTGGCATAAAAGACTTGAGCTTATATTCTACGACCTTTATTAATTAATACAGTGCAAAACATAAACACTCTCTATTGAAAAGCATATTTTAATTGCAATAAACTCAGAAGACTGTTAAATATTTTGATACATTATATGTCAGACAATTCTGAAGATAGATGTTAACTGCCCAAATATAATTAAATGGTCTATTTCTTTCCTAAAACTTTCCATCTATATTACATATATTACATATAGCCACGTCATGCCATTCTTGAAAAATAAAACATGGTTATCTGAAAACCAAATGTCAACAACTACTTGTCATTAAACAATCATCATAAACATTTAAATTTTCTTCATTTTATTGATCATTTTCAATCATCTAATCATATTTTTCATCATTAATTCGACAATCTATCAATCCCAATATGTTTTATTCTCGTTATGAGTCGTGGTTCGTTTGAAATATAAATACACTATCTCAAAGACAACGGAATATATTAACATAGAACTTTCTAAGAAAATATCTATTTTATATATATATATATATATATATATATATATATATATATATATATATATATATATATATATATATATATATGAGAATAATAGAAATAATATAACGAAAAGATAAAAATCGAATGGACCAATTTACACTTCCATCACACACACAGACACACAGATGCACACACACACATACACCTACATATATACATACACACACACACACATATATATATATATATATATTATTTATTCGAAGGTCAACAGTTACATTTGTTCGCTACCAAACAGCAATCTGTTTCAGTCAATGAGACTTCATCAGGCGACCTGAAGCCATTCGATGCTAAGGAAAAAAGAAAAAATGAACACTTCAAAAACAAAAAAGGGGGCATAAGTTTCGAGCTCTCTAAAAAAGATGGATGAAAATGGCGAAGTCGTATTTCAACTCTTTGGGAAAATCGTTCAAACATTACCATAACTTATATGAACAGCTGGATATATAAACAATATAAATTTGAAATTATTAAAGTAGGGCGAGGGCGTATCTCACAAAAAAGGAAGGTTGTGTTAGTCAATGGGGTTTTATTTAAACTTAAAATCGAATTTCATTATGTGTGTCTGTTGATAAGCTAATTTTTGTGTGTTGAAAAAAAGGTTTGAACGTATATTCGCCAGTTAACTATATGTCGCATGTCAGAGAAAATTGAAGGGTTGGGAGGAGCAGAGGTTTTTAATAAAAAAAGAAATAAAAAAAATGAGATAGAGAGACTAGTTAATAACGAATTGAATATGGCGAAAAGCAGACGAAAGATGGAGATACAAAGAGATTAGGAGTCGAGGGGAATGAGGGAGAAAAAAGGGGAAAGAAAAAGAAAAACAAAATACTCGCGTCCTATCACAATGATAAAGTATAAATCGCTAAGCGTCCATAGACTCATATAAATATCGAGGTCTTTTAACTACATACATACATACATACATACATGTACATATGTATGCATTTATATACACAAATATATACGCACGTACATACACATAATCAAACATACGTACACAAATACATGCATTATAATATATATATACATTATAATTAATGAATATGAGTATATAATCATAATAATAATAATAATAATAATAATAATAATAATATAGCATATATAATAATATAATATAAAATTGTATTATTATATATACTCATATACATTATAATTAAATAATCTTAAAATATCAAATTTATACAATTAAGTTAATAGTTTATGAATCATATTTAAATTTTCGATTAAAAATCGTTATGGAATTATGAGAATTTTAAATTTTAATCAGGGTACATATAAACATACACACAGACATACAAGAATATATAAATGCATATACGTACGCATTTTTTTTATTCCTAATATTTACAAAACATTTTAAGTAATTATCAATATTATCAGATTATTATGTGCGTTATATAAGTTGTTAATTTTAGTTGTGATTAGTTGGGTTAATAGTGATTAAAATTTAAACTATATTACTTTAGCGGAGTAAGGTAACGTACATATATTATCATGGGTGTAAACTATCTATCAAAATTTGTTATAATGTTCGTTATTCTGTATATATTAGATAAAAGCATACATAGAATAGATAACTATTATTTAACGTAATGTTTATAATATCATTGCTTTTTTCGACCTGCATATATAAATAAATTGGAGTGTGAAACGGTGGTATTCAGTTCATGGATTTGAAAATTCGAAAGTTGAAGATTTGTACCATGCCAGAACAACAATGATAAACAACGCATATACACATACATATACTTAGCAGACATTTACATAAATATACGCACACATATGCATACGTACCTACTCATATAGACATATAGACACAAAAATAAGAGGATAAATAAAAATTCAATAGAATCATTAAATGCATTAGTTTTGATGATCAGCAACCATTATTGGATCTAAAACATTTTTCTCCTTCCCTGTTATACATACATGCAGTTATATGAATATTGAAACATATACTTAAGGGGTGGAAAAGTACAGAAGTTATCTACTGGTAGATATACATATATAACATGATAGTTTATTAGATTACGTTAGAGGGAGAGCTGGGTATAGTTATGTGTACATTTACAATATATGTGAAAAATAAAGATATAGACATGCGTTGACATAAACTTTACAGAATTCACAGGATGCACATATATAACATATAAAATAGGTCCGTAGGATATATATACATGACGAATATGATTGAGTCTCTAAATAAACAATATATAGTTATTTATGGTAATATAAGTGTCCATAGAAAGGTAGATACTTAGTATAAGTGAATCATGGATGGGGGTGAAAGCAGAAAGATAAGTGTCATTCAACCATACAGACCATAATGTTTTACAATACATAAAAATTGAGAGTATGCACATGGTAAATTATATATATATATATGTGTGTGTGTGTGTGTGTGTGTGTGTGTGTGTGTGTGTGTGTGTGTGTGTGTGTGTGTGTGTGTGTGTCTGTATGTTTATTCAAGTAGTTTATAAATATCAGATAAAATTAAGAATACTAAGAAGGTGTTTCTTATAGTGTTTGCATTGATAGAGTTTTCCTGTTTTTTTTAAATTTATTTAGGAGCTTATCCCTCTCCCTAAATGGTAATATATAGTTTCTCATTAAGGCATAAATATCAAGATGAATTTATAGACCAACAGTTGATTGCTCTCCTATGGATATTCCAGTTTACAATGGGTTATGATCCCTGTTTAATTAATTCATTTAAGTATTTAGATAGTGATGTTGTGTCTGTATTGTTTGGATTTTTAAAGGAGTATTTGTGTCCTATTGTGTTTTATCTTTCCTTGAATGTTTTACTTGCCATGCCAATATAATTTTTTTATTATCCAGGTTTTTTTTATTAGTAATGGTAGTTTTGTAAACAACGAAAGTTATTAAGCAGTTTCCTTTAAGGGAGTATTCAGACTTTCTGTTACAATTGTATTATTTAGTTACTTTAAGTGTGTTTCTATGAATACCATTTAATATTTTGTTATGATTTTTGATTATTTTTTTAAATTATAACTACAACTATAGATGAATTTGATAGTATTTTATTAAAGGTTTTGTACATAATGTTTTCGGAGGGAATGCTTTGTGATGGGTTTAAAATTTATTGCCTGTGGTTAGTTTTAATTATCATATTAAAAGGTGGCGTAAACCAGATTATTTTCTGTTTAATTTAGGTGTACTAATGGAGGGTATTGGTTTAATATATGTTAGTTGTGTATTTTTGAAGCCACTGTCTTTAAGGGCTATATTGTAGAAATTGTGGGGGAGTTGATGCTTTGAGTAGAAGAGTTATTACTAATCGTTTTGCTGATTGACTTAGGTATGTGTTTGATAATAGATTTATGTTGATAATAGGTTCAATTAAATGGGATTAGCGCTATCCTTCTTTTATGATTCAGAACACTCCTCTTTAAATTTAAGGTTACATTAAAAAAAATTAACTATTTTAATGTCAGAAACAATACCAAGTTTAGCTTGATTCTTCGAAATTCATTGAGGATGATTTTATATATTTGCATTAAGGACCGTTAGAGAATACAGAAGCCCGTCGTCTTTATATAGACTTATGTTTTATGTTCATGTACATGCGTATATGTTTGTATATATATATATACATATATATATATATATATATATATATTTATATATATATGCATGTATGTAGATACATGATTCGATGTAAATATGAATATATTACATTTATATATAAATGTAAATATGAGTTTATGAACGCTTAGCGATTTATACTTTATTATAGTGATGGTACTCGAGTTTTTATTTTATTTTGTTTTGTTATTTCTATTTCTTTCTCTTTTTCTTTCTCTCTGTCTCTGTCTCTGCCTCTCTCTCTCTCTCTCTCTCTCTCTCTCTCTCTCTCTCTCTCTCATTCCCCTTTATTCCTAATATCTCTATCTTTCTTCTGCTTGGTCTCTCTATTTCACTTTTTATTCCGTTTTTTATTAAAACCATCTCCCTCTCCAAACACTTAGTTTCTCTTACATTTAGTTAATCAGCGAATATACTTGCAAACCTTTTTACGACATACAAAAATTAGTTTATCAATTGACACGCTTAATGAAACTCGGTCTTCAGTTTAAATAAACCCCAATTGACTAACACAACTTTCCTTTTTGGGTGAAATACGCCCTGCTTTAATAATTTCAAAATTATATGGTCTATATATCCAGCTGTTGATATAGGTTATCGTAATGTTTGAACGATTTTCCAAAATAGTTGAAATACGACTTCTCTCTTTTTATCCTTCTTTTTTAGAAAGCTCGCAACTTATAAGCTTTGTGGCCTTTTTTTAAAGAGATCATTTTTTCTTTTTTACCTTTTTAAATTAGCGTCGAATGATTTAAGGTCGCCTGATGAAGTCTCATTGACTGAAACAGATGGCTGTTTGTTAGCGACCAAATGTAACTGTTTACCTTCAAATACATAAAATCTAAATATTTTGCTGTTGTTATTGATCACTATCTAACAACCTTGTTGAGTTTATTAGTTCATACTTTTGGATATCTAAAGCCTGGATGGATATATATATATATATATATATATATATATATATATATATATATATATATATATATATATATTGTCTCGATTAATGTTACAGTTCGAATATACATTTGCAAATAAGCGGAGAAAAATGGTCCGAATTTAGGAAGAAAGGAACCCGAGCCACCACCATAGTTTTTCGAGACTTGAGATTGCCAAGTATTTTTCTATCAATTTCATGAATATTGAACTTATTAAGATGCTTGAAAAAGTAGTAGCCGATAGGTTAGAGGTCTGTAGAGTATGACGAATGGAGCAAAGTTTCATAGTCCATTTCGTTCAACTTCTGCAGGGTCCGTTTAGCAATGTGCGGTCGGGCATTGTCGTGGAGGAGAATTTGGCTTTTTCTGTTTATTAACGTTTGTTGTTGTCGAAGTTTCATTTCATCCATTTTTTGACAAAACTTCTCCGCCGTAATGGTTTCGCCTGCATTTAAACAACTGTACTGGATTAGACTATTCATAGACCACCAAACAGTCAGCATGACCTTCCTTTGGTTCAACTCTGGTTTTGGAAAGTGTCGTAGAGTTTCGACGGCGTTTAACCATTGATGCGAACGTCGCGGGTTGTCATTTTCATCGCAAATCACAACCCGGTCGAAGGACGGGTCCTTCTTGTTGCGTAAATAAAAGGAAGATGACACTTAATAACAGTGTTTCTTTTGGTTGTCGTCCAATTCGTGAAGCACCCACTTATGAAGTCTTTTTGTTTTTTGTTTTTTGTCTTTTCAATCTCTTTAAAGTGGTTGGAAATCGCTGTATACGTTTCGTCTAATCTAGAAGAAAAGTTCTCGAACAGTTGTGCGTAGATTGACTTTGACTCTTAATTAAGGCTCTTAATTGTTTCAGCAGCTTTTCGGCTTAGCATGAATTGGAATAAGAAAATTGTGCGAAATTGCCCTTTTTCTATCTTACATTCCACGTTCTGAAAAAGAAAACTTAATTGTGTTAAAACGGTTGTTATTTAAGCGATTATATGGAGCGGGAACGCTGTTAAAAATGATATATAAAGCAACGGTATTACAATGAAAACTTATTTTAAAATACATCATTTGATATCAAAATAAAAAATTCCGCTAGAACTTTCTTCTCAAGCTTTTTTTTACACAGTGGTCACCACTTATCAAGGGCCGGAAGCCACTCAGGGATAAGGGTTATTGCAAGTACAGTACGTTAGTGTGGAGATTTGATGAAGTGTTTACTTAAGGGGGCGGTTTATTAGGAATTTGTTAACGTTGGACTTAAAGACATCCAAGTTGTAGTCAGGTGGGAAGCAGGCAGACGGAACAGAGTTACACAGGCGTGCAGTTCTAAGAAAGAAGCTTTGTTCATGGAATCCACGTTTTGATTTAGGCACAGATAAAGAGTAGGGGAAATTTTTCACAGTAGATTCGGCTAGACGAGTGTTTTTCGTGAAAGATTGGCGAGGGGGGACCAAAGATTGGATTTCAGACGAGCACCTGCCATGGAAATAACGATAAAACAAGGATAGGCTCGCAACGTTTCTTCTGTGGGAGATAGGTTGCAGGGTAGAGAAAAGGGCATCCCCCACCAAGCCACGAAGTCTATTTTGAACTCTGTCAAGGCAGGATAGGCTGTTTTTAGCAGCTCCTGCCCAGATATGGCAGCAGTATTCCATCCTTGGGCGTACTTGGCTTTTATATAGAACTAATATATGGTAATTGAAAGAATAAAACGCATTTTCCATAGCATAGCAAACGTTGATAAACTCAGTTTTAGTTATAATAGGTATCTGTTTGAAAATCTTCGCACGCATATATAGAGACATTCATTACATTGTAGACTTCGTTTTGCCATGTTGACGTATTTTAGCAGATAAAACGGGTTATGATTATCATATGAAGATGCAAACAGTCGCATTAAACAATTCACATGATATACTCATATTTCTTTGACATAAATCTGGTTCGGGTTTTAATATTTGTTGAGAGTAAGTTTGCAAAGTTTTGTTAGAAACGAAATATTTTTTTTATCTGTAACAAGATTTCGAAACCTGAAAGTGTCATGGAATAATGTGTTGGAAAAATATATTTACGATCACTGTCCTTTTGCATTCACGTCTTGGAAAATATATTTATTTAGTTTCGTCACATTCACGTGTAGCTGTACACTATCAAGTCTTAAACGTACAGCTGTGTGCAGAAATCAATTCAAAACCACACATTTCTCATGCATATTAGTCCTCGCGCGAAAGAGCAGGACACAAAAATGTTTTAAATAATAATAATAATAGAATAACAATAATAACAACTTTCGCTGGCGAGGACTACTATTGACCGTAACCAGTTATACAGTTCTTTTGAAATTTTCATCTCTATTTTTCTCGTTATGTACTGAATATTTGTTAATGAAACTTATATGAAATACGTTCCTTATTAAATTTTAAAGATTTTCTATTCTGAATGAAAGTTTTAAAAGTTTAATCTAAACAATTATGTTTAAGTTTTTGCTAAAAAAAATCAGATTTTCTCATTATTCCGACCTGTATTACAAAGACGGATTGCAAAAAATGAGTTATTGTGTGAAACAGAGAGAATATTCAGACCTGTAATAATACAAAGAGGGTTGCAAAAATGAGTTGTGGTGTGAGGAGAAATACAAATTGAAACAGAGAGAAGGAGAGTTTTAAAATATAATCTTAAAAAGATAAGATACAAGTTAGAAAAGCATTTCATCCAAGGCATGAAAATTGTTAAACAAAATGTTTTTACTATAGTCTTTGAAAATACCGGTAAAAGATTCAATTTGAAATTTATTTATCTTCAAAGTGCATTTTTATAAATTTTACAAAGTAAGGTATAAAAATTTAATTTAAATTGATTAAAAAAATTACCTTGGATTTATTTTATGTAATGTACATTTTGTTTCAATTTAAAAACATTATCTTTCATCTAGCAATTAATGATATAGATATAAAATTTTCAATGATGTTTTTTAAAAAGTACAACAGAATGCACATTACATAAAATAAATCCAAGGTAGTTTTTTGATGATCGTTTTGAAGTTGGATTTTGAAGAAGTAAGTTCGATCAGCAGAAGTGTTTTTGCAGTTGAGAGAAGGTACGTTACGTATACAGAAGTTTTGAAGTTGGAAGTTTGGACAACAGTGTCAAACTTAACCAAGAAATTGGTGATGTGAAGGGCAGAAGAAATAACACGCGGGTTATTTAATTAGAAGCTATTTCGGCCCTTGGTGTGCAGTGACTCAAAAAGCAGCAAAAAAAATGGACAGATTCGACTTTCGCTTGATACCTGAGTTTGACGGATCTACCACTGGACCGTCTGTCATAGAATGGGTTGAGAAGGCTGAGAACATCTGTAAACTGTGCAAAAATAAAGAACCAGCCACAGTCATCCCTCTGAGGTTAACCAGATGGCCTATGCAGTCTACCAGCAACTTTGGGATGAACCAGACTGGGATGAAATCAAGCAAAGCCTGTATACAGCGTTTGGTGCAGATCCATTTGTTGCATGGCAACAGTTCACGAGCCGGCGACTTCACCCACAAGGAAACGGTTGACGTGTACCTAGCTGACCTACGAAAGTTATCTGTACCGTTAACAGTGACTAAAAAGGGGCACCGAGGTTAAGCAATATTTGGCCTATTCAGATCTAGAGTGACCATTGGGAAATACTAGACACTGTATATCATCTCCCGTGATCGGGACAAACATGCGACTGGATATCGGATGGGAATTTGATATTCTCTAGATATTTCCTCTTTTAGCGGAAGCCGAATGCCCATCCAGAACGAAATCCCGCCGAGTATTATCGAATATTAAGGGCGTCAATATACGAATTGCTTTTGTATAAGTAATCAATGAAGTTGCGAGTGATATAATTGTCCCTATCTTTCTGAGCATAATATGACGATCGTTCATTATAAATAGCAACTCAAAATATCTCATCATTATATTTCTGTTTCGATGCATAGAAAATGGTTTTAACTTGATTAAATAAACAAGATGTTTGGTTCATGTTTCTGATTTTTGTTTTTTAGATGAGGATTAATTATTTGCACTCTTTTCTACTGTTCTCGGTTTGAGTGTTATTTTCACGACATTTCGTTTCATGTAACCTACGACCTCCATCGTGTAATTAGTAATTAAAATTAATCAGCCCAGGAAAAATATAAAAGTCATTATTTTAGTAAGGTTGGGTGATAATGTGGATTAAAATTATGAAAAATGACTGTCGAAATTAGTAACATATCCAAGAATTATAAAAAATGATCAAATTAAGTTAATTAATTGGTGTGTTTGAATTAAATAATTAGCCCAGACACTATATCCAAGTTTTTATTTTAGTAAGGGGGGATTTTGTAAGTCAAAATTACGAAAAGTGATTGTCAAAATTAGTAACATATCCAGGAATTATGAAAAATGATGGAATGTGAGTCAGAATGCCCAGCAGCAATATATTATATATGAAAGATGCCGCTGTGGAATTTCCACAGGTTCCGCTAGTTATTATTATTATTATTATTAGTAGTAGTAGTAGTAGTAGTAGTAGTAGTAGTAGTAGTAGTAGTAGTAGTAGTAGTAGTAGTTTGGGAAAAACTCCAAATGAAATTCTAATAGAGAAGTGCAGGTAATCCGCCCGCCTTAAGAGAATGATACAATACCTGTAAAAAAAATGGTAAAAAGATAAATGAATAAATAAATATTATATAAATAAAACAATAGATTCGTTTATTTTGAGAATTTAATCGATAAACTCTCAAGGTCCTGGACACATAACGCTGAAATTCACATGAAGTGGTAATTATACACACTACGTGGTTTATAACGAGTGAAATCTTTGTTTGGATGAGTAAAGAATGCATACAGAAATAATAATAAGTTGAAATACAAAATGTTCATTTCAACTTGCTGACATTTTATTATTAGTTTTGTGCATGTGTAAATTAAATCATAGCTAGAAGTCGTTTAATTTTAAATCTTTCTTAAAGCTCAAACAGTAGGGAACGCGATTGGAGCACTAAATGTGTTAGTTTATATTCTAGCCGATATCACCCAATGTTTTTAACTTTTAAAAATAAAGTAAAAATAAAATCATTTATTAAAAACCCAATGAAAAGAATAAATAATCGTGCAATTAAGATATCTCGAACAATGCATAAGCTAGATAAAAAAAAACTCAGATAAATGCATTAAACCCGAAAGATGGTATTTACCGACTCTACATAAAAAAGGAAGGGTAAAATAGGACTAATAAGTACTAAAAGGAAGTAGAAAATGCATAACTTCAAACAAGGAAAAAATAAACACTGCAGCAAATGACACTGAAACTGTACAAAACACAATGAAAAGAAATTGAGAAAAGCAGGTACATGAATTATTCATAAGACTGACTGTTTTGCAGATCATTATTATTATAGCATACTAGCAGGGGTACCCGGCGTTTTTCCGGGTGTTTGTAGATATGTGTATGGGGTGTAATAACCCTGTTTAAATATTATTTTAAAAAAACAATGTTAAAAAAATCGAAAAAAAAACAAAAAACAGCGAAAAGCAGAAAAAATGGCATAAATTACCCTGTCGGATCGAACCTGCTACCTTAAGATAACAACGCTGTGTGTGCAGGGGAGGGTAAACTAAAGAATCAGCGAAGTAATAACCCTGTTTAAATTTTTTTTTAAATGTTGCCCGGGTGTTTAGAGGAGGTAGGTTTGAACCCGAAGCCTCGAGGCTAAGGCGGAAAAAAATCCGACACGTTACGCCGACGCCAAACAGACAAACAACTAAGAAAACACAAAATGAAATATTTTAAAAAATCAGCAAGTTAAACTAACATCTACGTTTTCTTGGTCAAACATGACGTCATCGTCGCAGTAGTCGTAGAAAAGGGGAAAATGAAGGAACGATTTTTTTTACCCCTTCGCTGTGCAAAACTGGTCATTTTAGGGTGAAGGAATTAATGTTTTTGGCCAATTTTTCGATATTTGTCGTTCAAGATATCGGGCTTCAATATGATACCAATCTCGTGAAAATCCGTGGCCTATGTCGAAAGTTTTTCTGAGACATACAAACACACATACATACATACATACATACACACACACATTTTCGCTTTTATATATATATATATATATGTATATATATATATATATATATATATATATATATATATATAATTGGAAAAATAAATTAATCCTAAATATAGTAGGACCGCATCTTATAGATATAAAAAACTGAATTGCAGGTTTAAGGCAGTCCAAAATTACTTACAAGCAGGTTTTTGATATTTTAAGGAAAAAAAAATTGAAAACATCTCTTTCTGTAGTGAGAGCGAATTGGTCGAAGGTTCGTAGTCGAATGCTTGGTAAAAGGAAAATCTGGATCTAGAGCATTCATTTTGAAGGACGACCACAGGCTTAAATTTACTGTTTTAAAGGATTGAAAGAAAACTTATGTTGACCATAGCAAAGAATTCAAAACAGGGCTGGAAATTCTCTTTCTAGATATACAATATCTAGACGAATGAAAGAAATGGGATTTTGTTCTAAAAGGTGTACAACGAGCCATTTTTATCTAAGAAGAACATCAATGATAGAAAGATATTTTTCTTGTGTTATGGCAAGAAAGATACAGACTGGTTCAGGAATGTTTTCTGGTCAGATGAATCAAGATTTTGTCTTGTTATTGATGCTTCCGATGCTCCCGAATGGTAAAATCGAAGAACTGGAGAAAGATTTTCACCAAGTTGCATAAAAACGATGGTTAAACGCGGGAATGGATAGATAATGGTATGGGGAACTTTTGCTGCAGCAGGAGTTGGGGAACTTATTAGATGTGAAGAATCAATCAATGCAAAGGAATACATTCGAATATTAGAAATAGGACTGTTACCAAGTATCCAGAAGCTGGAAATATCTCAGAACATTATTTTTCAACACGATAATGCCCCTACGCACACTGCTAAAGTCACAAAAAATGGTTTCCTGATAATTAAATTAATGTGATATTTTGGCCAACTCAAAGTCCCGATTTAAACCCAATCGAGAATATTTGGTCCATAATATCTCGTACATTAGATGGAAGAACTTTTCGAACAATGACAAACTGTGGGAAGTTGTGCAAAGTGAATGGAATAGCATCTCCTCTTCACAGTGTTCCACCATGCTTGAGAGCATGTCTAAAATGATTGATCTTTAAAGAAATCAAAAGCTTTTAGTGCGATAAATTGTATCAAATTTATTTGGCCAATTTTTTTTTTTTTTGCTCACGAGTGCACACACATATATATATATATATATATATATATATATATATATATATATATATATATATATATTCCCTGTCAAGCGAAAATATGTTCTATCAAACTTCCAAGCGATTTCATTAGATCAAATTCGCGAAATTTGTCTCAACAACAGCCAATCTGGTAAAAATACCATGAGAGTTCCCTCCCTTTTGATGTGGCTTCGTTACAAATAGAATTATAATAATATATAATCATTGTTGTAAGATGTATGAAAGGGACTCGTAAGTAATTTTGACGAAGAAAAAAGTCAGTGAAACGTCACATAAAAAAGGAAAAATTCGAAAGAAACAAAAAAAAAAGTTTTCTGCCAAGAGGAGTTAGATTGAAGGAGTAAATTAAAGATTGTCTTTGGCAATGTCATTTTATTATATGTATGGAACTACTTTCTGGTTATGTATTAGTACTTAATAAATTATCTCATTTGGGTCAGTTATATATTTAAAATACGATCAACACTATTGAACCTCCGTAATGGGTTGGGGTCACCTCAAACACACAAAAAAAGGATTATAATTTCAGAAAGTATCTCCACTCTCGTTGCGCCTACTCTCCTGCCTGATCTGGAATCGCTCAGCACCGAGAAATGAAGCTCGTTTTGTAGTTTCCAGCTTCACGCGCACACGAGATTATGCGAGAACGCACGTAATAAAATGCTGGCCGCCATCTTTGTTTTTCGTTTTCTCGGCCTGAACTCACTCGCTGAGCACCCACGGTAAGACTTGTTTTTTCCTAGCTTCTAACCACAACTATTTTCATAGAAATATTAATAAACTCATATTTGTTGCGTGTTATTGCTTTTCTGCACTATGTAGAACAATATTAGCTTTATCAAAACATATTTGTTGATTAAATATATTTCTCATTCCGTAGAATTTTCAAGGGTCTTGTAGGTGGAAATTAAATCAGTAACGGAAATGTATTTCAAAACCAAACACAAACAAAAATATTCATTAGACATACAGAACATGATTCCGAAGTTATCTCAGCTATGTTTTAAACAATCATGTATATATATATATATATATATATATATATATATATATATATATATATATATATATATATATATATATATATATATAAAGAGAGAGAAAGATAGATTAGATTAATATTAACAAACAAAATAAGGACTCTATTTGCTGCATTGTACTTTACTTCATTTATTGTGTCTTCTTTTGCATCAAATGAAATTCAAGGAAATCGGATTATTTTCAAGATGGCATCTGATCGCGTGATCCATTGATACTGAAATAGATATTCATCTATTGACGACGTATAGAAAACACGGTGATTTTTATTTCAAGTTATTCTTGTTTTTTTTCTTTTGTGATGCTAAATCCTAGGATTATACCGTAAAACTAAAAATTAAAAAAAAACTAAAACCTCGCGAAAATCAACTCGAAAATAATCCAAGACGCTTACGTTTACATATTACATGTGCTTCGCCGTCTTAGGCGAAGCACATAGTCAGAAATATTGGAATGTTCATAAAAAGGTTGATATAATGTTTTAAATAATTCGCGGTTTAAATTTAAACTGACTTGTTTTATTTGTTTCAATTGAAACCCGTATTTATATGTATTTACATGTGCTGCGAAATAACCACCGACACGCTGGAGCTATGTGTAACTAAACTGATTTATAACGAGTATTTCGCTCAAGAATAGCATCACTTTCCGGATAAATTTCCATTAATTGCCGCATAAAGTTCAATAACATTTGCTATGGGTAATCTTTTCAATGCAATGGATATGGCGTCAGCCCAGTGTTTGTTGTCCGTTATTTGCGTCTTATCTAAAATTATTTACAAATCTTAGTCTTGAAATTCGTCAGTAAAACGAAATGGAATTTTGATAGTCGAGTCAAGCAAACCAATTGCATTTACATTACGATACCCGTTTAAACTTATAGTGGCATTATATTGTGTTGCACGGTTACTAAACCTTTCATTTTCCTAACAATGAATCCTCACATATAAAGGCATAAATGCTACTAGAGGATAAGTGTAATGCGGTTGTTACATAGGGGTTATATCAGAGAGATGACGTATGTATCATATATTGTTGTTGACTGTTAGACTGTTCATGTTGTGAGATAGAGACAGACCTTATATATATAAAGAGACAGGGACATTTTAATACTGACATGTATTACACTTTGGATGAGGGAGATATAGAGGTATAGATAGATAGACCGAGATATTGATAGTGATATTGACATTTATACGTTTGATAGTTCTGTGAATGGGAGTGTTTCTATAACATTGACACATATATTTCTTTACCTATTTTTGAGATGATGATTTTCACAAAGTTCTTATAATATAAATTCACAATAACGTTCTGTTGTTGAATAACATAACACGAAGACGCAGATACAAAATTATGATGATATTCGTTTATTCCATTCCAATCGGTCAATGGCTTTGCATCAAGAAATTCAAGTCTCTACATGATTCTTTCTTTTCCCCTTCGCTTCCAAGGTTCCATGTCAGCTCTGTCTCTGACTCCTCTCTTATCCACTGACTAACTGACCGATTGACTGCCTGCCAAGCCCCAACTATATTGAAAACTCATGACGTCATTGCATGACCAACACGTACATATCAGACATATGGTCTGACATGCCTCCGTGTTTTAGTATGCATTGTTACTCACATGTTTCAACCCGATTTCTCTAATCTAATTTTTGATTAACCCACTTGACAAACAGTTTCTATTGCCCGTTTTTAAATTCCTTATTTTAATTTCATTTCTTTAACAGAAACAAAATTACATCATTACATTGCTTTTTCAATAAACAGATATCTATTTCATGTGAACTAAACAATGGTAATTCTACATTCCATTTTCAATAACATTCTGTATTTATTTTAACTTATGATCGGAATTCTCAATTCCAAATCTAGCTTCGCAAGTTCGAATCCTCGGCTATCTCATCTCATATTTACTCACTTACAAAAAGAGACGGCTGTTCTTTAACACGGTTTTTCATTATCCAAACCTGTTGATGACAGGATTGGAAAATGCTAAGTATATATTTATTTTATGACGATTAATCGGAATCTAAAATCGAGATTATTAGAAATTTTTCGAGGTATCGGAATCGGTATTAGAATCGGGAAAATGCGTACTTAACTTTCGATGCCAAAAACTATTTTTATATGTGTTATTTTTAACTTAATTTTCCATCCTCTCATGATGAAATGATGACTGTTTCTTGATTTTGAACAACTAGTAATACTTAAATGTATATATTCAGGAATAAATGTATTTTTTACGTTTGTGAAAATGTATGGACATATTACATGGGTTGTTACAGTAATCCGAAATGAAAAGTGAACAATTTTAGAGCTAAACATTTAGACGTTTAAAAAGAATCGGATTCGGTAATTCTACCGAATCGGAAATTTAGATCAGAATCGGTAATTGTATCGGAATCACTAGTATATATATATATATATATATATATATATATATATATATATATATATATATATATATATATATATATATATATAAAGCTTGATTGTAGTAGATCAAAACAAATTATATTTCACACGCAAGCGTGATAATCCGATGTAACTTATATTTTAGTCTTAAGCGAGACAGACCAACGAAAAGTATGTTAAACATAACGGACGAACTTATAGTATACTACGCCCAAAGAAAGAAATAATGCCTGGGATGATTGTATCATGACAACAGAAGATATGCTACACCAACCCATGGATTGATTTTGAAAGATTGTATACCAGCCTGAAATGATTATATCAGTTGAACATTACGAATATCATTACAATTAATAGAAGTAATAGTATAGTTTCAGCTCCCGTATAACAAACGATGAGTTTGTATTATAAATAGATGGTAGAAACATATATTAAAACAATAATAGTAGCGTTTCAAATAGACAGATGCTATTTCTTATTTAGTAATAGATAACATTAAAAATAGAAATCGATACCTCCGTTCAGTCTCGAAATGTTGTTGGAGCATAGAATCAGTAGAAGTTGAGGCATAGAATCATTGACTGGTACAAATCATCTTAAGTGCGGCATCTGTAGAACAGATACTACACTTTGATCCCGGCCCGAATGCCAAGAACAACAGGGTATTTGTTTGCTCCCCCGCCGAGCAAATTAGGCACAAGGCCGATTTTTAATGTGAGGAGTGAAGGGAGGGGGAAGGGAAAAAGGGGACCAGCTCCCGAGAGGTGGGAAATAGGAACTGGTTAATGGTCAGGCATGTGGGGTTGCCCCCCCACATCTGGTCTTTGCTAGTCATAGCTAGTCATAGCTTGCCGTATCTGTCGGAACAGATGGTATTTATTTGCTCCCCCCACCGAGCAAATTAGGCACACAGCCGATTTTTAATGTGAGGAGTGAAGGGAGAGGGAAGGGAAAAAGGGGACCAGCTCCCGAGAGGTGGGAAATGGGAGCTGGTTAAAGGTCAGGCATGTGGGGTTGCCCCCCCACATCTGGTCTTTGCTAGTCATAGCTAGTCATAGCTTGCAGTATCTGTCGGAACAGATGGTATTTATTTGCTCCCCCACCGAGAAAATTAGGCACAAGGCCGATTTTTAATGTGAGGAGTGAAAAGAGGGGGAAGGGAAAAAGGGGACCAGCTCCCGAAAGGTGGGAAATGGGAGCTGGTTAATGGTCAGGCATGTGGGGTTGCCCCCACATCTGGTCTTTGCTAGTCATAGCTAGTCATAGCTTGCAGTATCTGTCGGAACAGATGGTATTTATTTGCTCCCCCACCAAGCAAATTAGGTACAATGCCGATTTTTAATGTGAGGAGTGAAGGGAGGGGGAAGGGAAAAAGGGGACCAGCTCCCGAGAGGTGGGAAATAGGAACTGGTTAATGGTCAGGCATGTGGGGTTGCCCCCCCACATCTGGTCTTTGCTAGTCATAGCTAGTCATAGCTTGCCGTATCTGTCGGAACAGATGGTATTTATTTGCTCCCCCCACCGAGCAAATTAGGCACAAGGCCGATTTTTAATGTGAGGAGTGAAGGGAGAGGGGAGGGAAAAAGGGGACCAGCTCCCGAGAGGTGGGAAATGGGAGCTGGTTAAAGGTCAGGCATGTGGGGTTGCCCCCACATCTGGTCTTTGCTAGTCATAGCTAGTCATAGCTTGCAGTATCTGTCGGAACAGATGGTATTTATTTGCTCCCCCACCGAGCAAATTAGGCACAAGGCCGATTGTTAATGTGAGGAGTGAAGGGAAGGGGAAGGGGAAAAGGGGACCAGCTTCCGAGAGGTGGGAAATGGGAGCTGGTTAAAGGTCAGGCATGTGGGGTTGCCCCCACATCTGGTCTTTGCTAGTCATAGCTAGTCATAGCTAGTCATAGCTTGCAGTATCGCTCGGAACAGATACTACACTTTGATTCCGGCCCGAAGGCCAAGAAGAACAGAAAATAGGCAAGGTATTTATTTGCTCCCCACTGTAAATTAGGCACAAGGCCGATTTTTAATGTGAGGAGAGAAGGGGAAATGAGGACCAGCTCCTCGAGGAAGTAGGGGAGCTGGATAGTGAGAATTGGTATGAAGGGTTTCCCCTACATTGACCAAGGTCTTATATGTGGGGTTGCCCCCACATATGGTCTTTGCTTGCAGTATATGCCGGGACAGATGGTATTTATTTGCTCCCCCACCGAGAAAATTAGGCACAAGGCCGATTTTTAATGTGAGGAGTGAAGGAAGGGGGAAGGGAAAAAGGGGACCAGCTCCCGAGAGGTGGGAAATGGGAGCTGGTTAAAGATCAGGCATGTGGGGTTGCCCCCACATCTGGTCTTTGCTAGTCATAGCTAGTCAAAGCTAGTCATAGCTTGCAGTATCTGCCGGGACAGATACTACACTTTGATCTCAGCCCGAACGCCAAGAAGTATTTATTTGCTTCCCCACTGAGCAAATTAGCACAAGGCCGTTTTTTTAATGTGGAGAGAGAGGGAGGGGGAGGAAAAAAGGGACCAACTCCCGATAGGTCGGAAATGGGAGCTGGATAGTTGCAATTGGTATGAAGGGTTGCCCTTACATTGACCAAGGTCTGATATGTGGGGTTACCCCCACATATAGTCTTTGCTCGCAGTATCTGCCCGAACAGATATTACACTTTGATCCGGGCCCGAAGGCCGAGAACAACAGAACAAAGGCAAGGTATTTATTTGCTCCCCCACCAAGCAAATTAGGCACAAGGCCGATTTTTTATGTGAGGAGTGAAGGAGAAATGGGGACCAACTCCCCGGGTAGTAGGGACGCTGGATAGTGACAATTGGTATGAAGGGTTACCCCCACATATGGTCTTTGCTTGCAGTATCTGCCGGAACAGATGGTATTTATTTGCTCCCCCACTGAGCAAATTAGGCACAAGGCCGTTTTTAATGTGAGGTAAAAACCAGCTCCCCTAAAAGTAGGCAAAAAGGGGGCACTCTGGTTACCAAAAATAATAATTGTCCCAGTATAGAGGGTTTCCCCTCCATTGACTGGTACAAATTATCTTAAGTGCAGCATCTGCCGGAACAGATGGTGTTTATTTGCTCCCCCACTGAGCAAATTAGGCACAAGGCCGTTTTTAATGTGAGGTAAAAACCAGCTCCCCTAAAAGTAGGCAAAAAATGGGCACTCTGGTTACCAAAAATAATAATTGTCCCAGTATAGAGGGTTTCCCCTCCATTGACTGGTACAAACCATCTTAAGTGCAGCATCTGCCGGAACAGATGGTATTTATTTGCTCCCCCACTGAGCAAATTAGGCACAAGGCCGTTTTTAATGTGAGGTAAAAACCAGCTCCCCTAAAAGGGGTCACTCTGGTTACCAAAAATAATAATTGTCCCAGTATAGAGGGTTTCCCCTCCATTGACTGGTACAAACCATCTTAAGTGCAGCATCTGCCGGAACAGATACTACATTTTGATCCCAGCCCGAAGGTCAGGAACAACAAAAAAAAAGGCAAACCTCATTCTATTTATTTAAAAAGAACACATAATTTTCTTATATCTTGGTTGCGGAATATCTTGGTTGCGGAATTGCATTCATTAGCAAACGATCTAGCTAATTTGCATATTCTTTTAAACATTCATTTTAATTAATTCCCTATTAGTTACTTCGGTTTTTAATGGGATAATTATCTTTAGTTAACTATTACCTGTACTTATATTCATGCAGATATTCTATATGATTTATACTTGCATAATATTTGGGAAAAAAGTTTATAGTAAACACAAAATTGTTTCCATATATATTTATGTATACGTATATATTTTTGTTAAACAAATCTATCTATATATCTATAAAAGTGAACGTGACTGTGTGTCTGTCTCTGTGTCTGTTTCTGTGTACATTTCCCTACTGTCAATTTTTAGTCTACAGACTTGAAATTTAATATACAGGGTACTGAGATTTGGGTTCCTTCGACATGGATCTAACTTAATAACTTGATTTGAGCCCTAAACAATAAATAATAGGGGTCAAAGTTAAAAACATTGACCGTTTTTTTTTGTTTTGTTTTTTTTTTTTTTTTGCTCAGCATACACCTCACACCCAGGCAACGCCGGGCACCCATGCTAGTATATATATATATATATATATATATATATATATATATATATATATATATATATATATATTGGCGTAAAATCCTTCTACTGAAACAAGGGAAAGGGGGGGAATATGGGAAAAGAAATAAAGAAAGACTCCAATGAATAAGAGGTAACAATGGAGTAGATTGTACAGTAGAATATTTAAACTGATTAGCGCCAACAAAGCATGAGGAAGAAGGCGCTCCTTTAGCAACCTCACTATTAAAAGCCGTTCATCTCGGCATTTGTCCTGAATAATTATTATCTTCACTTACATCATATAAAAAGGAAGAAAAAAGACGAAAACATCGTCTCATTTCTTCGACTCGCCTTTAATTTGGTTTAAAATTCAAAGACGCAGTCAGTGTTTGCAGCGATGTATACGTGTTCTCAGTGTTTGCTGTTGAAGTGTTATTGCTGCTGCATGCCCAATAATTCGAGTGGAATATTGATTTCGATGATTCTGCTTGCATGTCAAAGGATTGTCAAAAGAGCTTTGGGGCAGTCAATGAAGACTTCCTATTTGCAGCAGTCGAATAATCAGGGAAACTTGATTTCTATAGTTGAGAAAATCCAAAGCGAAAAGTCCTTCGTATAAAAATTATGTAAAGTCCATTGTTATTGTCTGTATGAAAGAGCTTGCTGGTTTTGATTGCGAAGATTAAAATGGTGAGGTTACTTGGTACAATTTCCTCGCCAGTGAGAAAACTAGCAAAATATCGAGCCAAAAAAGAAGAAAGTTTCGTGTGATAAGAGAATTTAGATAATCTAGGGGGTGGGGCAAAAGCATCAAAATATGTTATCAGAGTACGAGGGAGTCAGTTATATGAAATTTATGAGAAGAACTCAACATGCCTGAATATTCAGAAGTCCAACTCTCTATTTCTTGGGAGGAGTAGGGATCGTGAAATGTGATATTGTTTATGTGGAAGTTAATTTCTACAAAATAGGTCATACTTTATTCTTTGTACACTGAAAAAGTAACTGGTAAGTTTTTATTGAAATGGGTGTTTTTACTAGTTATAAGTTAAATTGAGATTTACAGCTTTCTTAGCTGATTTTACTCTAGGTTTATGAGGAAAAATGCTATTAAAAATAATTACACTGTGCAACACTTCAAAAAGTACAGAACATCTGTGGTCGTTTTTATATCCACAATGGCAGAGAAAATCCAATTCTGACTTTCCATTTTGTCGAAATAGGTCCAGAGTTTTTTTCAAAATTTTCACTTTCAAAAATGTTGCAGAAACCCTTAGTGATATGAATTATAAACATGGCAAGAGATTCCATTAAGATATTTCAGTGATGAAAAAATGTTTGGAATGGAAAATGGAATGATGACGTGTTAGCAGACTACTGTTTAAATATATATATAAAAAGGAGGATGACACTCAACACAAGGTTAAGAGGACAAATGTTTTTTGAAAATAACAATTTAGTGTTTTTCGTTCGTAATAAATAATAATAAGATATAGTTTATATTACATGGAAACGGTGCCTAATCTAAAGAAATAAAATCAGATTTACTATCAGAATACATTCCTCTCACCGGAAGATACTATCTTATGTGGCATGTACATTTTTAAAAGAATTAAACTATGGCACTTGTACAGTTTAATCAAGACATTAAAAAATAAAAATATCGAAAAAAGGTTATATTGTACGTATCCGTTTTGGACTGAAGATCTCCGAGAAAAAATTTCACTGAATTTGATCAAGTAGATTTTTGTTGTTTTTTTGTTTTTTTGTTTGTTTGTTTTTTTTACAGTTGAAATGACAATACGTTGAAGGCAGACATCTTGGAATTTTTTGAACATGCCACGGGACGATAACTCAATTTAAAGCGCCGACAACCCCTCCCCATCTTTAATACTAGGTTTTCTTCCTAAAAATCGAAACTTTTTCTCAGTATCATAACAAATTGTTTTTTCGCTGTAAAAAAAACAAACTACTTGATTAAATTAAGTGATGAGACCAGAGTAACGGTGGTTTGAAAGTAGAATAATTGGCGAGGGTAGCCGTGTTATTGGAAAGGGGTAGTTACAGAAGCAGAAACATGTTGACAATTGTTTTCAAATTAATGAATAATATTAAAGGGAGATAGACGTGTGTGTGTGTGTGTGTGTGTGTGTGTGTGTGTGTGTGTGTGTGTGTGTGTGTGTGTGTGTAGCAAGAGAATAAAGTTATAGCAACAGGAACAAGTTAACAATCGTTTTCAAGTAAATGTATAATCTTTAAAAGAGCAGCTGTATATTTGCCAAAAGCATAGGTTAATAATAGAAGGAACGTAATAACTGTAGCATTGCTTCCGAGTTTCTACCACACTAATGTCGTCGGCTTTTTTTTCTTTTTCTTTACAAAGAAGTCACGACTTATTAATGCCGAGAGGCCACTCGAGGATGAGGGTTAATGAGTGTGCAGTAGTCAATGGGACAAGATAGTAATCGTTAGTAGTGTAAATTTGGTAAATTGGATTACTTAAGGGACGGCTCATCAAGACGTTGGACTTGAACATAATGCAGTCAGCTGGAAAGCAGGAAAATAATTCCACAAGTGTGCAACTCTAAGAAAGAAGCTTTGTTCAGGGAATCAACGTTTAGGTTTAGGCACAGATAAAGAGTAAAGGAAATTATTGATAATGTTTTCAGCTAGACGGGTGTTTCTCGTGAATGTTTGGCGAGGAGGGGGACCACAGATTCTGGCTCGCAACGTCTCTTCTGTGAGAAAGAGGTTGCAGGGAAAAGAAAAGGGCATCCGCCACTAGACTACGAAGTCTATTTTGAACTTTGTGAAGGCGGGATGTCTTTCTAGCAGCTCCTATCCAGATGTGACGTACCTGGCTCTTATATAGGTAGAGAATTTCATCAACAGGTAGATTTCTACTGGATCCCACTATGTTTTTTCAGCGACTTTGGCAACTGATTTGATGTGCGTGTTTCATTTTAGATCAGGAGTAAAGATCAAGCCCAGATGTTTGTCAAAACATAGAGCATCTCTAAAACGAGAGACATTCATTTCAATTGATGCCAGATGGCTTACTATGATGACTTACTATGATGACTTACTATGATGACTTGCTATGATGACTTACTATGATGACTTACTATGATGACTTACTATGATGACTTACTATGATGACTTACTATGATGACTTGCTATGATGACTTACTATGATGACTTACTATGATGACTTACTATGATGACTTGCTATGATGACTTACTATGATGACTTGCTAAAAATCGGTCCACACCTACGCATGTGCCTGAGACTTTCTATTGTCCTTTGCTGTCAATGTCTGTATTGTCACTTCGTTTTTCACATTATATGTTAGACTTAATAAAATGATAACAAGTAGAATATTTAATTATTTATCAAAGCTTAACAAACTAGGAATATAATGAAATATATTCCTTATTCCATGGAGTTTCAAAAATTCAGCCTTTTCTAATCAGGGAACATTGCAGTACAAGTAATAGTTAGCGAAAAATTAAAACCTTTGAAAAATTCAATGTTTGTAAAACTGATTTCAAATATTCAAATGGTATTAAAAATTAGCTCCATGAATCAAAATATAATCCAGTGGCAAATCAAATCAATAGTTAATAAATAAAGTATAATTAGAAAAATATGTAATATAAGCGTATGTAAATCCACTTATATACTTAATTTCTTATTTATTTAACTTTTTTTTTACTTCGTTGACGTTACGGCATATGAACTCTTTTTGGTTTTACAGCAAAAGTACTTTCATCACGTTTGGGGTTATACATTTTTTATCCTGTTTAATATTTATTTAATCACTTTATATATTTTTATATCAACAAAAATGTTCATTTTAAATACGCGTACGTGAGACGTAGCTTGGTTCGCTGTTCATCCCTTCTTTCTGGACGTGTGTCCTTCGAGTTAACTTGCGGCTGGACTGCTGGTTTTTTACCGATTCTGTCTCTGTAGAGGAATGTTTTTCATAAAACGCAATAATGGAAATGCTGAGTCATACTGTTTTAATATAGTTAGGTTTATTGGATTTTACACAGCAATTCGAAGGCGCTCACTAAGGTCTCTTCGCTAACGAATGTTTTCGTCGAGTTGAGGAAAGTCTTGAAATTCGGTGGGCTACATCTCAAAAACTCGTTCTTGTTTCCTCGTTCCCAAGAACAAAACTGCTAAAAAAATCAAATCTCATTTCAAAACGTGATTTCGTGAACTCTCATCAATAGAGACCCTGCTGCAGATATCTGCTCTCGTTATCCTTTCCACCGTAACTTTTGTTTTAGCAGTGTTGGCGACAGGCTTTAAACTCGATGCCTTCTCAAATTAAAATTGATCCTGTTCCATTATATAACAATTTAACCTAACACCAAAAGTGCATTCAGGCAGTTTTACCATCTCATAAGCAGGTAAAGCGTATAAAATCGGCAGTAGGTTCTTTGATAAGACAGGGAAGCATTTGAAATGAATGTTTCTGTTCAAAGCACAATTGAAACATGATACTTGACTTTGAAATGTTAAACTTTAATTCAAACAATTATATGAAAATAATTTTTTAAAAAACAACAGAAGGTTTTCTTCATAGCAATGTAGATTATAATGTATTATTGACTAAATCACTGAGGGAAGATATGTCAAGCTTTCTACCAGTGCACTGAGATGGGTACCCGACTATAGCAGGCAATCAATCGATTTGATTGATTGAAAACTTGGCGATTTCACCGATTTCGATGATAAAAATATTGGAAATGCAGAACATTCGTTTGTCCTCATTCAATCCTGGGCAACGCCTGATCTCCCTGCTATTTATGATATATAAACAAAAGTGCAATACCTTGTCGGATTTTAAATTCACTGTATACTTAATTTATATACTAACAGGGAGTTTCGATGTTGCCCGGGATTGAATGATGATCCATGAATGTTTCAAATTTCCATATTTTTATTGTCATCAAAGCCGGTGAAATCGTCCATTTTTTCAATCAAATCGATTAATTGCCTGCTCTAGTTAGGGACCCCCACCCCGTAGTTCATCAGGAGGAAGCTTCAAATGCCTCCCCGTAGTCTATAATACATAGTAGTCTATAATACATAGTAGTCTATAATACATAGTAGTCTATAATACATAATAGTCTACGTTACATTGTAGAGAACCCACTGTTGATTTTATAAAATTATTTTTATATATAATGGCTTGAGATCCAAAAGCCAAGTATCATGTTTCAATTGTGCTATAAGCAGAAACCTTTCGAACTCACCACTATCATATCAAAGAACCTACTTTTGATTTTATATGCCTGGCCTTGATGCTTGTGTGCTAATAGAACTTCTAAAATGCCCTTGTGATGTTAGATTGTATAAGGTGTTAACTTTGGTACAAATCGCCTGTTGCTTCTTTCATCGGATTATTTTGATTATCGATTATTGATACTGATCGACGACATTCCTATACAAAACTTCTCTAAGAACACTGTCATCTACAGAAGGTACATTTGTGTCAAATTTCATAATCAACCCAGCCGTTTCTGAGTCTATGGGGAACGCACTCACACATACAAAGTTCCTTTTATATAATACATGATAGTTAGTTAGTTAGATAGATAGATAGATAGATAGATAGATAGATAGATAGATAGATAGATATTAATTCGAGAGAATATCTGTGACCGTTTCGAAATCTTGTCCATTAAGTGACGGTGGTTCACCAATTACTTTTTCGGCACAGTTTATCTGCTCTGATAAATCTCTGGTCGTTTTACAAAGTAAGGAATTTTATTCGATTACTCTTGCTCGAATATAATTTTCTGACTGGTTTGTGATCCGCTGCTTCGATTAAATTTCCTATTTTGAAACCTGAAAACTAACTCCTTGCGTAACACAAATCTCAAATGTGGCTTCGGCGTGATGACTAGCTTAATAGAATGAAAAATCATAAAAATCAATGATGTCAAAATATCCTAATATTGGTCAACTCGACATTCCATTCAAATCAACACAGAAATAACAGTAAAATCTAAACCAAAACTGATAGCACACAAGTGTGGAGTATAAATATTGTTCAACTCATGCCAACATTTTTTAAAAAATTTTAATTTGAAAAGCACAAAGATTAAAAACGTATTCTGAAAATCAATATATGGGGTAATATGTTCTAGAAAAAGAACTGAAACCTGTATGAAATGTAATGCAAAGCGGATAATTTCGTTGAATGTTGCATCATTTCTTACACTTCTAATAACAAATTCGGTGACTCAGTTGATCGAGCATCTGAAACGAACCAACTGTGGCATGGACTGAATCTTGCTAAGACTAATTACACTGATTAATTTTAAAAAGACAAAATATCTGTCGGTAGATGCATATGTATATGCATGCGTGCGTGCGTACATGTGTCTCTAGTTTAAAAAATATATTTATATAGTAGAACAGTGTTGTTAGCTTTCTGTGTTTGCCTGGTGGTTCTACATTACATTTCCCATTGTCATGCATAGTGGCCTTGAGGTTGACTATCAGACTACAGAGTCAATTCTGACTTTATGACTGTGTTCGAATCTTTCGATCGGCAGTAATACACTAAAGATTGCGATTGTACTTTTGACTCTTTTGTTTGTTCGCGCTATATTTAAATGTTCGCATGTTGATATAGTTGTAGGAACAGGGAGCAGTAAGGAGTTTCCAAAATCAAAACTCTGTGAATCAAAAGTTTCCCAGCATCCGGATTACTCTACTGTGAAATTACAGTACTGGGTCAAAATTAACGACTGATGAAATATACGTAATAATGCTGTGTTTTAATGTTAATTTAAATCACATGTAGTTCTTATCTCTAGATTCTAGACTAAGTTCTCTTGTGAAGCGGAAGTTGTTCCAGGTCTAGACCCGGAACATGTACATATGTTTGTTAGTCTTTCATGAATGAGTCAATTAGTGGACACTTTGCTTTTCATTTTAGATTATCATAAAATTTGTGGCATATTCTGATTCAGCCTGCAAAATGTTAACTTTTATATTTCTCGTAATCGATATTAGTTTATTTTTAATCCCCCGACGAAAGGGGGTGGGTGGACCTGTAAATTCACCCTTGTCAGTTCGTCCGTTCGTTCGTCCGTTCGTCCGTTCGTTCGTTCGTCTGTCCGCACTTTTCTCAATAACTACACCTTGGAATTTTGGAAATTTTGCACAAACATTAAACATGATATGAGTAAAAAAAATTAACAGAACGGATTTTCCGGGAAAACTCCGGTTTCTCCCCTAGGGGTGTCTTTCGGGTTAAAATGGCTTAAATTGACACTTTTGTGCTTATTAAAAAAAGTTGATGCCTTGGATTTTTATAAAACTTTCTGAAAAGTTGTAACTAACTGATTTCTGTATAATTTTGTTTGTCTATTCTTCACGATAACTCTTGGGTGTGTCCTAGGGGCTCTTTTAGGGCTAATAAAACACTCATTTTGGGGGACTATTTTACCATATTTGTCCAAAATTTTATGTGTATGTCTATTTAGCAGTTTTGCATGGTGCTGAACTCAAATTTAAATATGTTGATGCCTTGAGGACTTTTGTGGCTAAATGGGGAGTGCAAATGATGGACTTAGTCATTTCGTTTTTTTTTGTTTGTTTTTTTTTTGTTTTTTTTTTTTGCATGCTGCACAACTCAAATTTAGATATGTTAAGGTCTAAAACTGCACCATACGTTCATTTTCACTAGGATTTGACGTCCTCTGGAGACTTTGGGGGTTAAATAAGAGGGATTTAAACGCTGAACTGAGTCACTTTTTATGCCTCGTTCACTGTGCACTCACGGAAGACTATGCACACATCACTGACTCAGTGTTACCAAGGATTAATTACAATTTGTTTTATACATATTTATATATTCTATAACATCAAAGAACGCTAACTACTATTAAAGAGATACAAATCATACGCTTAGATGACTTTTTTAAAGTGAATATTTGATAATTTCCCGTCGGACAAGATTAAGTGGCGCTTCAATAAATTTTACCGACTCATGCTAGTTTATTGCGAATAACATGTAAAAATAATAACAAATGAAAATTGGCTAATTGCAGTGACAGTGTAAATAACATTTAGATGCAATTTTTGGCAATCTTTTCATTTACAGAGTCAAAGTTTTATTAAGCTACTCGTGTCAATGCTCGTCGATTTTCATTACTTGATTTTCTCGAAAACATTTATTAAGTTTGTTCTGTTTATTCATTCCATACAAGTTTAATGAGCTGAAATCTTAGAAAACACGGTGATTTAACAAAGCAGCAATGTCTCCTTTTTCTTTTTGTTTGGTAAACAACTGATCCTTTGTGAATATTTTAAAAAACGAAAATCGGAGAGTAAGATTAATGGCATATGGGATTGGAACACACCTTTTCCATTTAATTCTATTTCCTCAAACTGAAAGGCTGATTTCCTTTACTGGAATAAATTAAAATGAAATGTACGCTTTCTTTCCAGTTTCTCTCATTAGGATCCGTGAGGATTTAATATGTCCGTCACTTTTCAAATATGAAAGTGTTTTTAGTTTTTTGGGGTTTTTTTGCGATATTCTGATTTCATTTATTAGCGTATTATAAAGAATTGTTGTTTTTATTGTAGAATATAGTTTATCATGCAGAAAACGTGACGATGCTTCCTGGAAATTACGTGGGAAGCACAATAAGATCCGTGCAAAATACCAGGAAAGAACGTAAAAGCATATTGGGGAGGGAATATTTCTTATATTTCTTAACCTGCTACGCATATATAACCACATACAATACAGTTAAGATAGATATCTATTTATTTATGTTTGATTATAAGCAATGTTACATCCTGTGTCTACTTAAATTTCATCCTAGATTAATTAGGAATATACAAGAAATATATTGCGACTAATTACAGAAACCTTTTAAGAAATACAGAAAACAAATGTGTTTAAAAACCGACAAACTATAGATGAAATAAAAAATAGATAATGCAACACAATGACGTAAACTCAGGTAAATAGATAATATTTCGTCTTTATTTAAAAAAAACTTCGGAGTGATTTCTTATTCTGTAATAGTTAGAAATGTGTAAAAGCAGTAAGTGTGAGAGGGATACTGATGATGATATGATCTACAAAGAAGAAAGTGATGATTGAGAGGATGGTCCCATAACAGACAAACATACGCTACACTAGGCACCTCGCATAAAAAGGAGGAGATAATGTTTGGGAGTATGAGATGTGAACAGATGCTACAATTTGTCCTAAAATGGAGAACGAAATCTTGGGTGCATGGTATCATGCGGAGCAAACATATGCCATACTGCACTCAAAAGAGGAGGTTATGATTGAGAGTAATCTATCATGGCAAATGAAAGTATACTACAATTCTCCCAAAGGAAGAAGTAAAACTTGGAATGATTCATTTCCCTAAAAAGGATGTTGAAATGCCTGGGAGTATAGTATCATCCTGAACGAAAGAAGCTACTCTACACAGACTTAAAAATGAGTGAATATTGCTTGTTATAATGTTATCATGAGAGAACGGATGTTATACTCCCCATTCTAAAAAAGGAGATAGTACATGGGAGTATTCACATAAAGAGAGAAAGATAAAGTGTGTGAGTAGGATATAATGACAGCAGAACAGATACTACACATCTCTGCCTCGACACCACTACCCTCCTCCCCAAAAAATAACGTAATCAATTCGAATATAGTCTCATGTCAACAGAACAAATAATACATTAATCCCCTTCCAGAGGAGGGTATAATATCTGGGAGGATTCCCCGACACTTTTACAAAATAATGTATTTTCTAGGATGACCGGGTTATAATAACAGAATGAATATTACACTACACGACCGCAATACAATAAAGGAGAATATAATACCCAACAGCATTCTTCCAACCACTTAAAAAGAAGGTAATTTCTAAGATGACTTGTGACAACCTACCTCTATTACAATATATTCTGAATATTTTTTCATTTATATTAAAAAATAAATAGGCCCCAAAACACTAATGCCATGGTTCTTTGATCTTTTGTCTACGCTCAAAGTTTAATATCTGTTTTCTGTACCACAGCGAGTTCAAACGTTTTGCAAAATTCATAACGATGTGTTCTATCAGGATAGGAATTTATTCTGTGCAAGAAAACATCTACTTATGTAAACATATACACATGCCTAACTTTATACACATGTACCATCCAAATGTTAAAGTTTACAAAAAATAATGCGCCCATGTTGTAAAGCTATCACCTGGAGGCGATCAACAGACCAAATAAAATAAATATATTTACACATACAGGCGCGTGTTTATATGTGTTGGTCTTTTTATTCGCTTCATCATCATTTCTTTTCATCTTGACCGCCTTTCATGTGTGGCTGTGATCGCCTCGGTCAGTGGATCTCTATTATCTGTTTCAGTAACTGGAATATAACTCCCTATGCCTGAAAGACTCAAAGAGACTTTGGCTAAGTTTTTTTCAAGGTTTTATTGAAGAGAATGGACTTAAAAGAAGGTGAGACTAATAACAAAATAATTATTTTCTTTTAACTTAAGAAATGTATGACACGTGGAAGGACAAACATCGGTAACATTCGCCGTAGATTATTAGTTTTCTACATTAATTGGTCATATCTATTCGTATGGCTTCCCCAGAGAAACTGAACTGAAAACTCATGACTCATCTGTTATATTCTGATATCGTTCCACTGTTAGCCTATGGAGTTTAACCTCTGCCCTATCTCTCTGGGTACAGTTCTGTTTGCGGACAGGTTATGCACTAAAAGTCACACTCGTCAAAATTCACACTAACTAACGTAATCGGTACTTGCTGGCGTAGGAACCCTTTCTATGTAACAATGTTTTTCACCATGTAGTCTAGAATATATGTTTTGAATCTGTAATGCTCTGCCCATTAGTTTATGCTATTATCTTCTACATAGAATAAATAAATAAATATATATATATATATATATATATATATATATATATATATATATATATATATATATATATATATATATATATATATATATATCCAAGCAAATATTATTAAATGCAACGGAGACACTTTACTTTATGATTCTTTTTTTTAATTTTTCGATTTTCCATATAATCTTTTTTGTATCAAAATTAAAAATATTAATAAAAGTTCATAATTGTTGCTGTCACGAGCGCTTTCGATTCGTCCATGAATCATCATCAGGTATTGAAGTAAAAGTGCGAAGGAGCGAAAATGAGAATTAAAAGTGAAAACTAAAATATACAGTAAACGGCGATAAGTTAAAATATATACAGTCGATAAAAATTAGTATAGGTCGATTAAAAATTCGAATATTAAAATAGCCGGTGAGGAGTTGTTTCTAACCACAAGGTGTTGTGTTCTAAACTTCTTATAGTAGATAATAAATTTAATTTTAGGCGGCAAGTATCTACGTATAATATTTTTAATTGCATTTTCTTCGATTCTGAAGTTAGGTGTCATTTGATAAAATATATAAATGGAATTTGTATTGCAGTGTTGGCTAATATTAATATTAGGGTTTTCAAGGGATTGTAGCATTAGTTTTGTTTGTTCATCAACAATGAATTTAGGAAAATGAATATTAATGAGTACTTGTTTAATGTTTTTTTTATTTCAATTAGTAATGCTTTTTGTGGATGATACCATTTTAGCGCGATTTAATATTTTTTTACTATGGCTATTTTGTACCTTTGTGGTCATATATATATATAGGCAGCATATTCTCATTGAGACAGATGTCATTGAAAAGTATTAAATTCTTTTGTTTTACTATCTTGTTTTTTACTTTCTCCAATCTCTGAATAATTCTTTTTGTGTTTTTATCAAAATTATTTACGTCGGATCCGTATGTTTGTTTAGCAGGAGCTTTCGATTGGAAGACTTCCATCATCCTTACGTTTTGTATTATATATATATATGTGTGTGTGTGTGTGTGTGTGTGTGTGTGTGTGTGTGTGTGTGTGTGTGTGTGTAATTCTTGGTTCGTTCAAAGTTTATACAACCATATTTCTACATTACCAATTTATTTGAAATTTTCAGACAACCCATCTTTAGAGTCGAGGGATGTTTCTATGTTATTAAAATAAATTCACATCGCCAATTATTAAAAATATTAAATAAAATAAATATATTTTTCGTAAGCCGTTAGTGCAATCCCGCTGAAATAATACCGTTATTTAGAAAGCTATTCTTAACATGGGGGGAGTTTTGCATCTATTCTATACTTTCACCTAACAGTTTAATAAACAAAATAGATAGTACGTATGCATAGAAAATACCGTGCTGAAATAATGTTATTTAGAAAGACATTCTTAACATGGGGACGGTATTTGTAATTTTACTTATTTTTTCTTTGTTACTTCAGATCTTTTAAATATTTGCAAGTTTCTAATACTCTGCATGCAACAATTTTTATTCTTCTTCGTTATTGTAGTGAAATTCGAAAATTTGAAATATTGAATTTCTAGTGAAACCAATGGTATCTACTTAGCTGTCATGGCGCAGTAATGAACATATCAAAAAATTGCAAAAGAAAAACCGATAAGGTAGAAAATTAATAATTAATGAAAACACTTTTCAAAGACAATTAGCAAAAATTAAGTTCTGCTAAATTGGCCAAAGATTTTCAGTTTTCAGATAATATTTACCTCCCTTTTGTTACAATTAGAACTCTCCGATTTTTGTTTTTCTTTGCAAAACTTAATTTTTGCTAATTGTTTATGTATTTATCTACGAAGGTGTATGGGAATTGGTTATTGACTAGAACCTGTTTTATATTTTTTAGTTTGAAGATTATTTTTTTGTTTGAAAAAATCACTTTCGTGCGATGTATAAGTTTTTTATTATAGCAATTTTCGAACGAGACCGACATTCACCTTTGTAATTTTAAATGCAGGAATTAACGGACGTAGTTATTTTTTAAACGGGGTGATGAATTCATCGCTACTGGAATCAATAAGAACGTCCAAAAACTAGATTTTGTTATAAACACTTAGTTCATAGGTAAAGTTAAGGACTGAAACATACCTTTTAAAGCTTGTATTTCTTTTATGCTATCAACAATAATTAATATACCATCAACATACCGAACATAAATGGAAGGTTTTGTTATTGAATTAAATATTTTGTTTTCTAGATTAGCCATGTTAAAGTTACTAAATGTTGGTCCTAATACGAAACCAATGGCTACGCCATCAACCTGTGTGTATATATTTCTCAGATGATCATAAAATGGAAGCTTAGTTGTGCACATTATTAATAATTTCTTTAAGATTATTGAATTTATTTTAAGTTAAGGAAGGGTTGGATTGTTATATATATTGTCAATGATAATGTCAATTCTTTCATTTGCTGGTACATTAGTAAAAAGGATTTTCGACACCAAGACAGGCGGTGATTTTGTTGTTGATTTTAGTGGCTTGGAGAATCTGCATGCGTTCTTCTGTAGATTTTACGCTGTATCAACAAGGTAAATATGGTGTGATTAGTTCATTGATTTTTTTAGTTAAGGTATATCTTGGGGTTGTCACCTGTGAGATTATGGGACGAGGTGGGAAATTGGGTTTATGGTTTTTTTACATTGCCATATAAATTTTATGGTCAGCAATAATTGAGGGAAGTTTTAGATTGTCTGTTACAGCATTATTCGCTGTGATGAGTTTATTTACTTGAGCTTTGAGATCATTAACAGAGCTTTTTATCTTCATTTTTCTATGATCGATTAAAATGGATTGGTTTGTAAAAATAATCAGTTTTATTAAGTAATACATGCACGTTTTATCCCCTTTTCTAACAAGTAAGTTTAGTTGGTGTCTTAGTTCATTGACAGAATTGTTTAAGATATTGGTTAAAAGATGGAATCTATTTTTCATGACCTCAGCTTAAAGTATGGTGATTTTCAGTTTGTTTTCTAAGTTAACAAGATTTCCACAAAGGAGTTCTATTTCAACCTTTTTATTTTGATGGTTGTAAGTGCTAAATAAATGGAAATGGGGTCTGAGTTCGAAAAATTCTTTCTGATGCTCAGTTAGTTCTTAATTGGAAAGATTAATATAATTTTGCGTTTGTTGAGGGAGTAATATATTGTCTTTGTATAGGGCGTTAAATTTCTTTTGTAAGGTTGTCCTGTGTGTGAGTTAAAACTGATTGAGGATTTCCACGAAATTGTGTTGGATACAGGTAAATTGATCAGCGGTGATCATATTTTTAGTTGGTTTTTATTAGTTGGGCTTAATTCTTAGAAAAGGGGATAAAACCAACATATATATGTAGTACTTAATAAAACTGAATATTTTAGTGATAACATAGTGAAACAAAAGAATTCCGTGATTTTCAATAATATTTGTCTCAATATATTTATATATACAGACATGCATATATTTATGATTATAACCGCCGTTTTTAATTACTGCGCAAATCGTCCACCAACCAATTATTGCATTTTTTTTAATCAAGTCCTCTTTAATATTTCAATCTTGCCTGAAAATTTGTTACATGTTGTGAAAAATCACGTTTAAATAGACTCCTCCTCCTCCTATTACTACTACTACTACTACTACTACTACTATTAATAATAATAATAATAATAATAATGATAATAATGATAATAATAATAATAATGATAATAATAATGATTATAATAATAATAATAATGATAATAATAATGATTATAATAATGATAATAATAATGGTTATAATAATAATAATGATAATAATAATAATAACAATAATAATGATAATAATAATATTATAACAATAATGATAATAATAATAATGATAGTAATGATAATAATAATGATAATAATAATGATAATAACAATAATAATAATAATGATAATAATAATGATAATAATACTAATAAGAATAATAATAATAATAATAATAATAAATTGCGAACAGTAACAAGTAACTTGAGTACTGTAATAGAAATATTTAAAAAATACGACCACACGAAATCGATAAATGTGTAGTATGCCCCTCCCCACACTTAAAGATGGTGATCTCTATATCTGATGGTGCCAGACTAAAAAACCATGAAAGGTAAAGAAGAGTTGAGACGGGGGAGCACTAACGAGATCTTCTCTAGGAAAGTGCGAAGAAAACTAGCAACTGGGTGAGACATTTCGCTACAAACTCCAGCGAATACCAATGAGCGTTGCCAGAGAGAGATAAAAGGTAACTCATCTGCACTGGTTATCGAGAGAGATGGGTAGCACTGGAAATTTGGGAAAATTTGTTGTCACTTAGATCATAGGGAACACTAACCAGACTCCACTTAGACGGTGTGGATATTATTGAGACCTTGGGGAAACTTACATCCATTCGAATCCCATAGAAGTCCACTGGTTGTTGCAAGCGAGAAAGTAATGATAAACTGCAGTTACGATAACGGAAAATTATGTGTAATAATTATCCAAATAGGTGGAGAGGACAAATTTGCTGTCACTTAGATTCCAGGAAACATCACTTAATAGTCAGTGAGCAATCACTGATCATAACTTCCAGTGAGATAATAATAAGTCTGTGAGTCTAGTAAAAATAAATTTGACTGCATACTGATCGGCAACATGGAAGACTCAGGAATGGGGACGTTCTAATTGCACGTACCATCGACTAAGTATACGTCAATAGAACCAACATCAGAGAACGCAGAGGAACATATGGACTACGAGTAATAGATCAATAATAAAATAAATGGAACAGAAGGTAACGCCCATCTTCTAGTGAAAATGCTAGAGAATCTTCAAGACAGTCACTACTTTACTTAAAAACTCGGATTCGCGTGTCCATGGTGATTGTGTTAGCGTGGGTGATAATTATCGCCTTCTCGTTTCAAGAAACCTGCATAGAGTACAATATATCATACGTTGCATATGTATATATATATATATATATATATATATATGTGTGTATGATTTTAAACGTTATATACACACACACACACACACATATATATATATATATATATATATATATATATATATATATATATATATATATATATATATATATATATATATATTAATGAAACAGCTGCAATGGAAAAATCCAGGAAATAAACGAAGGTTATAAAAAAGAAAACGAGAGTCTTTAAATTTTCAACGAAATTTTGCACTATATATATATATATATATATATATATATATATATATATATATATATATAATTCTTGAAGACACTACGTTACAAAGAACAGACACTCATGTGTTGTTCATTTTCAAAAGATTTTTATTGTTAGAAACAAGCGTTTAAATGATTCGGCCCAATGTTTAGCATACAAGTATATAATAGTTCATCAATTATAGTTCATTAATGAACTATAATTAATGAACTATAATTAATGAACTATTATATACTTGTATGCTAAACTCGTGTGTTTTTTGCCCAATGTTTTGCATACAATGTATATAACATTTCAGTTTTAGTTCGAACATTAGCTGAGCTAATGTATTCTAAAATCTCTGACTCAAAGAATGCAGACAATATAGTTATAATTGAAAAATATTATCTGATTTGCGTTTTTACATTATCAATGATTATGAAATATATGATACATTTTAAACTGGGTGTATGTTTTTGTTAGCCTGGGGAATGATATCAGGATAAACGAATATATATTTACACCACCTTTCTATAGAGGATGCAAGGCCTGGGATGGTTGGTCTCATTATGAACGAACATTTATTACACTACCCACCAAGTAAAAAGATAATTCCTCGTAGTGTGATGTCATGACAACAAAAGAGTTACTACTCTACATCCCCCCCTCTCAATGTAAAAGTAAATGCCTTGGAAAATGGTGTAATCCGAGACGAGCGTATACTACACACTCCACCAAATGAGGAGGTAATTCCTGGTATGGCCTCATGACAACCGAGAATTTATCACGTTACCCATCAACAGTGGAGATAATGCCTGTAAGGATGGTCAGATATTAAAACAATAAAGGACATTAGTAATATAAATAGTATACTAAACTGAATTGAGTATTAAAACATCGTACAATAGTTTAATTTATAGAAGTAATAGTATAGTTATAGGTTTTAGACACACAGAATCGAAATGCCACTCTATTTACTATGTTCAGGCTATTACCTTAGGTGTATGTAAGATTATGAAAGTCTAATATTTTACGCTAATAAAAATAATAATTAGATAATAAAATTAATACAGTCCTATATAACATTACTATTTACATTGTCGGGTTTCACGTGTATGAGTATTGTTGCTTTCCTATCTCTTATATTTAATATAGTTGCTCCATATAATCATTTAAGATTAAGTAAATTTTCTTTTGTAATATTTGCAAAAATCATAACCTTGTCTTCCATCAGTGTGAAAAAAATATTGTCTACAGTTTAAAACATTTTGTGATATTTTTTTTATATTCTGCATTGTTTCCAAGTGGGTTCAACCGATTCTTGTTTGCTTTGCTTTGCTTTTGTTTTTAGGGTCATTTAATGCTGATATCAGTAATTCTGGTAAAAATAAATTTATGCTTAAGTTTTTTTTTTTCATCTTTAAATATTTGTTCATGTTTGCTTCGCTCTATTTTAATCCTTGGACGTTTGTAGAAATTTCTCCTTCTCTTGAATGCTGTTTTAAACAGTATTTTCGTTTGAACATTCAAATATTTTATTGGATTTAACTAGATAAGTATCACCACTAAATCTGTTTCTTTCTAATAGTGTTGTTGAGTCTGTTCTAGGTTCAAACAATTCGTCAATAGATGACGTGTAAATCTCCTAGCATAGTATGTAAATTGAAATTGCTCCCCTTCCATATGTGATATTTTTGTGTCATATACGGAGTCTTAATAATACCACTTGTTCTTGTCTGATAATTTTAGTAATATCATTTTTTCTCCAATTTCTTGTTTTATTTCATGCTGATGCAATAGTTCTACACAGTTACCGCTTCTTTATTTGATCTTTTTCATTGTTTGTTGTAAATCTATGGCTGGAAGTTTTTTTTTCTATCATGTTTCTGATGTTTCATTTCCTACATTATTGGCTTTTTGGCGTTTGCTTTGCTTTGATTTAGTGCCAAACTACTATAGAGTATCTAGTATTCTATCGAACAATGTTTATTGGAAAAGTTCTTATTTTCCAAGTCGTTAACTTCAACCAAATCAGTTTTATTAAATTTACTGAATAAGCTATTTTGTTTATTCTAAAATAGTCGATCTATTATACAATGCTGCTTTAAAATGTTCATCAACACTTGCCTGCCGGAGGTAACACACTTTCACGTTTGATCTCTCTAAAATATGTATTTCTCAGAATATAACTTAAACCAATTACCTGCTGCCTACTGAACTTGAACTAAATCATTCTGTTTGTGCATATATATATATATATATATATATATATATATATATATCTTTCTCTTTTATTCTTGCTTGCTTTTTAACACCAATCTATAAAATATGATCGAACTTTCCGCGAAACTGACTTTTCCGGTGTATATGTGGTAGTTTCTAAAAGACACACATTTCCGTTCCTAATTAAATGTCTACCATCATAAGTAGGTTTCGCGCTCAAAAGCACAGAATTCAATACTTTTCAAAACATTGAATTACATTATTTGTAAATGTTTATCAATTATAAAACCACACCTTGATCATCTCTTTCTCTCTTTCGCTAACAAACGAAATAAAATGGTTGGATGCGATCTATAGATTTTAGTTTTACTGATAGTTTAATTCAATATCATTTTATAGTTAGAACTAGCAATTTAAACTTAAATTTTGAACAAAAATAAGCAAACAAAAATCAATTGAAACAATCGGTTTTTACTTCGGAGAATTGGCTCTAATTTTGTCGATTCCGATACTCTCAAATCTTTCAACTTTTCAGATGCTCAATTCTGACTTCATTAATCATCTGAACGTTAATTATATATGTGTGCGTGCGTGCGTGTGTGTGTGCGTGTGTGTGTTAAAATTACTTAACATTACACAATTGATTATCAATTATTGTAGTTTTACGTGGAAAAATAGTTAATCTACATTATATCTACATAATGTTCTGGATACATCACAGTATATACATTATTTCAGGTAAGCTAAATAATTTCTAATCCTTGTATTATTCATTTTACTCGAGATATTCGTATCCTCCCGCGTCTTTTGATATGAATTTACATTGCACCACGTAAGTGTGACATTTTAAGAATACTGCGTCAATAGCGAGTACGTTAGCTACGGTGAATTTTGACAAGGGTCACATTGTGCATGATTATAATCGCAAGATGTAAAACAATGGTTCCTAGGTTTTAATGGAAGATGGATGAAAAAGCAGGAGCAATAGGTCAAAAGCCGTAGACAAAAGTATTGCGACCCGGCAGGAAAACATGAACACGGATATGGATTACATAGGTAAATTATATTGAAACAAAACAGAATATACAAATAGCAACCGTTGTACCACATACCCCCAAGTTGGTGCACTATGAAGTACGCAGCCCACTCCGAGAGTCGTACCTCTCTGTCTATTCATGCAGTTCGAATTCACCACAATACCTCCTTTCCCAAGCCTTTTGCCCAGAAAAAAAATTGTAAATATCTTTTCTGCATTGGGTAAATAGTTGTCCTTTTTTCCAATCGTTTCGACCGTCGCCATTCTGGTTCGAGTTGGTCGCAATTGAACGTCTTGAAAATGGTGTCGATCAGTTCTTCCTTTATATTTAATCTACATATTATGTCTGAGTGACGGTTTTTTATGCATATTTGTGTGGCGTTTATGTGTGTGTAGTACCTTTTATGGTAAAGCCGACATCGCCAATTCTTAAAAATTTGATTTAAAGTCTGTGTTTTTTAGAAATATAATTCACTAATTTCTAAATGAGATTCCAATTCCATTGCGCAAGTTCAGTTAATTTGCTATTTTTACGCTTATACAAAGAAGCTAAAATCTATTTATTTGTCTTTGGTCTTCCACAGAACACTTCATCCTCGTTGTGTTTGCGTTTTATAAAAACCTTTTACGCAATTCTTTTTGTGATGCTGTTGTTTTCTGCTCACTTTTAAATCATTGCTTTGTCATTTCTCGATGTATTTTGGAAATATACGTGTTATTCTTTTTAGTGTTATCCTGGATTTGCTGTATGCAATTAATTTAAAAAGTTGTTACTATGTTTGTTTACGACCAACGCCAAATTCAAGCATCGCCATCTTTTATAAAACAGATGTATACGGACTGAAATATTCTGAAAGTAACTAAACGGTTTTCGCGAACTTCAGGTCCATAGTCTTTTTAGGTAGAATGTAGTCTACGAACCTGTGTTCAGCAGTTCCTAGCTTATCTTCACAACTGACGTTGAAAAGGCCTTCCTACCTCCTTAGGAATGCGTCCAACCTTTAGTCTTGATCAGGGACGTAGATGAACGTCTCCATTGTGTTCCATATATTGTTTTGCGAAAAGGCTGCATTACTGTTCGTGTTAGTTATTGATCTTTTGAGATTCATGACTCTTTTGTACTTATTTCAGCTGAATCAATCTTTCTTCGGTTTTCTGTTATTGTAGCATGTTATTTTTGTAATTAGGGGAACCTGGGGGGGGGGAATGAGATAGCGGGACAAAACGAGACACCACAGATAACTGAAACAGAGAGAGAGAGAGAGCTCTTTCTTGAGGAGTCTGATCAAGAGATCACATGGTGACGCCTTACCGCCAACGTCTACCATTGTTGTATTCAGCCCCGTACATAAAAAAGGGGTAAGTGTTCCAAATTTATCTATTTTGATCTGTGACGAACTGTACTCTGAGAGTACAGAAAGCTGGGTAGCCTGTCAAGGGGACTGTAGGAAATGGGCACACTACGGCTGTGCAGGTCTAGACGAACGCAACAAGACCCCACTCTTCATTTGTGAGCTCTGTGAAGACTGACTTATTCAGACCAAGATCCGTCTCGTTTTGCCCCAAGCATGGGGTAAAACGGGACAATACAGTTAGCTGAATAAATCATCTGTATTTTTTTTTTCAATAATTTCTCATCTTTTTTTTTGTGGCATGTTTTTTCAATATTTTGAATGTTCCGTACACAGAATATGGTTTATATGTCAATGCTACCTTTGACTTGACAGTTCTTTTTTCCTTAAGTATCTCGTTTTGCACCAGGTTCCCCTACTGTCGTCTTTCTTCGATTTTCTATTGTTGTAGCATCTGCTTCTTTTAAAGTTATGATTGCTGTTGAAACATCTTTAGAATAAACACATTAAAGACTCCATCTTGATTTTTTTCCAAATGTGATATTTACGTTGATATAGTTTACGTTTTCTTTCTCCCCGAGAGAAAAATATATTTCATTGTATTTATTTCCTACCAAAGTGAAAATCTTACAAAACTCGAATATCTAAAGTGTCAAATTAAACAATATGTAAAATTTTATAAACTATTTTTAACATTTCTTACTTGTAAATCATTTAATCACATTGGCACATCAGTTTCCGTTAGATTATCGAAGTTAAGCAACATTGAACCTGGTCAATACCAAATAGGTCACCATTTGGTTGTTGTATGTCGTCTAAAACGTGCCAAGGGATAGCACCGCAAGGCTATGCTTGCTCAAGACACATTGCATAAAACAATGCAGCACAGCCACGACCCTCCTGGATTATAGGTCTCATCCATCATAGCCCAATTGTAAATTAATAAGTTATTTATAATTTACAAATATTCATGCAACTATGAATAATCTGCAAAACGTCGTCAAAATGTTTTATTTCTAAATGTTATCAATTAAAAATATTTCAACTAATCAAAATACAGTTCTTTAACTTAACATTGTGAATATAAATTAATAGGCCGTTTTAAAATTCTTAGGAAATAATGTTTTCGCCATGTAATGATAACTTCTCAACAGTTTGTAATATCGATAATTAATTTGCTTGTTGAAAGCAATTATGACTTGTACAATTATGAATTTCGATCAAACGTATAACAAGAGGATTTGCGAAATGAGACAAATAATCACATGTTTCTACTTTCGTATGAATCGAAAAGTACCTTAAATTATATATATATATATATATATATATATATATATATATATATATATATATATATATATATATATATTATAGCTAAAACTGAGAAAAACTGGGAAAACTGAGAAAACTGAGTTTTTTGCATCCATGATAAAAAGGACGGAGGAAAAATATTTAATGAAAAAAAAAATAGATAATGGGGTAGAGTCGAACGACCAGGTTTCGCCCTTACTTTTCAAAGCCAAATCGAGGGGTTTCTTTTTTTATTACTATAGGGAAACGAATGTAAACGTGGGGATCGGCTAAAATAAAATTAAATTATCGGGGAAAGAGAAAAAAATGAGAAGAACGACTAAAATAAATCTATCGATATGAGGAGAGACAAATCACGTCCAAACCTAAATAACAATCCTTCTGTTTACAGAGAGAAGGTCTCCTTAACCGGACGTGAATAGTCTCCAAGACCTTCAAATGAAATAAGAGTGAGTGTGACTCAGAATAGAAAATGAGTTACTGCTGAAATTTATTGCACATCGCGGGTTTTTAAGCAAATGGTCCGTTATAGCGGAACCATACGTATTGCTCAAAATGTCCGGTACTTGATAGATTCCATTCCGGATTTTACTCGGTACATGTTGTTGGGCGCGACCATCTAACCTGACGGTTGCTCTGCCCACGTAGTTAGCACTGCAACTACATTTAGATTTATAAATAACATTATTCATATGATGGAGGGGAGTAGAACATCCTTTCGAGAGGATGGCAATAATGGTTTTGTCGCAAACACCACACGTGCATTGAAGGCAAAATAGCAATGTTCTACAGCTGAGCTAGTTTGTTTGGTGAATTTTTAACTTACTATCCCTAATCAAGGTAAACGAATGTAAATTGGACATTAACCGCCATCTTAGATTTTATTTGGGAAAAATTATTTATTTTTCTTTTTATGACGGAGGTAATCACATCAAGAGGGTACTCCTGTAAAAAAAGAAAGCATGCTCCCGTATCTCGGTGGTAATTGAGGCTGAAAGCGGCTACATTGAATAGATGTCATCTATACTACATAATCAAGTTACTTAAATTGTTTTTTAAATAAAAGGTTTAAAATAAAGCTGTAGTGTTGTTTTCTTTAGGGCAGCACTTTTATCGTTCCACCCTGTATCCATTTCCGGCTCTATTCCATTACAGAGTGAAGCTTGTTTTGTAGAGTCTCGGCTATTGCCTTAGATATATGTGCATTCTTTTTTTCATCATATCTATTATAGATGGTGGTGTAAATTATTTTGATTATTATTCCATTGTAATCTTATTTTTTGTATTGTACAAATATTAGATTATGACACCGACAAGAAATTTGCAAAATAGTAATTCTGTAGTACTTAATACTGACAATTGAGGTTACTGAATAATGTATATTTGGAGCAATGCACTCGAGAAACAGAATTATGAAGTTATAATTCGTGTAGGGGGAAATGTTTCAGAAAATATAATAGAGGTAGTTTTGTCTATAAACAGCAAAACTGTTATAACTCTAGCTGCAGAGACCAACTTGGGGCCAGGTATGATTCATCTTAAATGTACCTGGGTTAATCTGCTTGTTAATAAAAGCGAATTCACAGAGTGAGTATATCAGACTTCTTTTTTGTTTGTTTTGTTTTGTTTTTCAGAGTTAGAAAGACTTTGCAGACAGATTTTAAGAGTTTTACAATGTTTTCGTTGAGAGACAGTCGGTAAAGCTGTGAAGCGCCCTTTTCATTTTACACTTTAAAAAAAAAAAAACGGATGACTTCCTTGTCGATAACTCCTTCGGCAGAAGGATGAATTACAACTTGAGCTCAGTGAAGAGTTGCACCTAGCATCCCAAACCACAAATTTAAGCCTCCTGGTAATAAAAGAATGTATTTTAAAAGAAATATAAGGTAAGAGCCTTGCTGCGTACCAAATGGGTCACTATTTTGTAATACCAAGGTTTGAGGAAATATAATAGGCGTTGTTTTGTTCATGAACAGGCAAAAACTGTTAGAACGATAGCTGAAAAATTACACGACGGTATCTTTATTGATATAGAAAGGTGTGAACGTTAACAGCATATCTAGATAGGATTAGGCTTACTTAAGCCTTCCCAAAGTCATATTAGAATTGCGCACGTAGATACATAGCCTAATTAATTAGGTTGATTAACAACCTGTTCTAGTTGACGATCTTCTGGATTTTGAATAATTAATCCTTACTACCGGCGAATACGAAATAAAAATTTTAAAAAGATTTAACAATTATATCAGATTATAGCTAACGGAATAGAAATAATATAGCTTCGTGGATTAAATGAAATGTTCAGTCCGAATTAGGTGCAGGATACCCATTTTAACCTGAAATTCTCAAACAGTCTAGAAGGTTTCCAACTTGAAACATATGCAACTGAAATAAGTCATAGGTCATATCGGCCGAAACGTTGTGCATAGCAGTTTGAGTAATCGATGAAATACATGCACTTTTTAGTAGTTCCAAGACAAAAAGTTAAAATGCTTTTTTGGTTTACAAATTAACAAAAGTTTGTTGCGTCTTAAAGTTCATCATCTTCGTGTATTCGTTAACAGTAGATGTGTTTTCTGTTGTTTTCTTTAAGTAATTAACATGTTCTTTTTTTCTGTGCGTGGATTTATTTATTACAAGTCTTTTTTTTTCACGATAACTCAAGGAAATATTCGCTAACAATAATTGCCTTTATTGATTATTCTTTTTCTTTCTGTTTCTTTCCTTTTCTTTTCGTTTTCGCCTGTGCGTTTTCGAAAATGTTATTACATTGGCGGTTTTTCTTACAATGCCTTGCAATGTGCTTTTCTATTTTTTTCTATTGTTTTACTTCTCTTACGTCACGGTTTGGTTATCGTCTTCGAAGATAATTTTTTACACGATTGGGAATAACGTGTATGTCGTATGCTGATTCTGTTTTTCGTGTTGAGACTTCTTGTCGAGTAAATCGCCTTCGTTGCATATTTTCTGTTTTTAAATCACAATCCGTTGCACAAAGATTTGGTAGATGAAATATATGACGAAGGCATTTGTTTAAATGTAGCGTTGCCCGGGAAAATCAAGGAAACTAAAGATTGCAACCTTCGCAGATTAATCTAATGAAAAGACTGTTTTAATCTAAAATGCTAAACATTCATCCACGACATAAACATATTAGAACAGAAGGGTAATTGAAAAGAATCATTGCCTAATAAAACAATGAAATCGTTCATTAGTGAGATGTCTTTTTGTACATTTTTGTGTATCCGCATCAATTAGGTCTTAACAGATGAAACATGGCAAACCAAAGACTGCAACCTTCGCAAATTAATCTACCGGAAAGATTCGTTTAACGCAAAATCCTAAGCATTTGGCTACGGTAAAGAAAACATTCGTAAATAGAACTGTTGGGTCATTGTATAATTGGAAAACAATAGTCGAATAATGAAACAGTAAAAACAAGTTAATTAATAATGATAAGCTAATAATAATGCAAAACAATATGAAAATCAGTTAACCCTTCGATGTCGATCACATAAACATATTACAATGCTGAACTTCTTATATAATAAAAAATTACGGTGACTTTTTTATGAGACTGTCTTTGCGGCAAATGATTTAACTGGTTTATCTCTATATATAATATTTTGATTGCATAAATCCCCTCTGGACCAAATTACCGTAGGTTTGCAATAACAGATTCCACTTACAAATGTATTATGTCTAAACTTTTATCCACCATCTCATGTAACTTTCGAACTCGGTTTTATACACATTTATCCTATCATATTATTATGTTATAATAAAATCCTACATTACATTCTAGTAGAAACATCATCACGATCGCCAATATCTTTAGAGAAAGTAGTTCCTATTTTCCCCACGCTCCCAGTCTAGACCGAGAAGATATTAACACATTATAACTATATTGCCCTGCCACCCTTCTTAACTGAATCATACACTAACATTCCAGCTATTTTTATAGGCTTATACCATATAACCTATTATTTCAGATTAAGCATCTTCTTAAAAAAAGAACACGTCAGATGTTTACAACTGCTCTCTCTACACGAAATAATAGTTTTATGAATATTAGACCTATTAAAATTATTAAACACTTATAATCAAAAAAATTTTGTATACTGGTGTACCAAAAGTCACCAAAACGGTGTATGTTGTATAATCGTCTAAATGTTGATATGCGTACTTAAAGCGTAGGGTTCATCCTGATGTGTATACGTGTCCTAAATGTATGTCGTTGGTGATTCTTCACTATTTGAACCCTATAATTGTTGTGTTGCAGTCTATTTATGTTATTTTTATATATAATTGTTTATATGCGGGAGTGATACATGTATTTTAGACATACCTTAACTTCATGTGTCGTTGATCTTGTCCACCTGTTTGGACCAACATTCATTCACTTCCAAGAAAGCTGGTTGGTTTTATATAGTTTTTATTCACTTTCCAGGTGTCGATCGCAGAAGAATAGAAAGTGAATATCTTTGCTTGCGTGGTTTACTTCTACGTCTCTATTTTCACACACGTCAGCTCCCACCCCAGTGAAGGGGGGACGACCTGTTAAACCGTCCGCTCTTCTTTACGTTAAAATTCCAACTCTCTGATCTCCAGCCATCCTGATAACGTGACTCACAGGCAGATCCGATCAGCTGACCAGCTCTTCCGGTAAACGTCTACAATATGATTTACCATATTTTGACAGATCTTATAACTATTTTTCATATTCATCTCTCGTCCATCTCTCCAGTTAGATAGATAGATAGATAGATAGATAGATAGATAGATAGACCGAGATGGATGGATACAGAAATAGATAACTAAATAGATAGATCGACTATTTATTGTGTTCGACCTATTAACTAACATTCCTTCCCCAATTTTTCATCAAAATGTATGGCGAAGGCATACATTTTCTACTGCCCACATTTACTAAGAAGGGAATACCTAAGCTCACCCCACTGGTAAAGAAAGCTGTCATACCATTACCTAATAAATAATTTCATATAATAAATAAAATAACCTCCACAAATAATACCATGTGGTGCTAATCCTTGCGCCCTCGATGATCAACACATTCCCTATGACCCCATGGCCTTTTAATAACCCAAATAAAAATTCTAGGAGCATCCATTACTCCCGTCGACACTACGTGTGGTCGATAAATTCTCGGCAACCAGCCGAACAATAAAAATCGAAAGCTATCTGCTTCTTCAACACGGACTACCATCGTCCCTGCCTTTACGGGCCAGCTTTTCTTCCTATAATTGGCAAAAAAAATGTTTCCACATCCCAAGCCTTATATCCTTTTTCATCATTAACCTACAATTATTTACTAATATTTTGTGATACATAAAAACCTCTTCTATTGTTTATGGCGGTCAGCACTCTATTTTCCAAAGTACCTGGGCATATATACTTCATTCATCTTCTCTTGAGTGACTCGCAACACAATGGACACATCTGCCATTGCACCCTCTCTGCCCCTTATGCCATGTCAGGGGGCATTTCATTTGCTCCTTGAAGTTGATTATCTATCAACTAGATCCGCTCACACTGGACAGAAATATCTTCCGTTCTGCTATATTAGAAAAAACATTTTCCAGATCGGTAACCGCGACTGCCTTCAAGGCACATAGCTTAGCGGAAAACATCGGATTTCCACACATGAAGTACTCAAATTTTCTCCATGTTGAATCTATTCGAAATCAAACGAAATCACAAATCAGAAAAAAATTAAAATTCGAATCACTCCTCGAGAATAATGAAATAAATAACTGCCCACGTAATTCAACACCTCCCAAAACTTCCAATATATGCTGACCACACGTTACAAAATTAAATTTGATTCAAGCCCCAATTTTTCTTTCAATTTCTTCATTTAGTTTATTTAACACTGTATTTATCCTTTTTTTCTACCTTAAATTATTTGGTCAAAACGTCACTCATGTCGGTTCTATTTATTCTACATCATCGTCACACCTGAGTGATCGAAACAAAATGGCCCAATGCCATCATGATTGTCCAGGCATATCGTTGAGGCATCCTTTATCTCCAAGAATGAGCTTTTACAAACGTGCTACAGACTGAACCCTTCAAAAAAAACTAAGAACTAGTTGACCCTTACTCATAACCCAGTAGTGTGCTTTTTTCTATTTCTTACTTCGGTACACTGCTTAAATTTTCTTAAATGATTCGAGAAAAGAACAATTACATACAAATGATGATTAAAAAAAATATTCCTTATAAGCATCCAAAAGTCTCATCTCACCAAGAATAAAAGTCCAAACAACAAAATACAGATCCGTGGCACCCAAAATTGTCCACGTCAGCAAATTCTGAGGTCGGCTGCATCACCTTCACTATCTCACAGAATATCATCAAAAAAATTAAAAAAATCACAGTCCTTAACAAAAAATAAATAGACATTTACAATTAAAATACATGTTCTTTTTAAAAAAATTGATTCACTTATAAACTTCTAGGCAATCCTTCATCAAAATAAAAGTTCAACAACAAAATAACAGATCCATGGAAGTTAAAATTGTCCACGACACCAAAATTCCATAACAAACTTTTTTGATTGACGTTTATTTTAAGTTGACAGGCCTTAGTAACCACACACTGTCACTAAAATTCATGTGTGCTCTTCTATTTCTTTTTTCTTTCTTTCTGTTTTCCACATTGTCTGTGTTAATATTTTTCTTTTTTTTTCTGTGTTTGCAATTTTCATATTCTAAATCAACAATTTTTCTATTTCTAACTTTTTTCGCCTTATTTCTTCTCATTATTTTTTTCTACACGTTAAACTTTTTTTATAACGCACTGTTCTGGGTTTTTTTTCTTATTATTTTTTTCAAAGGGCCTTTCTTTGTTGTGTTTTGTGGTATGGATCCTTTTTTTCTTCTTTATCTTTTCTTCTTTATGTCTAATGTTCAATAATTTTTTTTCGTTGTGTTGAATTTTTATTTCCACCGTGGTAACCTCCAGGTTCGAATTTTTTTTTCGCGCACCCTTGTACAACGAGCACCAAAAAGGGTATGTTATATAATCGTGTACCAAAACTCACCAAAACAGTTTATGTTGTATAATCGTCTAAATGTTGATATGCGTACTTAAAGCGTAGGGTTCATCCTGATGTGTATACATGTCCTAAATGTATGTCGTTGGTGATTCTTCACTATTTGAACCCTATAATTGTTGCGTTGCAGTCTATTTATGATGTTTTTTATATATAATTGTTTATATGCGGGGGGGGTGATACATGTATTTTGGACATACCTTAACTTCATGCGTCATTGATCTTGTCTACCTGGAATACATCATGTTCTTGGAGGGGAGGTTGGAACCTGTTTTGACGCATATTCAATCACTTCCAAGAAAGTTGGTTGGTTTTATATAGTTTTTATTCACTTTCCAGGTGTCGATCGTAGAAGAATGGAAAGCGAATGTCTTTGCTTGCGTGGTTTACTTCTACGTCTCTATTTTCTCACAGGTCAGCTCCTACCCCAGTGAAGATGGGGACGACATGTTTAACCGTCCGCTCTTCTTTACGTCCAAATTTCAACTCTCTGATCTCCAGCTAACCTAATCACGTTACTCACACGCAGATCCGATCAGCTGACCAGCTCTTCCAATAAACGTCTACAATATGATTTACCATAGTTTGACAGATCTTATAACTATTCTTCATATTCATCTCTCGTCCATCTCTCCAGTTAGATAGATAGATATATAGATAGATAGATAGATAGATAGATAGATAGATAGATAGATAGATAGATAGATCGAGATGGATAGATACAGAAATAGATAACTAAATAGATAGGTCGACAGTTTCTTGTGTTCGACTTATTACATAATAAAATGGCGGACTTATACCCTCTCATTTACGCGCAGCTACCCCCTACAAAAAACAATACGTGAAACAAAATACATACAATTCACGGATATTATTGTATTTTTCTTTTTTTTTCGCTTACAATTATACTGAGGAAACCTACAACGGTGCCATTTCTGTTTGTTTGTTTGTTTGTTTTTGTTTTTAGGTTCGCTTTGTTTTATATTTTCCTTTGTTTCTTCATACGTTTTTCTTTATTTACATTATTTTCGATACTTATACACACATTAACATCTCACATATACAGCCCCCCCCCAAAAAAAAACAACCATGAAACATAAGATTTTTATTCATGGTTACCATTGTTTATTTGGCGTTTCCTGCAGCTTAGAATTCAGTTGACGACTCAATATCGTATACATGTGTTTTATTATAGACAAATAAGAGGCACACTTTCCTTTAATATGACGAATCCAATGCTATTCGAGGATAAGAATAATGAATGTAAGGTGGTAGTCAAGAAATTGTTAATAGTGTAAATTGGGTAAAATTAGATTATTTAAGGCGATGGCTTAACAAGAACTTGTCTACATTGGACTTGAAGGCTACCATTTTGTAGTCGGCCGGGAAGCAAGTCAACGGAATAGTGTTCCACAGATAGACAGTCCAAAGGTTTGCTCATGGAATCTGCGTTTAAGTTTAGACACAGATAGAGAGTGGGGAAATTGTTGATAGTGGTTGTAGCTAATAGAGTATTTTTAGTAAGTTTGGCAAGGGGGCCATAGATTGGAACTCAGACGAGAATTTGACATGAAAATAACGATGGGGCAGAGGCAGGCTTGCAATGTCTCTTCTGTGGGAAAAAGGTTGCAGGGAAGAGAAAAGGGAATCATCTACTTCATCTCGAAATCGGTTTTGAACTCTATCAAGGCATGATAGGACGCACCGAGCAGTCTCTGTCTAGATGTGGCAACAATATTCCATTTTAGAATGTAATTGGCTCTTATATATATGTATATATATATATATATATATATATATATATATTAAGTAATGTGATTTATAATTTAAAAATTTAAAAAAAAATTTTTTAATTTAAAAATCAAATTTTAATTAAATTAAAAATCAGTTTCATAAGAAGGAACAACAACAAAGTCAATTATCTGTACGATCGTTTCGGAAATCCGTGCTTTTTATTTGTGGTATACATGAAGTCACGTAGAACAATTATACATAGTTTTTTTGGTAAGCACGGTCTCCTCATCAGCAAATTTAGGAGGATTTCTATTGAATTGAAAAGACACCAAAAATAAACCTAGCATTAAAAGTAAGGCAGATGAATCTGAAAAATTGAAGTAAAAGGTTTGGATTTAAAATTTATAAGAAAATTAGTATAGGTTAGAGATAGAAATGAGTAGAAAAAATATTTTTTTTTTTGAATTTACATAATAAATTTGATTTAAAAATATATAGATATAGTTACCTTTTAGTTTTTCTTTTTTTGAAATCAGGAACTGTATTTAAAGTAGTCATTTAGATGTTTGCTATAGCTTTTTATTTTATTGAATGATGAATTTTAAAAGGGCGACGCTCGTGCAGTAAATTGTTTCTGTTAGCGTATTTTGATTTAAAGACGCTACAGTTAATATCTATAGAGAGAGAATATTTATTTTGCAAGTTTTTAAGGGGAGATAATTGTCATGTGTTATTGGCTTTATTTATTATTTGATTTACGAGTCTAAGGGCGGTAATTGGTCTAACTTAATTTATTAAAAAAAAAGTAATCTATTTTTACTAATGAGTAATTTTTAATGATTTAAGGTGGTTTATATTTATTAAATTTAAACCAACGTTTATGATTACATGATAGAAGCTCATGTCTTGAATTTACTAGTTTGGTTGTGCTTTTTATATCTTCATATTTTAAAATTTTTAGGGTTTCTTTTGTACATAATGTACAAAATTTATCTCCTGGTTTATATGATTTGCAGGTCTCAATTATTTGCCATTTTAAGTTGAAAGAAATATTGCTATTTTTTAGTTGCCAAATATAGTTGGATAGAGTAGTTTGGTTTGATAGAGAGTTATTTTTAAAAGAATGTTTGTGCGTTGAAATTCTATGTTTTATTGGGCCAGATGTGGAACCAATATATATTACCTCTTGATTATTATGATTATTTTCCGTTAGGTCTATTGTTGGATTATAATGTGGTGGGTTGGTTAGTAATTGATCGGTAGATTGATTTAAGTTGGTGTTATTATTTAATCTGATAGTTGAGTTATGGCTGTTGATAGGTTCTTGTATATTTGGAGTTTTTGATACTGTGCAGCTATAGATAGCATTTTTAATTTTACATGAGCCTTGTAGGGGACATTTATTTTTTCTTCTACAGTTACAGTCCGATGTATTTTGTATAGTTGTATTTTGTAGTTTATTAATTTTATTATTATTAGAGCTAATTATTTTCTGATGAAGGTTAGGCATAGTAGAGTAAGAGACTTTAATTGTGTTCTTATTGAAAATCTTATTATATCTATGGGGGGCTTTAAAGTTCTTATCTAATATTTTAAAAAATTCTCTAGCTATGTTTGTTTCTAGGTTTTTGGAATACGGGGGGTTGAACCATAGGATCTCCTTGTGTCTATTCTTACGTTTGCGGGTTTTAGTTTGTTGTTTATTTATATTATTATCTAATATTTGTAGTTTGGTTTTATCTTTTTTTGTCTCCTGGTTATTTTTCTTAACTCGTATACGGGAAGACATTGCCATATTATATGTTATTACGCTCTTAATGGTTCAAAGGTAGAATTTTCAAGATTTAAGGTTATGTCTAAGAAATTAACAATTTTTTTATTAGGGTCGATTTTTAGACTAAGTCCATAATTTTTAAATAATTTATGTAGAGCTTTAATTGCTTTTTCATAATTTTTATTAGTAGAATTCGTTATGAACCATACCATAAACCTAACCAATCACTTCTATATGTCCACAATCAATCAAACCACCCTAAATCAATATTAAAATCAATAGTTCCCAATATCGCTCTAAGAATTTCTAGATTGTCTTCTACTAAATCAATATTTACCAAAAATGGAAAATACTATAATGAAGCCCTTAAAAACTCTGGATATAATTCACAAATTAAATTCATAAATGAAAATGATAGAAACATAAACTGCATTAAAAATAAACCTATTAAGAGCGTAATAACATATAATATGGCAATGTCTTCCCGTATATATATATAAATATATATATATAGATGCAAAGTATTCTATAAGGAAAAAAAACTAAGACCAGAGATAATGTAAAATTAAATTATAATTATAATAGATAAAGAGGAATACCCACAATAAATGAATAATTATAATACAAGATAGAATTACAGAAACACCTAACTTGGTTTAATGTAGCATTTTAATTCCTAGTGAATCTAGAGCTTATATAATTTTTAAATCCTTCTTTCGTCGCATTGTTTTTAGAAGTGATTTAGATCTAAAGGTTTTTTTTAGACGTAAAAAAAGAAAGTTTTTATTGTTTTACTAAGTTTAATATAATCTCCTGTTTTTTTTAAACCGCAAATACATGTTGTTTTTGTCAGTTCCTTAACTCATTATTATAAGCGTTAGCTTCATACTTCTCCAAAGTACTCATTTATCACATTTTATTTTTTTACATGTAAATATTATCAAGTTTTAACTAAACGTAAATAACGAAGTTTTTATTGTTTTACTAACTTTCACATAATCCCCCATTTTTTTTAAACCTCAAATTCATGTTTAATTGTACATATTCTATCCTGGATCCTAAATTCAGGGTTTGATCGATTCCTCAGTCGTTCCTCGAACCCGCGAAATCTAAATAAAAGCTAAAATTAAATTAGATTATCCTTAAACAGTGAGACTAATTTAAAATAGTGCCCCCAAAATAGGCTAAAAATAAAGTTATAGGAAGATGTTCTTGACTGTAAGTGTTGTACGAAACTAAAAACTAAGTATAAATACGAGCTCTATTTGATATGGAGGGAAAAAATAAACGTGTTCACAACGGATTGAAAAACTTGTTGGGAATAGCTGTAAGCGTCTCTGAGGAGTGACTAGATGGAAGATTTACAGTTCTATGGACGAGAGGTAATTGTCCATCCTTTCACGAAACAGCTGTAAAAGCTTAACGCCAAAATAAGTGAATTTCTTTTCATGTAGGTTGTGATTTTATTCAATTTACGTATATATATATATATATATATATATATATATATATATATATATATATATAAAGAGAGAGAGAGAGAGAGGATGAGAGAGAGAAAGAGAGAGAGAGGGGGGGCTGCATCGGTAGTGAGATACATACTGGAGTTGTAGAATATTTTCATTTATTATTTCTAATTTCTAAGAAAGAAAACACTATATTTTTACATTATAAATTATTTCATTTGTTAGACATTCTAATTAGAAATGACTTTATCATCAATCATTAACTAAAATACAAACAAAAATCATTTATCGATTTTTCTCAGTATTTCATTTCCTTCGTTATTATTTATTTTTATTTTGACTAATTACTACTACCTTAAAAATGTTAGTCTTATTCGTTGTTGGTTATTTTAAAAGATGAGACGAATATTCATAATATTTTAAGGAAATAATAGCAGTGAGTTATATAATTCAAAAGAAATGTCTTTATTTATAATTGCACATTATTTTCGATCTTTTTTTATATTCACTTTTCAATTTGTTAATTCATTATTGGTAGTGAACGGGGAGTACTGTAATCTAGAAGTGTATTGCAATTCAAGTTACTAAGAAATCAGTGAGAATTCAATGGCAAACAGAAGTCGAGAAAACACAAAATAATTCACAATGGTTATTGAAAAAGATGAAGAATCTTAAAAGATGTGTTGTCCTTCAGACTCTACTTGTTACTGCAAACGAGAAATCACTGATAATGATTTCTCTGAAAACCTGTACTGCGTAAATAATAATAATACGAAAAAAGAAGAAAAAAAAAAGAAAAACTCCCCAAAATCTGAAAAAAAATATAGAGAAGCTTTTTGTGGAAACGAAAATTAAATTATGAATGAACTTCAGGAAATTGAAGAAGAATTACTGGAGAAACGCTAAGTACAGACCTAAGAAAATAGACAATAGAAAAGAAAACAGACCACAATAAAATACATACTGACTTTTTTTAAGTCACGATTCTAAATAAAATATTAACGCAAAACCTGTGGAAATGTATTCACAAAACAGTCATGCCAATATAGATGACAAAAGGAAAACTACATTAACACAAAAGATATCGAAAAGGAAACGATCCCAGGAAACTGTGAATCAATAATTTGTAACAACTATATGAAAAACCTTAAGTTCAAAATGTGAGAACAGATAGAACACGTTTATCACTCTCTTCACAAGTTTTAACTACTCTCATATGAATAGAAAAAATGTCGTACAAGGAAAAGCGGGACGCATGATCAAAAATCACGAAATCGGTTAAAAGCAAAAAGCAGAACATTACCTTGGCATAGATCGATAACAAAATCTCTCAAGTATAGATAATTAGGCTGTTTACGTAATCGATAGGTTGATAGATTTTCTTAAGAAATCAATGGGAACATGGAGACTTGAAGACAACACTTCACCGAAATAAGAACACAGAGAAGCATCTTTAAAAAAATCTTTCTGTCATCAACATTATCTATCACAGCCATTTTACCGCTCAGTAGCATAAGAATGTCTACACCGAATAAAAGTTTACAGATACAGGACAAATACTAAACTACATCATGAACATATGAACGAGTTGAAGCTATTTTCAAAAAAAGCAAAATAGAAATTGAAAAAGCTTATAAACATAACCAAAATGTTCAGCTACGTCATTTAAATGGAATTCCGGAATGGAAAAGTCTGCACTGATAGAGATTAAAAGAGTAAAGCTGGAGATAGATTAATGCATGGAACCAAGAAAATCTAAATACACTTAACTTGGCGAAGATGGCAGCTATAAATATTTTGCAGTTCTGGAAGGAGACACTATCAAATCAACAGAAATGAAATAGAAGATTACAAAAGAATACATGAGCAGAGCAAGAAAACTCTTTGAAACTAAATTATATAGTAGAAGTTAATTAAAAGGAAAAAAAAACAATTGTGTAGCCACACCAATGAAATAATCTGGCTGGACAAAATATCTAAGCAGAAAACTAGGAAACTAATGTCAATGCACATTGCACTACACTTGAATGATAATACGCGAAAGGAAGACGGAAAAGAATAAACAGTCAAAATGAACAAAACAGGATACAACAAAGCAAGAAACAAAATGATGAAAAAATAGAAAGAGAAACAATAGACGATTCATTAAAATTTCAACAGTAGAGATTCACGAAAACATATGAATATGTTTATGAAATAGACAGAGAAAACGGATCATTAGTGAAAGCTGCATAAAACAGTGGGATTAGAATTAATATACAAAAGATAAAATCGAAAAAAAACACAAGAAAACACAAAGTGCAGACTTCGGTAACAAAGCGAAAAAGCACTAAAATAGATACCTGATTGCAAACAAGTAAGTCTAAAAAAATAAATGTATAAACACGACTGTGTCAGGAAGATAGTATACATGGAACTATGCAAATGATTGCATTATGAGCATGTGGATATAGACACAAACGGGACACTACTAGTAAATACAAATATCAAAATCTTATAGGACAGTTAGGTACAAATAGATAGACTAATACAAGGAACGAGACCTCTTGCCATAATACATGCCATAATAGTTAACAATAAGGAAAAAACTTAAGAAATATGGAACATGAAAAAATCAATATATAACCAATAATCGTAGGAGTACTTCGAGAAAAGGAATTAAAAGAAAGTCAAATTATATAATGACCAGCAAAAACGAAAAGAGCATAAATCATAAAACATTATATATATATATATATATATATATATATATATATATATATATATATAAGTAATGTGATTGATAATTTAAAATTTAAAAATCAAATTATAATCAAATTAAAAATCGGTTTCATAAGAAGGAACAACAACAAAATCAATTATCTGTACGATCGTTTCGGAAAACAATGTTTTTTATTGTGGTATACATCAAGTTACGTACAATAATTATATATAGTTTTTTAATAATCAAGGTCTCCTAATGTGGGTTAAAATTATTGAAAATATCTAAGAATTATGTAAAATGATAAAATGTGAGTTATTGGATTCCTGCATAAGTAATGAAATAATCAGCTCGGACAATATATAAAAGTTATTATTTTTGTAAGCGGGGGACGATAATATGGGTTAAAATTATGACAAATGATTATCAAAATTAGTAACATATCCAAGAAATATTAAAACTGATGAAATGTGAGTTAATTGATTGGTGTGTTTGTAATGAAATAATCAGCCCAGGCAATTCATAAAAGTTATTTTTGTAATGAAATAATCAGCACAGACAATATATCAAAGTTATTATTTTAGTGAGGGGCGATTATATTGGTTTAAATTATGAAAAATGATTCTCGAAATTAGTAACATATCCAAGAAATATGAACAATGATGAAATGTGAGTTAATGTATCGGTGTGTTTGTAATAAAATAATCAGCCCAGACAATATATCCAAGTTAAATTTTAATGAGGGGGGGGGCGATAATGTGAGTCAAAATTATGGAAAATCATTTTCGAAATAAGTTGACAGTTTACCTTATCATTAGCTACAAATAAAAAAAAAATCTTCATTTCTTTTTCTCTCTTAGTTTCCCCTCTCTGTCCTGCTCTAAGTAGATCTGACGACCTAGTCCAAAAATTTCAAAATTCCATCATGACAAGTTTCAAGAAAAAATACACGATTAAACCCGGTTCTCCAACTTCCAACGTAGACCCCTACTACCATATCTCCTTCTCCAACATCAGGGGTCTACGTTCTAACCTTCCAGAGGTTGAAACCCAATTACAGGAGACTAAACCAGACCTTTTATTTTTAAGTGAAACTGGCATTGGACAGGCTATTTCCCTAGAAGAGTTCGCAATTAAAGGATACTCTAACTTAACTTCTAAATCTGACCCCCAAGATCGCCATGGGCATGGAATATGTGCCTATATTAAAGATAGCTTTCCATGTGGTAGGGACATCTCCAGGGAAGATCCTAACTTACCCTATATGTGCTTCCGGGTTGCTTTAGCTCACACTACGGCATTTTTATTTACTCTCTATCGCCCCTCAACAGCGGAGTTACTATCTTTAAAAGCATATCTGAGAAAATTGACCAAGTCCTATCTGCTTATCCTTCAGCTAACATTCACGTATGTGGTGACTTCAATGTTCACAACGTTGAATGGTTGACCCACTCAAACAAGACCGATGATGAGGGGATGTTCTGTCATGATTTCTCCATTGCCTATGACATCACTCAGATTGTTCAGGAACCCACCCGTGTGCCCGACAATGACGGCCAGTATGCGAGCCTTCTAGACCTTTTTCTCACAACTTGCCCTGAACTATGTTCAGTTTCTGTTCTGTCGCCTCTTGGATCTTCCGACCACTCTGTTGTATCAATTAAGATAAAAATGAAATGTAATAAGTCCCCAGACGTACCTCTCCATCGTACAGTATATCGATACACTAAGACTGACTGGGATAGCTTCAGTACATTTATAACTGATCTACCTCTACATTCCATATTTAAAAAGGATGTGTTCTCTATAGTATTAGACCTGACGGAATGGTTAATTGTAGGTATTGACCGGTTCATACCCTCGAAAAAGTTTCAGCAAAAACCTAACAGCCAGCCATGGTTCTCTCCAGAATGTGCTGCTGCCATTGCGCACAGAAATCACTTTTTCCACTGTTTCCAACGTAATAGATGTATGGAAACTAAAGCCGCTTTCAGGACTGCCAGCAACCATTGTAAGAAAGTAATAAAGAGCGCAAGATGGTTGTATGCTCAATCTGTTAAGTCCAAAGTAGCTGAGCAGCGGCTTGGTTCCCACCAGTTTTGGCAAATAGCAAACAGAATTCTGAACAGAAGCGTGTGCTCCATCCCAACTATCATCAATGGACCTGAGGTAATCTCGTCAGCATCAGACAAAGCCAAACTCTTTGTCAAGAACTTTGCAGCTAATTCTACCTTTTGCGATCAAGGCCGCCAACCCCCAATATTTCCTCCTGTATCTGAAAACACACTATGTGATATACGTATATCTGTACGTGATGTTGCCAAGCTATTCAAAAACCTTGATTCCAGTAAAGCAACTGGCCCGGACGGTATTCCAATTATAGTACTCAAAAAACTTCAACATGAACTCGCGCCCATACTTACAAAACTGTTTAAACGTTGTCTTAAGGAGAATAGTTTCCCATCTCCCTGGAAAATCTCATCAGTATGCCCTGTATTTAAGAATTCAGGTGATCGCTCATCCCCCTCTCAGTACAGGCCAATAAGTCTCCTGTGCGTCATGAGTAAGTTGCTGGAATCTGTGTTAAATACAGAAGTAATCAACCATCTCAACAAAAATAACCTTCTTAGTGACACTCAATATGGTTTCCGTTCTGCTAGATCTACAGCAGATGTGCTTACAGTTATATCTCATAGGGTTAGCAAATCTCTCGACGGAGGCAACCTTTCTAGGGCAATTGCTCTTGACATATCTAAGGCCTTTGATAGGGTATGGCATAAAGATTTACTTCATAAGATCTCTAGCTATGGTATAGTTGGAAATGTCTTCTCAATTATTAAATCATTTCTTTCTGATAGGTTCATAAGAGTAGTAGTTGAGGGGCAAAAATCAGAAGCCCACAGTATTAATGCCGGTGTCCCTCAGGGGTCCACCCTGGGCCCAACTCTTTTCCTGATCTACATTAATGATCTTCCAAATCACATCCTTACATCATTTGTAGACATTTATGCTGACGACACTACCATTTATGGTAGCACATCTAAGACAGTAAACGACCAAGTTCTCTCCAATTCTCTCTCCTCTGATCTTGAGCATGTAGTACAATGGGGAAAGGAGTGGCTGGTTACTTTTAATGCATCTAAAACCAAGCTTCTCTCTTTACATCATCAACATTCTGATCCCCATCTGGCATCAATTGAAATGAATGGCTCTCGTCTTCAGGAGGCCTCAAGTTTTGACAAGCTTCTGGGCTTGACCATTACTCCTGATCTTAAATGGAACACGTATATCAAATCTGTTGCCAAGGCCGCTGGAAAATGGTGGGATCTTTCTATCGATCCAGTAGATATCTCACTGCTGATGCAATTCTCTATCTATATAAGAGCCAGGTACGTCCAAGGATGGAATACTGTTGCCACATCTGGGCAGGAGCTGCTAGAAAGGACTTGTCCTGCCTTGATAGAGTTCAAAATAGACTTCATAGCCTCGTAGGAGATATCCTTTTCTCTTCCTTGCAACCTCTATCTCACAGAAGAGATGTTGCGAGTTTGTCTCTGATGTATCGTTATTTTCATGGAAAGTGTTCGACTGAGCTTGAATCTATGGTCCCCCCTCGCAAAACTTTCACAAGTAACACTCGTCTAGCTGTAAACACTATCAATAATTCCCCCCACTCTTTATCTGTGCCTAAACTTAAACGTAGATTCCATGAACAAAGCTTTTTTATTAGAACTGCACGCCTGTGGAATTGTCTTCCGTTTTCCTGCTTTCCGGCTGACTACAATATGGTTGTGTTCAAGTCTAACGTAAATAAGTTCTTGATGAGCCGTTCCATATAAGTTATCAAATTTAACAAATTTTCATTACTAATGATTATTATATTGTCCAATCTCTATTGTACACTCTTTAATCCTTATCCTTGAGTGGCCTCTTGGCCTTGATAATGTGTTGATACCTATGAAAAAAAAAGAAAAAGTCCAATGTGAACAAGTTCTAATTGAATCGTCCCCCTAAGTAATCCAAGTTACAAAATTCCCACTGTTTACTATGCTAAAATCACAATGACTAATATATACCCATTAACCCTTATCCTCGAGTGGTCTCTGGGCCTTGATAAGTGGTGACACTCATGTAAAAAAAAGTAACATATCCAAGAATTATGAAAAACGATGAAATGTGAGTTAATTTAATTGTGAGTTTGTAATAAAAGTCAACTTTTTGATTTTCATCGCTAAATTTGAAAGCTTTTCACTTCCTTTCGCGTCATAGCGTCGGTAAGATGTCAGGTTTTGTCTTACTTTCTTTACTGCCTTCGCATCAGTGGTCCGAACCTGGCCGCCTACTAATACTTTTTTCACACACCTCAAACATCCGAGCAATGCACCCACGCTAGTCTATTATATAAAAGCGAAATTGTGTGAATGTTTATGTGTGTGTGTTTGTGTTTGTATATACGCCAAAAACTTTCGACAGACGCAGCGAACATTGACAAATTTGGTATAATTTTAAAGTTCAAAATCTCGGATGAACAATATCGAGAAATTGGCCTAAATGGTTACTTCTAACTGGATTAGCTGGCCGGTTTTCTGCATGGAGGCATAAAATTTCACGACATTTTAACAATATATTCTATGTAATTCTATTTCTCATGTTATTTTATACATATTTGAAAAATGCTGACTAATGACTGGACATTTCGTCAGGTCTCTATCATGAAGACTTTTAATACTTACATTAAGCGCCTAACTTTTAATACTTACATTAAGCGCCTAACTTTTAATACTTACATTAAGCGCCTAACTTTTAATACTTACATTAAGCGCTTAACTTTTAATACTTACATTAAGCGCCTAACTTTTAATACTTACATTAAGCGCCTAACTTTTAATACTTACATTAAGCGCCTAACTTTTAATACTTACATTAAGCGCTTAACTTTTAATACTTACATTAAGCGCCTAACTTTTAATACTTACATTATGCGCTTAACTTTTAATACTTACATTAAGCGCTTAACTTTTAATACTTACATTAAGCGCTTAACTTTTAATACTTACATTAAGCGCTTAACTTTTAATACTTACATTAAGCGCTTAACTTTTAATACTTACATTAAGCGCCTAACTTTTAATACTTACATTAAGCGCCTAACTTTTAATACTTACATTAAGCGCTTAACTTTTAATAATTACATTAAGCGCCTAACTTTTAATACTTACATTAAGCGCTTAACTTTTAATACTTACATTAAGCGCTTAACTTTTAATACTTACATTAAGCGCTTAACTTTTAATACTTACATTAAGCGCTTAACTTTTAATACTTACATTAAGCGCTTAACTTTTAATACTTACATTAAGCGCTTAACTTTTAATACTTACATTAAGCGCCTAACTTTTAATACTTACATTAAGCGCTTAACTTTTAATACTTACATTAAGCGCTTAACTTTTAATACTTACATTAAGCGCTTAACTTTTAATACTTACATTAAGCGCTTAACTTTTAATACTTACATTAAGCGCTTAACTTTTAGTACTTACATTAAGCGCTTAACTTTTAATACTTACATTAAGCGCTTAACTTTTAATACTTACATTAAGCGCCTAACTTTTAATACTTACATTAAGCGCTTAACTTTTAATACATTAAGCGCTTAACTTTTAATACTTACATTAAGCGCTTAAATTTTTATACTTACATTAAGCGCTTAACTTTTAATACTTACATTAAGCGCTTAACTTTTAATACTTACATTAAGCGCCTGCTGTGATATTATAATCCAGATAGAAATACTAATTTTTGAGTAAAAAACTTGGTACCAACGTGATTTATCGCATTTCAAAACCAAAATATCACGAAAATCGATGAGGAAAAAATAAAATTATGATTCATTGAAAATATTTTCCGATGAAGATCGAAAATACCAGTTGCTGTATTTTAAAATGAAAACAATGCATTTCTATATGAAACTCCAAAGGTCTGTGTCGTAATCCCAAACACTATATATGCTATTGTTTATTCAAGTACGGGGAGAATGGGGGGGGGTATAATATGAGTTAATCAACGTTGTTCTCTAAAGCCTTATACTTACAGATTTAATATTATAATAAATGTAAGTTCATGGATTTGGTGAGTGTTTAATGAGATCCGAGGCATAATATTCTTCTCCTTTTCGAGTAGGGGGGGGGGGGTGATAGTCTGACGCGTTTACTTCCGGTGATATTAAAAAAGAAGCATATAATATATTTATGATGTACTACATTGACATAAGATGTCATGTTACAAAAATCACATGGATGAACTGTTGATTCCAAAAGTTAGGTAAATGTAGTAGTGCACGCTAGGAGCTTATTTGGCAAATTCAAAAAATCATGTAAATATATCAAGTAATCCTGAGTTCATATTTTCGTCCATAATGTCCTCAGGGCAATAATTGCAAAAACTATTCTTAAGGAGGGGTATAAAAGTCACTGGAATGATGAGACTGATACTACGCTAAAAATTCATGTTGATGTAATGGTTGACTAATCCCTAACCGTGTGAATGTTTTTATGTATTAATTTCGAAAACCTGCTAAAACAGTTTATTATTTAAACATTACTTTATTTAAAGTATATTTTTAACAGTGGGGTGGGGAATATGAAATCAGTCCCAGAAATCGTTTTTGAGGTGGGGCTGGAGGGAGTAATGTCCATTTTGGAGTCACAATGCAATCTCCCACAATATCATATTCCAAAAATATGGAATACATGTGGAATCATATTCCGGAAATAACATCCTTTCTCTTACTATTATGCTATCGGTGGTGGAGAAAGAGAACTACATTAATATTGAAAATTGTGGTAAAGTAAAAGTAGCCTAATCATCATATGTGTCAATGTTATTATTTGGAAAACCTGCTGAGTTATGGTCCAGAAATTATATTATTTCATTTAAAATAATGGTGTCAGTAGTCGGGAGGGAAAGAACGCAATAAAGTGGAATTTTGTAGTGAAGCAAGGGTTTCCTAATCACTAAGCTTCTCAACATAATTGTGTATTTGGTTCAAAAAAATCTTTTTTTTCAAATAAGTCTGGTGTCGATAGTGGAGAAAAAAATGAAACACAGTAATGTGTAATTGCATAATGAAGCAATGGTTGTCTAATCACTTACTGTGTCAATGTATTTATGCATTAATTTTAAAATCCTGCTAAGACATCTTCCAAAAATGGCATAATTTTTCTTACAATTATAGTGCCGAGAGTGAGGAAGGGAAGAACACCAGCAATGTTGAAATTTATAGTGAAGCAAGGGTTGCTTAATCAATAACCAAGACAATGTATTTATGTATTAATTTGGAAATTCTAATGATCAATCTCTAAAAATGATTTTTACTTTCTTAAAATTATGGTAAACTTGGCGAGAACAGAAATTATTTTATATGTTGTATAATACCTGCCAAGAGTATGTTAACTTGTTTCATATATGTATTTAAATTACGCGTCCGGGGGTAGGTAAACTTATTTTAAATATAAATTCTACGTGTCCCAGCAGTAATGTCAAAGAGATATGACGCTGCCAGTCTTTTAACAGAACCGGTATAGGGATTTGTAGGAGGTGGATAGTATCTACCTACTACTATGGAGGTGAATTATTCGTATATGTGTATGCATTAAGAAAGAATAAAATGTCAAAGAGATTTTTAAACCCAATTTCATTTTTTATTATTATGTTTTTAACCCAAACAAGAAAGAGTGTCAAGAGTGCTACTATCAAGGACATAAGTTGCAGGGATACTATGTAGGGAGTTGAGCAGCAAGATGTCTGTTTGCATTACAGGTGGGTTTCCGCATGTCAGTACAGTTGAGGAAGCAGGAACCCTGAAGAGAATTCAAAAGTCTAGCAGTTCTGGGGAAGAAACTATTAAAGTAGAATGATTTCTTACATCTAAGGATCTCTACTGTGTAGGGGAGGAACTTTGCTGCTTTTCGTGTTAGTCTGGGGTATTTACCTCGAGAGAGTACAAGAGCTTGTCGTTCGTCGGAGCATCCACAATTAAAATCCTTCTAAAACAGAAAGAGGGATGCAACATTTCTTCGATGGGACAGTGGTTGAAGCTTAGATGACTGTTCATAACCTATCAGGTTAGCAACTCTCTTTTGAACCATGTCCAGGAATGAGAGACTAGTAGTAGATGCACCAGTTCAAATGTGACAACAATACTCCATACATGGGCGAATGGTGGCCTTGTAGACGTGCAGGATACTTCCATGCGTAAGTAACTTTCTAGTACGGTAGAGAGAGAGCCCACCTTCTTTGCCGCAACCTTGGCAATGCTCTCAGTGTATCTGTCCCAACTCATGTTGCCTATGAACGTTAAGCCGAACAGTTTTACCCAAGTACTTTCAGGTAATGTATTTTAGCTATTGCACTTGCCGATATTGCTTTATCGAAAACGTTTATGAAATCTGTCATTTGAAGAGGAGGAAGAATAATAATGATAAGAAGAAGAATAACAACACCAACGTCACCACCACAACCACCACCACTACCATCACCACCACCAAGAACAACAACAACAACAATAATAACAAGCACAAGAACAAGATGAAAACATTACAACTGCGACTAGAGAAATGCACACACTCTAGCAGATGAAGAAACCCACAACTATGTTACATTTGTAGATAACTAAGTTGTATCTCCTAGGGAAGCATACTTGTAGCAACATAGGAAGCTCTAGAAAAGAAACCCTGTAGATAGAAATTGATTTTAGGCATATGCTGAAAGAAGATAAAATCCTTTGTATTATTTATATAGATCCAATAGTAATAATAAGAACGATATTTTTGGAGTGGTTGATTAATATTAATTCAAAAATTGGTGAATACGAAAAATAGATAAAACTGAACGTGGGAATTGGTAGATATTAAAATGACAACCAATTATAGAATGCAGACTTGTTGAAGCGAAAAAGATCAGATAGCATACAACAAATATGTTATTTGTCTGCGTATCAATGTCGTAAAAGCTGACGTCAGATAAAAGAGGCAGAAGACGAGAGAGATAACATATAATTTTTTCGGGAAAATATACCATGTATTATTTAATCTGCTGGTGGTGATACCATTGCATTACAGTGGGGTTGTTTGTGTTAGTGAAATTTGAAGAATTAGGAATACTTTCATGAAACTTCTGCTATTTACTATCTAAAGCGTTAAACCTGTTGAGCTGAGGAATAGTTTATCAGGTACATGTACAAATATAAAATAAGACTCCATGCATGTACTATTATTGTCACATCTGAGCTGGTGCATCTAACACTAGCTGCTCCCACTTGGATAGGATCCAAAAAAGAGTTTTCAATCTAATAGGTCCCACTTTGTCAACTAAGCTCAAACCCCTGTCCCATCGCCGCTATGTTGCATCTCTGTGCCTGCTTTACAAATATTTTTATGAAACCTGTTCTGACGAATGCATTGCACGTGCGCTCTCGACGTACATATCCCTGACCAACCCGCTTAGCAACAAAATCTCACCCTTTCACTGTTGAGGTCCCTAAGTGCTAGAAAGCTCTCTACTTTAATCTTTCTTCGAACAGCTAAACTTTAGAATTCCCTTCTTTCTACCTGCTTCCCTGACTGTACTGATATGCAGAAGCTTAAATGTAACGTAAACCAACATCTTGTTAATCTTTCCTAGGAATGGTCCAAGTAGTGACATGCCTTGTTATGGGTAAAATTGAGTAAAAAAAAAACACTTAATGAAGTGATAAATATTAACTTGAGAGAAAGAGAGATGAATAAAGATCTGCGCAGACATACGCTAAGTTAGAAGTTAGAAGTTAATTTCTAAGAGCTAGCATGTAAAATGGACGTTAAACCGATGACGATATAGAAGAAGAAGAAGAAGAAGAAGAAGAAGCAGCAGCAGCAGCGTAGGTTATGTTAAATATAATATTCTGAATAATTGGTAGTGTATTTCATCTAGATACTGCCGGAAGTATATATTGGGTTTGCCAAAATGTTCATGATTTAGGAACCCAAACATCAAGTTTAGACCCATAACCGAGTTTATGCCGTTTATTTTCCACGTTCGATTTTGTAATGTTGAGAATGTATGCGATTTGTTGTCAAACGGCAATCTTATTAAACTATGGTTTAACCTTGGCCACTGTCGATCATCTTTGAACGGCTCTAACACAGAACATCCTTCACTGAAAAGTTTCATGTTTTGGAATCGAGTAATCCATTTCTGGCACACCCGCTCGGTAACAGCATACTTTCTGTACGCATAAGCATATCTTTATCCAGGTTTATATAGTTTTTGTTTCTTTTTCTGTAGTTAAAAAAATCATCGGGTGCCGATAGTGCTCTGCTTGATCTTCCACTTCAACATCTGAAATACAAGCAAAAATGTAAGCATTCTTTTTATTACACACTGGCTTCAAAATATTTGCTGCAACAATAGAATAGTGGTTTAATTTGAAGAGTATGAATACAAAACAATATACCGCAACATTACAAATAAACGACTGAACAATTTGATTAGATAAATAAAAAAAAGATTTCATCAACATAATAAGTTAAATAAAGCATTGTAAGATCGTTTTTGCTGATTACTTAATGTTAGTGCAGTATTTGGGTGTGACAATTTAAATCTTTTAATTTTTGCCATTTTATACCTCGTATGAAAAATATATTTAATAAATTTTGTGGACAAAATTTACTACTTAATAGCTGCGTGTGAGAGTATGTAACTACGATGAATGTATTTACGTATAAATTTTATTAGCAAAAAAAAAAACACATTAAAATATCTATTAAACCAAAATAGTTTACTTTGAACGATTGTTATATATCCATTTATGTATACTTTTTAGGTTATCAAAAGAGGTCACTTTTCTTCAAAATACTTATCTAAAGTTTATTTATGTTATTTTCTTGTGTTAATTTTTTACATTAAAAAAAGCTCGTAATCGACGAAAAAATATCCTTTACATTGGCATGAGATTCAACTTCGACATAGTAAAATCTATTGCTTTTGATATGTGTACTGTTCTGCCTATTGCTTTTTATCAACCTATGACACAGTTCTATTTGCGTACGAGCAAACTCCATAACTGTTGATTAGTGTATAGATTAGATACAAAACTACAGTAGATATTAAATAATTTAACAAATATTATATAATAACAAATAGTTTTCTATTAATTAAGAAATAATTACACAGTAACATTATGGACATGACAACGGAATAACAGTATTAAAAAGTACACAAAAAACGCGCTTAAAACATGTTAACACGCTGTTTCTATTGAACATCATTCATTTCAAACAAATCAGATAATTATTGTTAGCGTTCGTTTTCTCCTTGGGATTTTTTCCTAGTAAGACATCGGGTACTTAGTGAAGGCACCACGTGAAAGGTGCTAACATATCTAAGTGTTTCTGTGGAACAAACTGGAATCCAACTATGTACATCCAGGTTGTCAATTCATGTTGTTAGCCACTGGTTTTATCTTCCGGTTTCATATTTATGATTTATTTACATAAGCTTCTGACGACCGGTAATCACGTGAGGTTGCAGTAAACTGTTAAAGCTAGATGCATTTTATAATCTATATATTAATACGATAGCGTGTGTTATTTTGTGTGGCACACTTACATCTTTTTTTATTCCGAATGATTGTCGTTTAATTGTTATGACCTTTCATTCTTTCCTAATAAATACTTTTACCAAGAATTCTTTATCCGTTTTGGTTTCAGTTTCAATTATAACTGAAGGAATTTAAGTTATATATATATATATATATATATATATATTCTTCATAAGTTTTGGTTTAGGTTTCAATTCGAGCTGATACACCCAAGTCATATAGATATAAATAATTTTTTTTTATTTTTGGAATCATAACTTTGTAACATATAAGAATCGATAGAAAATTGACGCTATAATAATATATACGAAATCTGCACGAATTAAAATATCATATTTAAGCGTATTTTATGAACTGGTTACGTCGCTTAGATAAATGTCTTTGCAGTTTTAACAAAAAATAAAACAATAATAGCAGGGCGTCTCCATTTACGCTGAGCATCCACAGAATGCTAACATCAATATATCACATATGAAAGAGCCCGCTGTGGAATTTCCACAGGTCCCGCTAGTTATTTATTATTAGTATGCCTTTATCCTAATAGATACTGAGCATTTATTTACTAGGAATGTGCTGCCTTATTTCGGTTCTCTTTGGATTTTAAGATATGTTTCTTTCTTTATTACATTATTAATTAATAAAATTAATTTATATATTTTTCCAAGTTGTGTATAAGCGAGAAACGTGAATACATGGAGACACTATATTATAGTTTTATTTAGGCGAGCATGAATCAATGTAGCTAGTGAATAAAAAGTAAGGGAGAACAACATGGCCAAAACTAATAATTGAAAACGGTTTTCTTTTATTTATTGTATTTAAGAATTAAAGATCTTCGAAATATCTTTTAGATAGTAGCTTTTCATTTTACTATTGTCTTATTTTATTTAAATAAATCGACAACGTAATATGAGATGGATGTTCTATTTTTCTTGCCTCAAAATAAACTCTAATAATAATCTATATGAAAGTATGCTGTACCTCTATAAGGCCACTATTCGCCCACGTATGGAATACTATTGTCACATTTGGGCTGGCGCATCTGCTACCTGTCTCTCACCTCTTGACAGGCTTCAAAAGAGAGTCGCCAACCTGATAGGTCCTAAACTGTCATCTAGGCTTCAGCCTCTGCCCCCATCGACGAAATGCTGCATTCCTTTACCTGTTCTACAACTACTTTAATGGTGAATGCTCTGACGAACTACAAGCACTTGTACCCCCTCGACGTGAACACCCCGACAAATCCGACAAGCAGCTAAATCCCACCCATTCACAGTAGAGATCCCCCGGTGTAAGAAAACCTTTTACTTCAATAGTTTATTCCCCAGAACTGCTAAACTTTGGAACTCGCTTCCGGAATTCTGCTTTCCTAACTGTACTGACATGCAGAAGTTCAAGGGTAATGTGAACAGACATCTTGCCACTCATCTCCCTTCATAATACCCCCGCAAATTATGTCCACGATAGTAACCCCCTATTTCAAAGGTACACTGTGCCTTGTTTGGGATGACAATCGAATAAAAAAATATGTGGAAAAGTAAATTACTGACGTAATTCTATGAATTTATATGAATATTCTAGTAAAATATCCAGATAAAAAGGCAAGTGTGAATATTGTAAAAGCATATTATTTTTCGTCACTTTTTGGCGGATAGTATATAATAAAAAAAGACGAGTTGAACTGGTTTCCAGTAAAGGAATGAGTTTCTAGGGAATATCCAATTCACAAGCGGTTCCCAGTCGCATGTATGCACACTAGTACATATGTATATATGTATATTGGATTATTCCTTTCTCTAAAATCTAATAAATGGACGGCAAATTTAGTAGGAGTAACTACACAGGGTAACATCAATCAATAAGACATAGATTCCGGCACTAATAAGAAACAATATATGATGTTTTATTGAGTATTAACCTTCAACTTCCACATATAAAGTTTAAGCCCAATCGAATTATTAGATTACAAATGACAATTATTTTAAGTGAAACTATTTCTGAAATGTTTTAAAACAATGGAAATATTTAAATTTTATGAGTTGATAAAATATTGTTTTCTGATAAAAAAATGCAAGCAAAACAAAGACTTGATAAGTAATATTCTGAGCTCGGAAACATTGGTTAACAAATTGTTTTTGAACTTTAAATGCTGTTAGTCAAAAAGCAGTAATGCTAGACGCTCAAGTCGTCCAAATTCTGTTGTACTAGAAAATGTCTACTTAGTATTTGTGGTCTTAAAATAGCAGAGAAATTGAAGATATTAGAAAACAGTGTATTCTCTAATTGCCCTAAATATTTGTAGATAGGAAAGTTGTATTCAAAGTCAGTTTATTCCAGTGCTGATGAAAAACAATAAGTCGACTATTTAGAGAGTTGTTTGCATTTGTTTAAAACGTAACCAGTGTAGGTTTTGCGTTAATATATGGCAATGGATAAGACGTTGATCACATACTTTATCTTCGAGTCACATCGGCAATCAGCTGTGTAGACAAAAGCCGTCCAATCGATTAAAAAGGCATACATGAGCAGGCAATGTTTTGTCCGCATCTTGAGATGCGCATGGTATTTTCTTTATCGATTACCTTAACGAAGTAGACATTTTAAAGAGTGGATATTATTTAGCATCCTTGTGCGATTGAAGAAAAACATTACCAAAACAAAAACGTGAGAAAGAAGGAAAAAAGTGAACGTTCACTACGATAACCTCGTAACCCTCGCTCCTCATATTTTGCAACTTTAACCTCACATTCCCTGGGCAATGTTTCTGACAAAGGGAAGAATAATTGCTGCTTTCTGGTTTACAATTTATATATCTATGGCTAGGTCTTTCTTTATGTCGAGGGAGTTATTTCTTTTTTATCTCCTTATAGCAATGGCTTCATGCCTTGTCTGAAGCGGTCCTGGATATGACCTTAAACTATATCCGATGGTGAGGGCCCCAGCTTGCAGGCCTTAGGAAGTGTGGAGACACTCTTTAATTGCCATTGCTCCCAGGTCCACTCTGACCCGGAGTGGTAGCACCTGTTAGGGTCCCAACTATGGGTTAAATAGAATACGACTTAAAAAACAAATATACTATATTAAAAAATCGTTCTTCAAAATCACCAGATTCGGCATTAAATAACCTGAAAAGGGTTGATATGCCGTAAAACAAAACAACCAACCAGCCTTGTCTGAAGCGATTTTGATAAAGAAAGACAATTTCATTGTGTCAGAAGTCAACTGCAAATATTGCAAAACTACATGCATTACACATCGAATAGCTTCCATACCAACCTATTCTCCAGACCGCAGCAACGACTGGTTGTTTACACACCTCGAACGAATGCTTGCGAAAAAAAACAAAACGATATTTAGCAGTAGTATCGAAAACTGGGGCGTATTTTGATGCTAAAAACGAAGTGTTACCAAATCATTCAATTCAGTGTGTCACCCTAAAAGGATACTATGATCGGGAATAAAATCTAATTTGGTTAAAAATGTTATTCTATTATTTAGGCTAGGACTTATCAAGCGATGCGTTAAATTGTTTAAGTCAACTTTCGGTTAAATAGCGCAAAGAACGCACACTTTTAATTAATGGTGTCTGACTTAAGCTAATACTTTCATTACTTTAAGCAAATTTTTCCAAAGTAAAGGTAACCATTTAGGAAGGCGCCAAGTGATCCGAAAATGTCTATTAGGTTATTGCGATGTCTTTATTAGAAGACAGCATCTGTGGAGATTCGATTTCCGACCTACTTGTATAGAGTTTCGGTGCTTTCAAGTTGGAATATTCGTTACAATTCTTCTATAATGTGTTTGTTGTTCCCGAGAGAAAGAAAGCGGTCGTGTTTATTTCTTGTTCTCGTCCCGGATGTCTGTCTGGTGAAAGCGATGCGTCTCGGAATTACACCGCCTCACCCTGTCGATAGCGCTGTCATGTAAACTAAGTTTTAATGTGGACATTTTCATTTATAGAGTTGATTTGATAACTGTTCTCGTGGGATCTAATATTTCATTCACTTAATGAAAGCGATAGTTCTTATTCGCCAAAAATTCTCGATTCGAATGAAGTCAATAAAATGTTTATCGCTAGGAATTACAAAATAAATCTGACGAAATGGAGTTAGTTTCAAATCAGTAAAATGTTACATATTTATATGAGAGTTTTTTTTTTTTGCATTATTTTTGTTTCTGTACTTCTGAGATGGAAATAATTGATAAATGGTACTATTTGACTATTGTTCTCATCTTCAGTATTACTTTTCACAGCATTTCAGTCGATGTAACGTCCAACTTTCTTCAGGTGTATATTGTCGAACTCAGAAATTATCTGTCGAACTCGAGAATCTGCACGGAATTTCGAATTTTAAATTCATTTAATTCACGGGGGTAGCATGCTCTCGTTCCTATTAAAAATACCTAGCAATAAATTTAATACAATAAATAATAGATTAAGTCATAATAAAAAGAAATATATATATATATATATATATATATATATATATATTTCTTGTCTAGGGCAATGAACGCCGTTTCCCAACTCCCGACACACCCCACCCCTAAAACTGGGCACTTGAGAGTGCTTGAGTACCAGATATGCCTGAGCAATTAGATTGGGTTGACCTTCCTCTGATGGGTTGAGGGTACCGGATTGACAGTTACTGGCTGCTGTTTCCGACTGGTAGTACAGGAGCCCTAACTCTTTGGTAGCGCTTAGAGCGGCTGCTCCATCAACAGTTGTATAATATCAGGATGTTTGTAGTGCCATGTCACGTATGGAAAGGGACCCTGCACTTATCCCCGGTGGGCTTTCCTGAGGCCACTGTCCTAGTTGAAGAAGGGTCAGCTGATGTGACACTCTGCATAACCTCCTGTTCAGCTCTCCTTTACCTAACTAAAACTCGTAAAAAAATATGATGACAGTACACTCTAAAAATAAGCTTAAACCAGGCTTAGGGTAAAACAAATCCAATTTTCCTCCTCTCTTGAGGCTTGCATTCACTAATATCCGTGGGCTTAGAACTAATTTAGCTGATGTTGAAGCATTACTCCTAACAAATACCCCGGATATCTTAGCACTAAGTGAGACTAACCTACACTCCTCCATCCTCTCTAACTACTTTAACATGCCTGGATATCTCCCACTCTGCCGTAAGGACTCTGACAGACACATGCACGGACTTGGAGTTTACATTCGTAATACCCTTCCCTTGACTAGAGAAACAAACCTAGAATCGGATGATCAAACCTTTATGTGCTTTAGACTAATCATGCAACACAACATTAGCTACTTTTACTTTCTCTACCGCTCTCCCTCGACCCAAGACTGCACCATAATAAACAAAGTCTCTGACAGCATAGACACAGCACTCTCCATCGACACTAGCGCACAAGTACATGTATTTGGCGACTTTAATGGCCATCATAAAAACTGGCTTGGATTCTCTACTTACACAGATGCAGCGGGCAGCACAACTCATAGCTTCTCTACATCTCACTCCCTATCACAAATTGTAACTTTTCTAACCCGTTTCCCTGACAAGGAAGAATAACACGCATCACTTTTAGATCTGTTTTTGACCACAGTTCCTGATGATTGTATAACGAATGCCGACAGTCCACTTGGGAACGCTGATCATGCAGTGATAATGATTGAAATCGCCCTAAATTCTAGAGCCAAAACTGAAGAGCCATTGCTCAAAACAACGAGATATTATAAAAGGACTGACTGGGTAGCCATCAGAGATCTTATCAGAGATGCCCCATGGGGAAATATTTTTCTCTTCCTGCTGAACAGTGTGCAAACGAGACCACTGAATGGTTTAAAACTGCAATCGAAGCACATGTTCCAATGCGAAAATTTCATAGCAAGCCCCACTCTCCCCAATGGTTTACTTCGACTTGCGCAACTGCCATTGTTAAAAGGCAGCATGCATGCCGCAGATTTAACCGACATAAGTCCAGTTCAAACAGACAGAAGTACATAGAAGCTAGAAGTAACGTTAAGAGAGAAATAGCGGCAACTAAGAGAGAATTTATGGAAACCACTAAAAAACGCATCGAAGCACAAAAACTAGGAACTCGTGACTTCTGGAAAATCTACAACAGTGTAGTAAATAATGGGCAATTAGCAATTCCCCCACTAACCAACAATCACGAGGTTGTTTACTCAGCAACCGAAAAGGCTAACATGCTTGCCAGTCGGTTTGCCTCAAACTCCACACTGGACCCTTCCAGCCACCCCCTACCTGAATTTCCTATGCGGACAGACGTCACGCTAGACGATCTGAAAATCAACCCTGCTCAGGTACATGCTATCATAAAAAACCTTGACACTTCAAAAGCATGTGGACCTGATCTCATTCCAGCTGTGCTATTAAAACAGTGCTCAGCCGAAGTAGCTCCAGTTCTCTCCAAACTCTTCAACAAATACCTTAATGAATCTTGCTTTCCGGGCTGTTGGAAAACTGATTCTGTGGTACCAGTATTCAGGAATTCTGGCGAAACAAGTGACCCATAAAATTATCGCCCCATTAGCCTCCTCCCACTTCTTGCTAAAATATTGGAGACCTTAATTAACCATGCTCTAGTCCATCACCTTACAGACGCTAAACTTCTGACTGACAAACAATATGGATTAAGACAAGCCCGTTCCACAGAAGACATCCTAACTGTAATCTCTGAATGTATATACCATTCACTGGACAAAGCGGGGGAGGACAGAGCGGTAGCTCTAGATATATCTAAGGCTTTTGACAGGGTATAGCATAAGGGTCTCCTTAGGAATATTAGATCATACGGTATCACTGGTAGAATACTTAGCATAATTAAATCCTTCTTAGATAAGAGAAAAATCCAGGTTGTCCTCGACGGTCGTACATCCAAACAATATGATATAAATGCGGGAGTGCCCCAGGGGTCTATCCTTGGACCTCTATTGTTCCTGATATTCATAAATGACCTCCCCGACAAAATTTCCTCTGATATGGGCATATATGTTGATGACACCACACTCTATAACATGCACGACAGGAAAACAAATGAACACATATCTAAAGAAATGGCAGAAACACTAGAGGATGACCTCCAATCTGTAGTGGAATGGGGACAAAAATGGATGGTTACATTCAATGCCGCCAAGACTAAACTAGTTTCATTCAATAATTACAAGAAACCCTCTCTACCACCTATAGCAATGGCCAACACTCTTTATCTGAGAGTACGTCTTTCAAGTTCCTTGGCTTAACGTTCACAGGAAACATGAGTTGGAACAATTACATCGAGGGCATTGCCAGGGCCGCTGCAAGGAAGGCTGTCTCTCTCTACCGTGCTAGAAAGCTACTAACACCCGAAAGTATCCTGTACCTCTATAAGGCAACCATTCGCCCATGTATGGAGTATTGCTGTCATATTTGGGATGGTGCATCGGCTACTAGTCTCTCGCTCCTTGACAAGGTTCAAAAGAGAGTCGCAAATCTGATAGGCCCTGAACTGGCATCTAAGCTTCAGCCTCTGCCCCATCGACGAAACGTTGCATCCCTCTGCCTGTTCTACAAGTATTATTATGGTGAATGCTCTGACGAACTGCAAGCACTTGTGCCCCCACGACGTGAACACCCTCGACAGACCCGACAGGCTGCAAAATCCCACCCCCACACTGTAGAGACCCTAGATGTAAAAGATCTTTCTACTCCAGTAGTTTCTTCCTCAGAACCGCTTGACTTTGGAATTCCATTCCAGGTCCCTGCTTCCCCAACTGTACTGACATGCAGAAGTCCAAGTGCAACGTGAACCGACATCTTGCTGCTCAAATCCCTACATAGTACCCCAGTAGATGTTGCCCCTGTTAGTAGCCCAAGGTGGCTTGTATTTGGTGAAAATGTAATAAATATATATATATATATATATATATATATATATATATATATATATATAAATCTGTAGTAATAATTAGTAATGTATTTTGGTACGTAATATGATTGTATATATAAAAATAACGATTGGTTTAAAACTACCCAATCCTATACTAAAATTCTCCGTAATTGATGTAAAACATTTTTTTAACTTAATAAAATTCACATGTAATTTACACTTTTCTGGAGGCTGAAAGTTCAATCCTCAGTGTGGGCGACGCTCAATATTCACTTGTGAATTACTTAGGACATCTACCCGTCATGGTTGAGGGAACAAGAGCATGTCACTCCTATGAATTAAATAAAGGGTTACATCCTAAATTCTGTACTGATTCCAGAGTGCGATTATAAAAGTCACGGGTTCGGCAAGATACATCCGAAAAGGATCGGAGGTTATATCAATCGAAACGTTGTGAAAATAACAAATCAAATTAGAGCAATAGTCCGACGAATCTTGAAAATACGAACGATAGTTTTTATTCGTCCAAATCAATAAAATTTGTATCACTTATATCACATAATAAACCAACTTGACAAAAATGAAGCTTGGTATGATTAAAATTGAAGAAAATAAAATAAAACTGAAGGTTGTTTTTTAGGTTTATTAGGTCATCAGTAATGACTTCACACTGATAAAACTCACACTGATAACGCATATAAAAATGTTTAAAATACCTTCAACTTTCATCTCCGATACCAAACTTAAAGCTTTCAACTTTCACAACAAAAGAAAAAACAGACTAACATTTCATACATTTCTCCTCACAACGCCTCAACACAAATAAGATTTAAAAAATTAATAAAAAATAAAGCTTATATAATTCTTCCCACTAATTTCCGCTTACATTGCATCACATAATATTCAAACCTTACCTAAAAATAGAAACATCAGCTTCCAAAATCCAATCCTCATTCAACTCTAAAGAAACTTTTTCCCAAGTAAGCATTTATGAAATAGAATGTGCCATCATGCTGGATATTCTCTATCAGGGAGCTGACACTAAATAATAGATCCCGTGTTTACGAGCATAAACAAGATATATAACATAATAATCTCACTAATGAACTAGTCATACACATGAATACTTTAAACCACAATTTCGACCTTGAACCGTCCTTATAACAGAAATCTCTATCTCACGTCACAAGTGCATCAAGAAAGCTCCCATCCTTCTGTTATCACCATCTAATGTTAATCACAGGCTTAGTTCTTATTCTTTCACCAAACATCTTGCAAAAAATCGCACCTAAAGAACGTAGTATGCTCCCTGCACTATGAAGACTTTCTTCAGCGAAGTACTGTTTATTATTTTATCGTTTTTATCTGTTTTTCCCTTTTCGTTTCCTATTTTCCAATTAACGTATTTTCTTACGCACTGCATCTATCCAAATATGTTGACTCGCTTATATATATATATATATATATATATATATATATATATATATATATATATATATATGATTTGTAGCTATCCAATTAAAAAGTAAATAATGCAAGTAAATTTGTAGCTGCATTATTCTACACTCCCGTAGATATATGCATTAATACCGACTAATACAATTACGAAAACTCATACACCCACATTAATATATAAACTACACGCACACACACGCACACACTCACACATATATTTATTTATGTATATACATATGCTCATATATAGGCATAACGCATACATAAGTAATATATACTTAATACGCACACTATATATACATGTATATACCTACACATACACTTATAAGTTTATATCCGCACATACATACTCTAACCACCCATATATGCATGCTCACACATCTATTTGTATCCAAAATTTTACATATATTTACACGCACATACAGACAGATATATATTTGTACACACACACACACACACACACACACACATATATATATATATATTCCTTTATCTGCCAAAAATCATCTGTAAATATAGACACGTTCGTACAAAATAAGTTAAGTGTGAATAATTAAACATAATAAGGCAATAGAGGCAACACAACAAACACAAATAGTTATTTACTAATAAAATACAAATAAAAAGTACATACAACTTTACAAATTGAACGCATCCATAAACATGTTTATATGATAGAAATAGAAAATTAATGACAATAAATATTAAATACAATAAAGTAAATACACAAATGCTGATAATAAAATGTAGATAAAATATAGCTGAGAATATAAATAAAATAGATATTAATATAATACCAAATGAAATATTAATAAGATGTTATTTTATATTGTGAGTTTATAAATACATATAAATCAAGTATAAACAACACATTAATATAATGCAAATGTATATATTGTTATAATAGGTTTCTTACTATTCTGCATCCTATTATTTAATCTTTTATAAAACAAATACTCAAAACGAAGAAGCATATTAAGAGAGTAATTTAGAATGGATACTTTAACACATACTCGTCTGAAATATGAGCTTGTCATGTAAAATTCCTTTAAAATATTGTACTCTCTAACCAACTTCTCAATGACTGTTTTGGCATTTCAAACGATAATAAACTGAACCTCTTAATAGATTGCACTGGCACACAACAAATTTTATGTCAGTGTTCGTTCAGCTGATCTAGGGGGATAATCTGATCAGCTGAATCGAAAAAATATATTGATTCTGATCAGTTTTTTTAGCTATGGCCACATGTCGTTTTTACGTTTTTATTGACATGTTCGCATGTGTGTCGAATTTTAGTAGTTATTGGAGATAAAATGACATGTTTTGATTGAAAATGAGTATTTTAATGACAAAAAGCATTCAGATTCGATGGTTCTCTGTGGTTACGTCGAAAAGGGATCAGTTCGAAAGCATAAAACCTCGAGATCTTCCAAAAATTGGTGCTAAGAATACACGAAAAAGAACTGGTCTGTGCGGGAGGAATCGTTGCCTTGCAAAGAAAGAAACGTCACCAACCACCGTCTGGTGGGCAGAGGCAGATTACTTTTCGCACCGCTGCACATCAAGCTCGGCTTAATCAAGCAGTTCAACAAGGCTCTGGACAAGAATGGTGACGGTTTAGCTTTCTATGTGACAGGCTTTTCCAGGATTGACCATGGAGAAATTGAAATCTGGCACATCAGATCCTGCAGATCATCATAAATGTGCAGTTCGAAAACTCAGTGAACGAAGTGAAACTGGGAGCATGGACGGGATTTGCTCTAGTACTGAAGAACTTTATTGGCAACAATAAAGCCATAAACTACGCAGAACTTGGCAACAACATGTGGCCTGCTTTCAGAAACCTGGGCTGCAACATGAGTGCGAAGATGCACTACCTATTTTCATATGTTTTCTGAGAACCTGGGTTCAATGAGTGACAAGTAGGTGGGGAGATTCTATCAGAACTGAAAGAGATGGAGACTACGTATCAGGGTCGTTGGGATGCAGTCATAAGGGTGACTACTGTTGGAATCTGAAGAGAGGTCTTTCTGTCGCTCAGCATTCCAGGAGTTCGAAGAAATGGAAGTTTAAGCTTTGAACAATGCTGAAGCAACATGCAATTCACGTGTGTACTTACCTTTATTAATGCCCAACATTAAGTTTAAAGTGATCGATGTTTCTATCAGGTAATCAATATATGTTATTGGCAAAACATGTTTTCTCTTAAAATATATTTAGGGTGATATTTGTTGACAAAAATAGGCTGATAATGCTACAGGAATGTAATCGACTTTGTCATAACGTCTGATGTTTTCAAATCAACTTAGTATTAGGTTGCTGCAAATGTAATGTCAGTTTTTGACGTTTTGACGTTTGACGTTATATATATAAAAAAACGGCATTATTTTTGCACCAACCTTACCTGATGGAGAGAAACGGGTGCCATTTCCTCATTCATCCGTGCAAAAATGCCCTAAATCGGTTATAGAAATCTAGACAACATTCACAAAGTAAAATGTTGTCGCTCAGTGTGGATTTTAAGGTTAGAAATTGATTAGGATGCCGTATGTGCCCTGAATTCAATGTTACCACAAACAGAACGTGCAAAATAAAGAACTCATAAAACTTTACGTAAAGTATTTGAAATTTTCGTTAAAGTATTGGGAGGAGAAACAAAAATTTAAAGCCAATGAACATCCAACTAGCAATAAAAACAAATATATAAAACAACGTTTTACATTTTATTTTGCCTGAGTGAAAATTCTCAGTAACCAAAGAAGCTCCCTTCATATGCCTAACGCTTGATCTCTATACGACCTACATAGATATTCAAATAGTCAATTAAAGTTCTCCTGTACATATCGAGCAGATCTCATTTGTTCCGCGAATACAAAATGTGATTTTGAATATTTGGTCAGAGTTTATCTGTAAGAAAAAATATCCTCATGTGCAGACTAGACATTCAAGCTTTCTCGATTAGTAGACATTTAAGATATCTCTTTTCTCGTGGGGATGCAATCTCTCTCTCTCTCTCTCTCTCTCTCTCTCTCTCTCTCTCTCTCTCTCTCTCTCTCTCTCTCTCTCTGAATTAATCTTTCTTTTATTTTGCTTCAGTCGAAATTTTCAGAAATTAAAGGATACCTCCAGAGGGCTAACACTTGATCTCTTTATGAGATACGCAGGTGTTCGAATATTTCATTAAAGTTCTTTATCTCTTAAACACTGAGTTAGTAAAGAAGTTGCGTTTATTATTTTCCTCTCAATAATTGGCCAATCAAGTATGTTATAGTATACATTCCTTGTAGTCTCTTGGTCTAATCAGATTCCAGGACAAGACCCTATCTCGTCTGGTGAAGCATCCAGCTGTATGCTGTTATATAACATAACATCACTTGGAGAAGGTGCGCCATTCCTCGTAAAAACCAGAGTGGGTTAGCTATACTGAGATTTTATCTGGGCTGCGAATACTCTATGATTTTGAATATTTAATCAGGGTTTACTTGTAGGGAAAAATATCATCATGCCAGTTTTTCCTGACAAACTCTTGTACAGGAAGACCTTAGACTCGAGGATAATATTGAGTCGGCATTTACTCCGAATTTAAACACATTTGCAACGTAAAAACACTTTTCAATTTATTTTGTCCAGCGAAATAATAAAAATAATAATAATAATAATCTTATTTTTATGTAATTAAATACCGAATCATTTAAATAACTCGATGTTCTGCCAAGAATGTATTCATATGGTTAATCAGCAGCAGTAGCATTATCATCATCACGTTCATTTTATAAGTTAGCATTCGTTGGGCAGGTTGTAGAAATTAACTTCCAAACTAATCTATCTCTGGATCGTTATTTCTTTCTCTCTCTCTCTCTCTCTCTCTCTCTCTCTCTCTCTCTCTCTCTCTCTCTCTCTCACCCTCTCTCCCTCTCTCTCTCTGTCTTTGCCATGTCTACTCTGGCATTCACCTATGAATCGAACCTGCTACTTACACTGTTACATATCTGTCAACTCAAGAATTTTTATTCATAATTTTAACGTGGCCACAACATCGCAGTCTCCTGTTTACACATATTTCCCTATATTATCCATATTTAATCTTACTCTGGGATTCAGATTTAAACCTGTCTTTTATACTCATATTACATGTCAACGTTCTCATATAATTTTCTCTCCATGCAACACATGTCGCCAAGCCTCGATAATACCATATCCAACCATAATGTAAATAATGCTTAACTTTATTTTAATCTAAATAAAGGACTTAAAACTGATGGAAAACCTTTTGTTCATAGAAATAATTTTCTTGTTTATTTATTAACTGTATATAAATACCCATTGCGTACATATTATTAAATGTTTATTATATTATTGCTAACAAATCACCGCAAATATTATATTTTTTTGATATAAGGATAAGATATATGCAAATGACAAAATACATCTAAAGTGAATATTTGCTCGCATACAAAATCAGTAGCATTCACCGTAAGTGGATTTAAGAGGCTTCCTCCGAAGGAGGAAGTGTCAATGGGATATGAAATTACAGCGGCAAAAACAAAATGTTCTCATCCTCCTTGTCCTGGATGTATATCCAGAACAAGAAGTTCTTGCAAGGATGTGCCCACGCCATCTTATATACAGCGTCTGATATTCCCAAATGGTTAAACATCTGGTACTGACTTGGCTCTATGTTGGTTAATGTTACTGATCTGACTGGAACTGATGTGCCAACGTATTGCGCCTGGTTTGCTTGTATGGTTATACAAAAATGGAATTGTCATTTAGAATTTTATAATTAGATAGTATTTAAACCTTTTCGAAAATATAATACAATAAAGTAAACAACTGCAGAATTCCCCTGAAGTTTCGCTTGTGTTTATTAAATTGGAAATGTTATTTTCTCCAGACGCGTACTAGACACCCATCGCTATAAGCTTGTGGGAAAGGTTAAACATATAATTAGATAATAAAGACATACAATAAAGAGAATGGCTTAAGGCGTTTTACACTTAAACGAGATACAGACGATTATATTAGATTATTTTCTAAGCAATTTTCTTACCAATACAATTACATAAGCTTGTCAGCAAATGCAATTTTGGATTTACGTTTGAAATGACACAACAGGCCATTCATCAATGTTTGCATATGCATATATAGTTTTTTTTACGAATATAAGATGACTCTACTGAGTTAAACAAACAAACCAAATAACGATTCACGAACCAACACTGACGACGGCGACCAGTTGATGGCATACCAGTGCGCCATCTTTAAAATCTATTCTTGTATATCAAGATGAAAAAAAAACTACAGGAAAACACAAATAAATTCATTTGTGTATTTGTTTCGCTGAGAAACGTCAGTCTCTTGGAACCTTCGTCATTTTAAGTTACCTGAGATGGGTACCCGTTAGGGACCTAAGCACCAGCCACTGTCTGACACATGTCCAACGCGGATCAAATTTTAAACTCAAAGGAATCAGCCCGCCAGAAAACGCACAACACCTGACTTATGACGCCATCCCACTTAAACGGTAGATAATAGGAAACCCACTTCCTCCTTCACATTATTCAACAATGGTGCATTTTAAAAAAATCATCCTAGAAAAAATAGGGAAATAAGTTACTTGCGTTCGCGCTGAGCGGAATATGTATATATATATATATATATATATATATATATGTATATGTGTGTGTGTGTGTGTGTGTGTGTGTGTGTGTGTGTGTGTGTGTGTGTGTGTGTGTGTGTGTGAGAGAGAGAGAGAGAGAGAGAGCGATCTTATTTTTATTAGCGATAAAAAATTGGGGTTTTGTAATAAAATGTTATGGATGCAAAAATATTTTAAGATATTTTTCAAAAAAATACTTAAGTATTTAATAAATTTAATAAATAAAAATAAAAATTGAATATATATATATATATATATATATATATATATATATATATATATATATATATGAACAAGGGTCGTTCAGAAAGTAAACCTCTCAAAAGGTTGAATAACTATAAAAATGGGAGTAGCACCGAGCAAACCTTTGTGCTCCAGAATTTATTTTTATACATAGTAACAACTATTCTCAATGATGACAATTGGTTTCTTTCTTAGAGTCTCACGTCGTCAATATTTACAACTGATTGATGAAACATCCATGTTATAAATGTATAAGTTCAGTCATCATAACAATGCTATTTGTAATTTCCTCTGATCCATTAGGATGGAATAAAAAATAGGAGGCATTACTTTTGTAACGCTCCTTGTAAAAATGATAATCTCTGTAAGAAGCAACTCTACAAAACTGAAAAAAAAGTTCTCTCGAATTTGAAAAACGGCTGCTATGAACTGCCTTGTTGTTTCTATTGCTTTCTCGTCTGGTCGTTGATCTTTTTTATTTCTTTTGTAATTCATCAAGATTTCTTTTAATCAAAACCATTTAATCAATTTCGATTTAAATTGGATCAGGGATTCAAAAGTGGATTAAGGGTTGTAGTAGAATTATATCTTGATTTTAATCTTCGTCAAAACTGTTTTCTGCATGAAATTAATAAAGATTCCGTTAAATCTTTTATAGAGATTTTGTACGTTATAATTTTTTTACATTGCAGATTTTTTTTTTCATTTCGAACTATCAAGGATCTTAATTACTTTCAGAAATGGAAGATATTTCATTAACAGTAAACAATAAATTCCAAAAATATGAACCGGAAATCGAAACAGAGCCCATTAAATCAATAGACTATGGTTTTACTCACTGAGCTATTTTGATTTTCGTATAGTTGGTTCTTAAAACGTTACCATAACAAAATAATTATAGATTTAGATTTATGGTTTACGTCATGTTTAAAACACAAATCATTAAAAAAAATAATAATAAATAGGTAAATATGTTTGGAAATTATTTTAATACTTCAAAACAATTTTATTTTAACTACGTAATGGCGTAAAAATTAATCTAATATTTAATACTATAATTTGAAACTTTATGGACCAATAATAGACATTTTGCCGATCTGTGCGTTGCAATTTTTTCGTCAACAACGTTTTTAAAACGTAAAAAATACATTATGGAAGTTGTACGTTAAATGTGAAGATATATAAAATTACTGGTCCTCAGTTTGTTGATTGACAAATGGTAAGAACGGTTTTCAATTAGTAATGAATAATTATATAAGAAATGATACAGAAAATAATCTCCAGTCTAAAAGATCCCGCACTATCGACCAAGCTCCAACTTCCGCCCCATCGCCGCAATGTTGCATCTGTGTTCTTTTTTACAAGTACTTTAATGAAATGTGCTTTCACGAACTCACAACACCTGTTGTCCCTCGATATACACACTCCTGACCAACCCGACAAGCAACAAAGTCCCACCCCTTCAACTGTTGAAGTCCCTAGATGCTGGAAGGCATTCGACTATAAATGTCTCTTCTCTCAGATTGCCAGACATTGAAATTCCCTCTCTGTTTCCTCCTTCTTTGACTGTATTAACATGCAGAAATTAATGTGTAATCTTAAAAAACATCTCGCTGCTCAACTCCCCACAATCTCCTAATAGATACTATCCCAAATGGTATACCTCTACAACCAAGTAGCAATACGCCTTATTTGAAGTGAAAAAATATATAAAATAAATAAGTAACCAAAACCGTAGACACATAAATAATGTTACCATATGCGGAAATAATCTTAGATATCGATTCTAAGAAATTTATGAATAAGAGAACAGAGTTAAATCTATTACTAAAAAGTGTCAGCATTTATATTAACTTTATCGTTATTTCCATGGCACGTGCTAGTCTGAGCTCCAATCTCTGCCCCCCCCCCCCCGCCAATCTTTCGCGAAAACATCGGTGTAGCTGAATCCACTGCCAATAATTTCCCCCATTCTTTATCTGTGCCTAAATCAAAACGTAGATTCCATGAACAAAGCTTCTCTCTTAGAAGTGCACGCCTGTGGAACTCTGTTCCGTTTGCCTGTTTCCCACCTGACTACAATTTGGATGTCTTCAAGTCCAACATAAACAAATTCCTGATAAACCGCCCCCTTAAGTAAGACACCTTATCAAATCTCCATTACTAACGATTACTACGATATTATCCCATTGACTACTGTACACGCAATAACCCTTATCCCCGAGTGGCTTCCGGGCCTTGATAAGTGATGACTCCCATGTAAAAAAAAAACTGACTAGTACAGCATTATATTAATACGCTTCATGCCTGTATGTACATTATCACCTTTTGCACACATTAAAAACGAGTTCGGCAAACATGGTGATTGGTGATTGGTGATTATTTGATTAAATTGACATAAATTCCCTTATGCAGATACAATGGTATAGTCGAAGTGAAATGTTGTTATAAGATCTGTTATTAAGACTCGCCAGTCATATTTCTTTGTAAACAGTTGTTGTGAACGGCGGATACTACGATGAATTGTTGTGATCATTAAAAACTATGTTTGGGAATGAATCGGCTTGATAATCGCTAATGCTAACGATGGATGTCGTTCCTTACCATGCATGGGATATGCTATATTTTGCGCATCAGATAGTGCTGGGATGCAGAAAGGCCAGTTAATAACCCTACCTCCCCAAGGATCAACTAGAAAGATACTATATCTCTGTAAATCATCACGATTAGAAAAATAGTTCAGATAATCTATATAATAGAAATTTCAACTAAATTTCGAAAAGTCCGAAAAATTTAACCTAACACAACACGGTCCATTAATTTTAACACATTCCATTAATTTTAAAGGATTCGACAATATTGATCGTTTTTTTCTGTCAGACTAAATAAATTAAATGATCTTCATTTTCAACTACATCTACAGTTTCAATTATGGAAAATAACTGGACTCAATCTTTCACATTCACTAATTACGCGATTTTCTATAAACTATGCGTATTGTTCATTACCATTTAAAATTATTATATATATTTCGAAGAAACTGCTTCTCTCAAATATGTAACCCGACAAAGAAATTACCAAACAGTTTCACTTTCTATCCATTAAGTTTTCTCACTTCCCTCATATCACCATGTTATTTTATGAACAAGATTAATTATTTTAAGCAACCATTTACACTGCACTACGTTATCAGAATAATAGTATATACTCCCTCACTTTCACATAAATTCTGAATAGAATTCGGGATGTACTCAACGAATAGTGAATATAGGAATGCTTTATTTTAGGTTATGTCCCCTGTCTTTTCCTAATACTTTTTTTATCATTTTTCAGAATGCTTAAATAAATTAACGAACACCTCAGTTCATATTCAAAATGACATCTTCACCTAAGAGCTACGATCAGCGCAAAAATTTCTTAAATATTTCGTATTTTTTCTGTTCTTAATTGTTGTTGGATTTGATTTTATTAAATAAAAAACATTGCAAAACATCGCAATAATATTGTTTTGTGTGCTATCTATTTTTTACTGACGAGATGATAGCCGAAAGAGCTCTCGATAAATTTCCGCACATTATATATATATATATATATATATATATATATATATATATATATATATATACATAATGCTCCCTATCTTGGGTTGAGCATATTGGGAAGTGATATACAAACAGCCATTAGCGTATTAAGCGACGCTCTTTGTGTAAACAAATCGAGCGGAGGCATTTGGATGATGTCAAAACATCGTTAAATTCAGCAGTAGCCGTATAGCGTAATGGTGAGAAGCCTTGACTGTCATTTGCCTGTCTAGCCGCACTGATGAGCTGTGAAACAGCGAAACAGTACTGTATGTGGATGACTATATCTCTTTCTCTCTCTTTCTCTCTCTCTCTCTCTCTCTCTCTATATATATATATATATATATATATATATATATCGATACCTTCGTTCATTCTCAACAAAACAATGAATACTCTCTATAAGGGTAGCTGGGTGTGTAATTGTGAGGCAAGGGTTGTACAATCTCCAACTACACTGCTTCTGAATCGGCACTACTTGAATCCAGTAGCAAAGAGAAGTCCAAGACGATTATATATACATATATGTGTATGTGTGTGTTAACAATTATCAATTTTTTATACATTGAAAATATTAGTCCATAAAAATTAGAATGTATGTATGCAAAAACATATTTCCCACAAATAGGTGTGTGTGTGTGTGTGTGTGTGTGTGTGTGTGTGTGTGTGTGTGTGTGTGTGTGTGTAATGTCTACACTGAGGAGAGTCGGAATTTTCATTCATTCACATGGTATGAATTAAATGTTTTTATCATTGGCATTGGTTTCCCTGGTATCTTTTTAGTCAGAATTGATATCGGGTACTTACAATTGAAGCTTGCCAACATCACAAGTGAAAGTGTTTGTGTTGAACGAATTGAATCGAAATTTGGTACACTCATGGTTATGAGTCGGTATCGTTAACCACTGTCATCTTTCTAACGATATTATAATGACAGGAGAAATGTACAAGTTTTTAAAATATGACTTTTATAAAACTGTTGTTTGGTTTGTTTATAACGCTTATGTCTCAAATAGCATTTGCATCGCACAACTTGCAAATGAAAGATGTGTGCGAATGCATGTTTAGCAACAAAACTGGGTGATGCCTTTTTTATCTTTGTTTCTAAAAGTTACGAATGAAGATATTTCGCATCCACCGTTCATGTTGTCAGTGGAAGCTTCAAGGGAAACGACTGGCATCGTATCACGAAACATTTCTATTTTCTCAGGAAGACACATTCATTTCGCGTTGGTAACATTGGTAAGGCAGCATGGAACCGAAAGACGACAGATTGACAGATTCCGTGTTTTCCTGGGGGAATTCACCGCTGAGCAGGGAAGGAACAAGACGTGAATTATCAAAGTTTTCGAAACTTTTTGGAAGGATATGACTCGTTATAGACGTCGAACGACAATCCGATTATAAATATTTGTGTTTGAAATAGCTTAGAATCTGTTGCTCGTAATATGAAGTGATTTCCTCAAAAATGCATTTTTTAATAAAATCAAAGAATTACTTATATTTACTTATATTTGCTATTAGCCTCTGTTGAAAGTATATAATAATTTTTCGTCATTTTCACAAAAGTTTATGCAGTAGCTCAATAGTTTACTAGAGCTTATAATATTATATTAAATAATAATAATAATAATAATAATAATAATAATAATAATAATAATAATAATAATAATAATTCATATGAGTACTGTGAGTAATGTGAGCATATTATTCTTTCGTAAATGTAAATATTTGGGATTACATATATAAAAGACTAATATATTATATTTTTATAAACCATTAAGATTTTGAAATATATATTCACAGCAACCTGGTAGGTAACACCTACAGGTTATTATTTTTGGAATGCTCTCTTTACTACTAGTGTTTCCGACTGTACTAACATGCAGAAATTTAAACGTAATGTAAACAAATATAATGCTCAACAACTTACCACTTTAGATGACCTATAAATCTGACTCCAACTGTATTAGTCCGTTATGTCTCAGTTGCAGCGTAAAGATGACGGTGATCAAGTGATTAACGACACTGATTGACGATCGGAGTGTTCGAATCATGTACGTACCACAAAAATCACGTTCACTCAAAATGTTGGCAACTTTCTCGTCGTCCCTCTCGTAAGTACGCGATGTTTTTCTAGAAAGAATTCTGATTACAAAACTATCCGGGAAATCAATGCCAACAATAGAATCTCCGGATTTATACCATATGATAATGAGTGGCAGCGTACCTTATCTTGAGTAGAATAGAAGTAAATTAAAAAAAAGACATAGGTAATCATGAATCTTGTCTATATAGCATTTTAGAAGTTTCCAAAACACAAACCATAATAACGGTTATTACTGTCTGATATTGCTACATTACGTCCATTTAAATTTAGATGTTTACATTTTCAAATGTCTTTTCCAATATTTATATTTGTCAGGTGATATTATCATTTATTTATATGAGTAATGATGTTTTTTTCTCGGGTCTGTTATTATAATGTACTAGCAAGGAATCCCGACGTTGCCCGGGAGTGAATGAGGATCAACCACTCCCATATTTTTCTTGTCATCGAAATCGGTGAAATGGTCCATTTTTTAATCACATCGATTGATTACCTGTTCTAGTTGGAGACACATCGCGGCGCACCGGGAAGAAGCTTCACATGCCTAACTGGCAGTGCCTTAGTTCACAACATATTGTAGTCTACATTGCACTGGAAAGAACCTATTGTGATTTTATATGTCGGCTTGTGTGCTAATAAAATTTTTCAAATGCACTTGTGGTATTAGGCTGTGTGAGATGTTAACTTTGGTCAAAATCACATGTTCCTTCCATTCATCGGATTATTTTGATTTTCGATTATCGCTATTTATCGAAGACATTCCAATACGAAACCTATCTAAGAACACTGCCAAACATACGAAGTTCTTTAGTCAGAAATTTCATAAAAATCAGCCCAGCCGTTTCCAAGTCCATAAGGAACGAACTCGCACACACTGAGACAAACTTCCTTTTATATAACAGTAGGGACAGAGATTGACAATAATATTACATACATTTGTAAGGCGATATTCTTCTTATTTTGATAAGGAAGCATTTTTTTTTTAAATATTTGTCAATGTTTGTAAACGTCTCAATGTATAAATTGAACAATAGTTCATTATTTTCTTTGTTATCTGTTAAACGGATTATAGAGATAATGTAATCAACTAGTTTGTTGCCTGTTAAATATTTTCTGTTCACGTGAATATCAATGAACAGTATTGTCGTACGTGTTTTTATACAACAATTATTTTTAACGTTTAAAGGTAATCATTTTGAGAAGGTGTTGATTTCTTGCTGGTCACCTGAGGCGCCCTTACTGGGGGATGCCGAGAGAGCTTCTCAGGCACTTTTTGCAGGTCAGAGTTCCCCTCCTAGAGGCCGTTGACTTTTCAATCCCAGCATCCGATCTCAATGTCACAGACGTACGGGAATTCCGTTGTTGTAGACGTAGTGCGGCAGTTCTGCAGATGACCCGTTGGATGGTTGTATGTCCTGGAACGTGTTGTTTGGAATGCATGTTAGGCTTTCCAGGTTGCCGTAACCTATGTACTGGCCTTTGTCGATGTATATCTGGAACCATGGTTGAGGGTTTGGCACGAATACTTCCTCGTTGTTTTTGGTTAACCATTCTTCGCAGATGACGTTTTTAATCTCGCAGCCTATGCTCTTTACTCTGTATGCTGTTGCAGTGTTCATTATGTGTTCCCATTGGTTCTGCTTTACCCATGTAGTCAAGAAGTATGGTACTATGTAGTCCTTTGATGTAGGTTGTGCCCAGGCGTATTCGCCTATGTCCTCGTATTTTCCGCTTGATTCGTATTTGTGGAACGTTGCTTTGCATTCGTTCATGTTCGAAGTTTGTATTAAGTTTCGGAATGTTCTTTTGACTGTGTACGTACGCTGGACGTTTCCTGTTTCTGTTGGGATGTGCGGCCCATAGTGGATACCTTCCCATCCGTTTGATCCTGATTCCGTCGACGTCTCAGCAGTACCTTCGTCCATTTGCGTCCCAGGTATATTGTCAGTGCTATCAGCAGCAACCACGGTGGGATCACCTCTGAAATAACTGTCCAATCCAAGTGCGTGCTTTGCCTTAATAGCGGTCCTAGCGATACCTCCGATGATTCCAGTGCCCTCGGTGTTTTTGATGAATTCCTCATCCGCTTCCTCTGTACTTTTGCTCGGGTCTCCGTAGGCTATGTCGTGGTCTTTCGCCGCTAGGTCTAGTTTGTTTCGAGGGGTAAACTTAAACTTTTTGGCGTCGGTGCCCGGTCCGAGGAAGTCGTATCCAGGTACAATGAATTCTAATTTGGTCCGACGTCGCTTTCGCGGGGGAGGCATACTGCGTTGTTTTCATGCTGTATGTGTTTATATAGTATTAAGTAGATCTGTGACTATTGCGTCATTTCTATTTATAGATGTGATAATATTTTATTTCTACCTAATGTATGGTTTCTAGTAATGGCACTATTACTTTTACATTGATCAATCTAATGTATGGAGTGCAACGACTACACGTCACAGTTCTTGCAGTGTGGGGGAGAACTAAATACCTAAGGGTGCATATAATTTGCCACGTGCGGCGGTTTGTCAGAGAATGGCCAACGGTGATGGGCTTTTTAGTCCAGCTGCAGCTTTGTTTAAATAAATACATGCAACACTATTTTTAACTTTTCCCAAACCTGTTAACATCAAAAACTCACAATTTCAGTTGTTTTGTATTCTTTATTTATACATTTTATTACCACATTTTTTACGTGGTAGGTTGGTACAAAACAACATTGTTTTCTCACATATGTTACTTTTATATTATTTTTGAATCATTTAATTTATATATATATATATATATATATATATATATATATATATATATATATATATATATATGCTTAGTTTTTTTGGAAAAAGAAATCCAGCAGAGTGTTCAATGAAAAGGAAAATCCGAAATATAAGAGCGTATTTATATTTTGTATTTTGTGTACAGAAAGTTGTTATATGAGACGAGTCATTGGTACCGCCGGTTTCAAGCTCTCTTCAGCCAATACTCATCTCTCAATACTCAGCCAGTATGAGTATTGGCTGAAGAGAAGTTGATATGGATATCTTAAACGGTCCTATGTATCGGGCTTGAAACTGACGGTACCAATGACTTGTCTTATCTAACAATTTTCTGTACGCAAAATACAATATATATATATATATATATATATATATATATCCATCATTTTGAAATGCGTTTCCGCTCTATTGAATCGTGTTATTCGTTACTGTTCTCAATCTCTTCATTCATTTATTGAAGGTTTTTCGACAGCATGGTCAAAATTCAAATCCGTACAATTTTCTTGTTACACTTCAAACTAGTCCGAAAAGCAGCCGAGACGACTCGTGATATCAATGATGCGTTTAGCCCAGAAACCACTAATGAACGTTTGGCACAACTGTGGTTCAAGAAATTTCGCAATGGTGACGAGAGCCTCGAAGATGAAGACGGTCACTTCCAGCCGACTGAGGTTAATAACGAACATTTGAAAGCCTTTATAAAGCCGATCCTCGCAAAACTACACGATAAGTTTCTGTTGAACTCGTGGTTCACCACTCAACAGTCGTTCGCCATTTAAAGCAAATAGAGAAGTCAAAAATGTTGGATAAATGGGTGCCGCATTTACCGATAATAAAAAATCGTCGTTTTGAGGTGTCTTCTACGCTCCTTCTGTGCAACAAAACCGACCCATTTCTCGAGCGGATTGTGACGTGTGATGAGACGGGGATTCTCTGAGATTACCGCCAGTGGTTGAATGCCGGAGAAGCTCCACAACACTTCCTGAAGTTGAAATTACACTAAAAAAGATTATGGTTACTGGTGGTCTGCGGCCGGTCTCATCCATCACAGCTTCTTGAATCCGGGCGAAACGATTACGGCGGAGAAGTACTGCCGACAAATTGACGAAATGCACCAGAATCTTCAAGATATATGTCCGAGATAGTCAATATGAAAGGGCAAATTCTCTTCCATGACAACGCTCGCCCGCATGTTACTCAACTGGCTCTGAATACGCTGAACAAATTGGGCTATGAGATTCTGCCTCATCTGCCATATTTATCGGACCTCTCGCCCACCAAGTATCACTTTTTCAAGCATCTTAACAACTTCCTGCACGAAAAGCTTCAAAAGCCGAGATGATACCGAATCTACCTTCAACACTTCATTGTTTCCAGAATTCCGTATTTCTTTGCTAATGGGATAAATAAACTTGTTTCTCGTTGGCAGAAATGTGCCGATTCTAATGGTTTTTATTTCGATTAATAAAGTTTATTATGAAAGGAGTTATGATCCTTTGAAGTAGAGCGTCAAAAAACGACATTTTTTTGCACCAACTTAATATATTCGCAAAATTTTTGTCCGTATTATTATTTTCTTATTCCCCCGATTTCATGTTATTTTATAGCTCTGCAAATACAATCCATACACAGAATTCGACTATGCTCATGGTGTAGATCGATTCTTTGCGTGTGTATTCGAAAATTATGTCTCTACTTCGTTCGCTTTGAACAATTCCTACATTTTTCTAATTCGCCGACTTTTCTTTAAATTTATACATACAGGAAGTCAGAATAATTTTTACTCAAACGTTAATATTTAATATCACTGCTACTTACTTACATCGGCAAATAATCACTAACAGGGCTCGCTCGCTGACAGACGCGAAAATTTTGAAAATGGGCAACCAATATAAGCTAAGTTAACTTAACAAATCCTAATATTACCAAAATGGCAACTTTTTTTTTTTTTTTTTTTAATCTAAATTTTGACTAATGTATTTTAACTATATGCGCATATATTGTCTTTAACTCTTTGCTTCCATGCGAGTCGTTTCTTACTTTATTTTTTATTTATTTATTCACTTTGTTTCTTTGTTTCTCTTTTTGCTTTTACCAACTGTGTATACCTTCTCTTTAAATGTATTTATTTAATGCACTTTAATTACATATGCGTAAAATTGGTCTCTAACACTTAGTCCCACGCGAGCCGTTTTTAAGGTCAGAAGAACTCTACTCGAAAACGAATAGCCTATGCAAGAATATAGAAGAGATAGGACCACCTTTCTTTCTTTCTACTATAAAAGACAGAAGATTAACCTAAATAAAAAAACAAGTAAAGGATAAAATAAAAAAATAAAAAAGTAAAATTACCATACACATGTGCGCACTATAAATAGATATAAAATCCGGGGAAAGGAAGTGAAGTCGTCACACTAACAGGGTTCGCTCGCTGACAGACGCGAAAATTTTGAAAATGGGCAACCAATATAAGCTAAGTTAACTTAACAAATCCTAATATTACCAAAATGGCAACTTTTTTTTTTTTTTTTTAATCTAAATTTTGACTAATGTATTTTAACTATATGCGCATATATTGTCTTTAACTCTTTGCTTCCATGCGAGTCGTTTCTTACTTTATTTTTATTTATTTATTCACTTTGTTTCTTTATTTCTCTTTTTGCTTTTACCAACTGTGTATACCTTCTCTTTAAATGTATTTATTTAATGCACTTTAATTACATATGCGTAAAATTGGTCTCTAACACTTAGTCCCACGCGAGCCGTTTTTAAGGTCAGAAGAACTCTACTCGAAAACGAATAGCCTATGCAAGAATATAGAAGAGATAGGACCACCTTTCTTTCTTTCTACTATAAAAGACAGAAGATTAACCTAAATAAAAAAACAAGTAAAGGATAAAATAAAAAAATAAAAAAGTAAAATTACCATACACATGTGCGCACTATAAATAGATATAAAATCCGGGGAAAGGAAGTGAAGTCGTCACACTAACAGGGTTCGCTCGCTGACAGACGCGAAAATTTTGAAAATGGGCAACCAATATAAGCTAAGTTAACTTAACAAATCCTAATATTACCAAAATGGCAACTTTTTTTTTTTTTTTTAATCTAAATTTTGACTAATGTATTTTAACTATATGCGCATATATTGTCTTTAACTCTTTGCTTCCATGCGAGTCGTTTCTTACTTTATTTTTATTTATTTATTCACTTTGTTTCTTTATTTCTCTTTTTGCTTTTACCAACTGTGTATACCTTCTCTTTAAATGTATTTATTTAATGCACTTTAATTACATATGCGTAAAATTGGTCTCTAACACTTAGTCCCACGCGAGCCGTTTTTAAGGTCAGAAGAACTCTACTCGAAAACGAATAGCCTATGCAAGAATATAGAAGAGATAGGACCACCTTTCTTTCTTTCTACTATAAAAGACAGAAGATTAACCTAAATAAAAAAACAAAAAAAAGTAAAGGATAAAATAAAAAAATAAAAAAGTAAAATTACCATACACATGTGCGCACTATAAATAGATATAAAATCCGGGGAAAGGAAGTGAAGTCGTCACACTAACAGGGTTCGCTCGCTGACAGACGCGAAAATTTTGAAAATGGGCAACCAATATAAGCTAAGTTAACTTAACAAATCCTAATATTACCAAAATGGCAACTTTTTTTTTTTTTTTAATCTAAATTTTGACTAATGTATTTTAACTATATGCGCATATATTGTCTTTAACTCTTTGCTTCCATGCGAGTCGTTTCTTACTTTATTTTTATTTATTTATTCACTTTGTTTCTTTATTTCTCTTTTTGCTTTTACCAACTGTGTATACCTTCTCTTTAAATGTATTTATTTAATGCACTTTAATTACATATGCGTAAAATTGGTCTCTAACACTTAGTCCCACGCGAGCCGTTTTTAAGGTCAGAAGAACTCTACTCGAAAACGAATAGCCTATGCAAGAATATAGAAGAGATAGGACCACCTTTCTTTCTTTCTACTATAAAAGACAGAAGATTAACCTAAATAAAAAAACAAGTAAAGGATAAAATAAAAAAATAAAGTAAAATTACCATACACATGTGCGCACTATAAATAGATATAAAATCCGGGGAAAGGAAGTGAAGTCGTCACACTAACAGGGTTCGCTCGCTGACAGACGCGAAAATTTTGAAAATGGGCAACCAATATAAGCTAAGTTAACTTAACAAATCCTAATATTACCAAAATGGCAACTTTTTTTTTTTTTTTTTAATCTAAATTTTGACTAATGTATTTTAACTATATGCGCATATATTGTCTTTAACTCTTTGCTTCCATGCGAGTCGTTTCTTACTTTATTTTTATTTATTTATTCACTTTGTTTCTTTATTTCTTTTTGCTTTTACCAACTGTGTATACCTTCTCTTTAAATGTATTTATTTAATGCACTTTAATTACATATGCGTAAAATTGGTCTCTAACACTTAGTCCCACGCGAGCCGTTTTTAAGGTCAGAAGAACTCTACTCGAAAACGAATAGCCTATGCAAGAATATAGAAGAGATAGGACCACCTTTCTTTCTTTCTACTATAAAAGACAGAAGATTAACCTAAATAAAAAAACAAAAAAAAGTAAAGGATAAAATAAAAAAATAAAAAAGTAAAATTACCATACACATGTGCGCACTATAAATAGATATAAAATCCGGGGAAAGGAAGTGAAGTCGTCACACTAACAGGGTTCGCTCGCTGACAGACGCGAAAATTTTGAAAATGGGCAACCAATATAAGCTAAGTTAACTTAACAAATCCTAATATTACCAAAATGGCAACTTTTTTTTTTTTTTTTTAATCTAAATTTTGACTAATGTATTTTAACTATATGCGCATATATTGTCTTTAACTCTTTGCTTCCATGCGAGTCGTTTCTTACTTTATTTTTATTTATTTATTCACTTTGTTTCTTTATTTCTCTTTTTGCTTTTACCAACTGTGTATACCTTCTCTTTAAATGTATTTATTTAATGCACTTTAATTACATATGCGTAAAATTGGTCTCTAACACTTAGTCCCACGCGAGCCGTTTTTAAGGTCAGAAGAACTCTACTCGAAAACGAATAGCCTATGCAAGAATATAGAAGAGATAGGACCACCTTTCTTTCTTTCTACTATAAAAGACAGAAGATTAACCTAAATAAAAAAACAAAAAAAAGTAAAGGATAAAATAAAAAAATAAAAAAGTAAAATTACCATACACATGTGCGCACTATAAATAGATATAAAATCCGGGGAAAGGAAGTGAAGTCGTCACACTAACAGGGTTCGCTCGCTGACAGACGCGAAAATTTTGAAAATGGGCAACCAATATAAGCTAAGTTAACTTAACAAATCCTAATATTACCAAAATGGCAACTTTTTTTTTTTTTTTTTAATCTAAATTTTGACTAATGTATTTTAACTATATGCGCATATATTGTCTTTAACTCTTTGCTTCCATGCGAGTCGTTTCTTACTTTATTTTTATTTATTTATTCACTTTGTTTCTTTATTTCTCTTTTTGCTTTTACCAACTGTGTATACCTTCTCTTTAAATGTATTTATTTAATGCACTTTAATTACATATGCGTAAAATTGGTCTCTAACACTTAGTCCCACGCGAGCCGTTTTTAAGGTCAGAAGAACTCTACTCGAAAACGAATAGCCTATGCAAGAATATAGAAGAGATAGGACCACCTTTCTTTCTTTCTACTATAAAAGACAGAAGATTAACCTAAATAAAAAAACAAGTAAAGGATAAAATAAAAAAATAAAAAAGTAAAATTACCATACACATGTGCGCACTATAAATAGATATAAAATCCGGGGAAAGGAAGTGAAGTCGTCACACTAACAGGGTTCGCTCGCTGACAGACGCGAAAATTTTGAAAATGGGCAACCAATATAAGCTAAGTTAACTTAACAAATCCTAATATTACCAAAATGGCAACTTTTTTTTTTTTTTTTTAATCTAAATTTTGACTAATGTATTTTAACTATATGCGCATATATTGTCTTTAACTCTTTGCTTCCATGCGAGTCGTTTCTTACTTTATTTTTATTTATTTATTCACTTTGTTTCTTTATTTCTCTTTTTGCTTTTACCAACTGTGTATACCTTCTCTTTAAATGTATTTATTTAATGCACTTTAATTACATATGCGTAAAATTGGTCTCTAACACTTAGTCCCACGCGAGCCGTTTTTAAGGTCAGAAGAACTCTACTCGAAAACGAATAGCCTATGCAAGAATATAGAAGAGATAGGACCACCTTTCTTTCTTTCTACTATAAAAGACAGAAGATTAACCTAAATAAAAAAACAAAAAAAAGTAAAGGATAAAATAAAAAAATAAAAAAGTAAAATTACCATACACATGTGCGCACTATAAATAGATATAAAATCCGGGGAAAGGAAGTGAAGTCGTCACACTAACAGGGTTCGTTCGCTGACAGACGCGAAAATTTTGAAAATGGGCAACCAATATAAGCTAAGTTAACTTAACAAATCCTAATATTACCAAAATGGCAACTTTTTTTTTTTTTTTTAATCTAAATTTTGACTAATGTATTTTAACTATATGCGCATATATTGTCTTTAACTCTTTGCTTCCATGCGAGTCGTTTCTTACTTTATTTTTATTTATTTATTCACTTTGTTTCTTTATTTCTCTTTTTGCTTTTACCAACTGTGTATACCTTCTCTTTAAATGTATTTATTTAATGCACTTTAATTACATATGCGTAAAATTGGTCTCTAACACTTAGTCCCACGCGAGCCGTTTTTAAGGTCAGAAGAACTCTACTCGAAAACGAATAGCCTATGCAAGAATATAGAAGAGATAGGACCACCTTTCTTTCTTTCTACTATAAAAGACAGAAGATTAACCTAAATAAAAAAACAAGTAAAGGATAAAATAAAAAAATAAAAAAGTAAAATTACCATACACATGTGCGCACTATAAATAGATATAAAATCCGGGGAAAGGAAGTGAAGTCGTCACACTAACAGGGTTCGCTCGCTGACAGACGCGAAAATTTTGAAAATGGGCAACCAATATAAGCTAAGTTAACTTAACAAATCCTAATATTACCAAAATGGCAACTTTTTTTTTTTTTTTTAATCTAAATTTTGACTAATGTATTTTAACTATATGCGCATATATTGTCTTTAACTCTTTGCTTCCATGCGAGTCGTTTCTTACTTTATTTTTATTTATTTATTCACTTTGTTTCTTTATTTCTCTTTTTGCTTTTACCAACTGTGTATACCTTCTCTTTAAATGTATTTATTTAATGCACTTTAATTACATATGCGTAAAATTGGTCTCTAACACTTAGTCCCACGCGAGCCGTTTTTAAGGTCAGAAGAACTCTACTCGAAAACGAATAGCCTATGCAAGAATATAGAAGAGATAGGACCACCTTTCTTTCTTTCTACTATAAAAGACAGAAGATTAACCTAAATAAAAAAACAAAAAAAAGTAAAGGATAAAATAAAAAAATAAAAAAGTAAAATTACCATACACATGTGCGCACTATAAATAGATATAAAATCCGGGGAAAGGAAGTGAAGTCGTCACACTAACAGGGTTCGCTCGCTGACAGACGCGAAAATTTTGAAAATGGGCAACCAATATAAGCTAAGTTAACTTAACAAATCCTAATATTACCAAAATGGCAACTTTTTTTTTTTTTTTTTAATCTAAATTTTGACTAATGTATTTTAACTATATGCGCATATATTGTCTTTAACTCTTTGCTTCCATGCGAGTCGTTTCTTACTTTATTTTTATTTATTTATTCACTTTGTTTCTTTATTTCTCTTTTTGCTTTTACCAACTGTGTATACCTTCTCTTTAAATGTATTTATTTAATGCACTTTAATTACATATGCGTAAAATTGGTCTCTAACACTTAGTCCCACGCGAGCCGTTTTTAAGGTCAGAAGAACTCTACTCGAAAACGAATAGCCTATGCAAGAATATAGAAGAGATAGGACCACCTTTCTTTCTTTCTACTATAAAAGACAGAAGATTAACCTAAATAAAAAAACAAAAAAAAGTAAAGGATAAAATAAAAAAATAAAAAAGTAAAATTACCATACACATGTGCGCACTATAAATAGATATAAAATCCGGGGAAAGGAAGTGAAGTCGTCACACTAACAGGGTTCGCTCGCTGACAGACGCGAAAATTTTGAAAATGGGCAACCAATATAAGCTAAGTTAACTTAACAAATCCTAATATTACCAAAATGGCAACTTTTTTTTTTTTTTTTAATCTAAATTTTGACTAATGTATTTTAACTATATGCGCATATATTGTCTTTAACTCTTTGCTTCCATGCGAGTCGTTTCTTACTTTATTTTTATTTATTTATTCACTTTGTTTCTTTATTTCTCTTTTTGCTTTTACCAACTGTGTATACCTTCTCTTTAAATGTATTTATTTAATGCACTTTAATTACATATGCGTAAAATTGGTCTCTAACACTTAGTCCCACGCGAGCCGTTTTTAAGGTCAGAAGAACTCTACTCGAAAACGAATAGCCTATGCAAGAATATAGAAGAGATAGGACCACCTTTCTTTCTTTCTACTATAAAAGACAGAAGATTAACCTAAATAAAAAAACAAAAAAAAGTAAAGGATAAAATAAAAAAATAAAAAAGTAAAATTACCATACACATGTGCGCACTATAAATAGATATAAAATCCGGGGAAAGGAAGTGAAGTCGTCACACTAACAGGGTTCGCTCGCTGACAGACGCGAAAATTTTGAAAATGGGCAACCAATATAAGCTAAGTTAACTTAACAAATCCTAATATTACCAAAATGGCAACTTTTTTTTTTTTTTTTTAATCTAAATTTTGACTAATGTATTTTAACTATATGCGCATATATTGTCTTTAACTCTTTGCTTCCATGCGAGTCGTTTCTTACTTTATTTTTATTTATTTATTCACTTTGTTTCTTTATTTCTCTTTTTGCTTTTACCAACTGTGTATACCTTCTCTTTAAATGTATTTATTTAATGCACTTTAATTACATATGCGTAAAATTGGTCTCTAACACTTAGTCCCACGCGAGCCGTTTTTAAGGTCAGAAGAACTCTACTCGAAAACGAATAGCCTATGCAAGAATATAGAAGAGATAGGACCACCTTTCTTTCTTTCTACTATAAAAGACAGAAGATTAACCTAAATAAAAAAACAAAAAAAAGTAAAGGATAAAATAAAAAAATAAAAAAGTAAAATTACCATACACATGTGCGCACTATAAATAGATATAAAATCCGGGGAAAGGAAGTGAAGTCGTCACACTAACAGGGTTCGCTCGCTGACAGACGCGAAAATTTTGAAAATGGGCAACCAATATAAGCTAAGTTAACTTAACAAATCCTAATATTACCAAAATGGCAACTTTTTTTTTTTTTTTTTAATCTAAATTTTGACTAATGTATTTTAACTATATGCGCATATATTGTCTTTAACTCTTTGCTTCCATGCGAGTCGTTTCTTACTTTATTTTTATTTATTTATTCACTTTGTTTCTTTATTTCTCTTTTTGCTTTTACCAACTGTGTATACCTTCTCTTTAAATGTATTTATTTAATGCACTTTAATTACATATGCGTAAAATTGGTCTCTAACACTTAGTCCCACGCGAGCCGTTTTTAAGGTCAGAAGAACTCTACTCGAAAACGAATAGCCTATGCAAGAATATAGAAGAGATAGGACCACCTTTCTTTCTTTCTACTATAAAAGACAGAAGATTAACCTAAATAAAAAAACAAAAAAAAGTAAAGGATAAAATAAAAAAATAAAAAAGTAAAATTACCATACACATGTGCGCACTATAAATAGATATAAAATCCGGGGAAAGGAAGTGAAGTCGTCACACTAACAGGGTTCGCTCGCTGACAGACGCGAAAATTTTGAAAATGGGCAACCAATATAAGCTAAGTTAACTTAACAAATCCTAATATTACCAAAATGGCAACTTTTTTTTTTTTTTTTTAATCTAAATTTTGACTAATGTATTTTAACTATATGCGCATATATTGTCTTTAACTCTTTGCTTCCATGCGAGTCGTTTCTTACTTTATTTTTATTTATTTATTCACTTTGTTTCTTTATTTCTCTTTTTGCTTTTACCAACTGTGTATACCTTCTCTTTAAATGTATTTATTTAATGCACTTTAATTACATATGCGTAAAATTGGTCTCTAACACTTAGTCCCACGCGAGCCGTTTTTAAGGTCAGAAGAACTCTACTCGAAAACGAATAGCCTATGCAAGAATATAGAAGAGATAGGACCACCTTTCTTTCTTTCTACTATAAAAGACAGAAGATTAACCTAAATAAAAAAACAAGTAAAGGATAAAATAAAAAAATAAAAAAGTAAAATTACCATACACATGTGCGCACTATAAATAGATATAAAATCCGGGGAAAGGAAGTGAAGTCGTCACACTAACAGGGTTCGCTCGCTGACAGACGCGAAAATTTTGAAAATGGGCAACCAATATAAGCTAAGTTAACTTAACAAATCCTAATATTACCAAAATGGCAACTTTTTTTTTTTTTTTTTAATCTAAATTTTGACTAATGTATTTTAACTATATGCGCATATATTGTCTTTAACTCTTTGCTTCCATGCGAGTCGTTTCTTACTTTATTTTTATTTATTTATTCACTTTGTTTCTTTATTTCTCTTTTTGCTTTTACCAACTGTGTATACCTTCTCTTTAAATGTATTTATTTAATGCACTTTAATTACATATGCGTAAAATTGGTCTCTAACACTTAGTCCCACGCGAGCCGTTTTTAAGGTCAGAAGAACTCTACTCGAAAACGAATAGCCTATGCAAGAATATAGAAGAGATAGGACCACCTTTCTTTCTTTCTACTATAAAAGACAGAAGATTAACCTAAATAAAAAAACAAAAAAAAGTAAAGGATAAAATAAAAAAATAAAAAAGTAAAATTACCATACACATGTGCGCACTATAAATAGATATAAAATCCGGGGAAAGGAAGTGAAGTCGTCACACTAACAGGGTTCGCTCGCTGACAGACGCGAAAATTTTGAAAATGGGCAACCAATATAAGCTAAGTTAACTTAACAAATCCTAATATTACCAAAATGGCAACTTTTTTTTTTTTTTTTTAATCTAAATTTTGACTAATGTATTTTAACTATATGCGCATATATTGTCTTTAACTCTTTGCTTCCATGCGAGTCGTTTCTTACTTTATTTTTATTTATTTATTCACTTTGTTTCTTTATTTCTCTTTTTGCTTTTACCAACTGTGTATACCTTCTCTTTAAATGTATTTATTTAATGCACTTTAATTACATATGCGTAAAATTGGTCTCTAACACTTAGTCCCACGCGAGCCGTTTTTAAGGTCAGAAGAACTCTACTCGAAAACGAATAGCCTATGCAAGAATATAGAAGAGATAGGACCACCTTTCTTTCTTTCTACTATAAAAGACAGAAGATTAACCTAAATAAAAAAAAAAGTAAAGGATAAAATAAAAAAATAAAAAAGTAAAATTACCATACACATGTGCGCACTATAAATAGATATAAAATCCGGGGAAAGGAAGTGAAGTCGTCACACTAACAGGGTTCGCTCGCTGACAGACGCGAAAATTTTGAAAATGGGCAACCAATATAAGCTAAGTTAACTTAACAAATCCTAATATTACCAAAATGGCAACTTTTTTTTTTTTTTTTTAATCTAAATTTTGACTAATGTATTTTAACTATATGCGCATATATTGTCTTTAACTCTTTGCTTCCATGCGAGTCGTTTCTTACTTTATTTTTATTTATTTATTCACTTTGTTTCTTTATTTCTCTTTTTGCTTTTACCAACTGTGTATACCTTCTCTTTAAATGTATTTATTTAATGCACTTTAATTACATATGCGTAAAATTGGTCTCTAACACTTAGTCCCACGCGAGCCGTTTTTAAGGTCAGAAGAACTCTACTCGAAAACGAATAGCCTATGCAAGAATATAGAAGAGATAGGACCACCTTTCTTTCTTTCTACTATAAAAGACAGAAGATTAACCTAAATAAAAAAACAAAAAAAAGTAAAGGATAAAATAAAAAAATAAAAAAGTAAAATTACCATACACATGTGCGCACTATAAATAGATATAAAATCCGGGGAAAGGAAGTGAAGTCGTCACACTAACAGGGTTCGCTCGCTGACAGACGCGAAAATTTTGAAAATGGGCAACCAATATAAGCTAAGTTAACTTAACAAATCCTAATATTACCAAAATGGCAACTTTTTTTTTTTTTTTTTTAATCTAAATTTTGACTAATGTATTTTAACTATATGCGCATATATTGTCTTTAACTCTTTGCTTCCATGCGAGTCGTTTCTTACTTTATTTTTATTTATTTATTCACTTTGTTTCTTTATTTCTCTTTTTGCTTTTACCAACTGTGTATACCTTCTCTTTAAATGTATTTATTTAATGCACTTTAATTACATATGCGTAAAATTGGTCTCTAACACTTAGTCCCACGCGAGCCGTTTTTAAGGTCAGAAGAACTCTACTCGAAAACGAATAGCCTATGCAAGAATATAGAAGAGATAGGACCACCTTTCTTTCTTTCTACTATAAAAGACAGAAGATTAACCTAAATAAAAAAACAAGTAAAGGATAAAATAAAAAAATAAAAAAGTAAAATTACCATACACATGTGCGCACTATAAATAGATATAAAATCCGGGGAAAGGAAGTGAAGTCGTCACACTAACAGGGTTCGCTCGCTGACAGACGCGAAAATTTTGAAAATGGGCAACCAATATAAGCTAAGTTAACTTAACAAATCCTAATATTACCAAAATGGCAACTTTTTTTTTTTTTTTTTAATCTAAATTTTGACTAATGTATTTTAACTATATGCGCATATATTGTCTTTAACTCTTTGCTTCCATGCGAGTCGTTTCTTACTTTATTTTTATTTATTTATTCACTTTGTTTCTTTATTTCTCTTTTTGCTTTTATCAACTGTGTATACCTTCTCTTTAAATGTATTTATTTAATGCACTTTAATTACATATGCGTAAAATTGGTCTCTAACACTTAGTCCCACGCGAGCCGTTTTTAAGGTCAGAAGAACTCTACTCGAAAACGAATAGCCTATGCAAGAATATAGAAGAGATAGGACCACCTTTCTTTCTTTCTACTATAAAAGACAGAAGATTAACCTAAATAAAAAAACAAGTAAAGGATAAAATAAAAAAATAAAAAAGTAAAATTACCATACACATGTGCGCACTATAAATAGATATAAAATCCGGGGAAAGGAAGTGAAGTCGTCACACTAACAGGGTTCGCTCGCTGACAGACGCGAAAATTTTGAAAATGGGCAACCAATATAAGCTAAGTTAACTTAACAAATCCTAATATTACCAAAATGGCAACTTTTTTTTTTTTTTTTTAATCTAAATTTTGACTAATGTATTTTAACTATATGCGCATATATTGTCTTTAACTCTTTGCTTCCATGCGAGTCGTTTCTTACTTTATTTTTATTTATTTATTCACTTTGTTTCTTTATTTCTCTTTTTGCTTTTACCAACTGTGTATACCTTCTCTTTAAATGTATTTATTTAATGCACTTTAATTACATATGCGTAAAATTGGTCTCTAACACTTAGTCCCACGCGAGCCGTTTTTAAGGTCAGAAGAACTCTACTCGAAAACGAATAGCCTATGCAAGAATATAGAAGAGATAGGACCACCTTTCTTTCTTTCTACTATAAAAGACAGAAGATTAACCTAAATAAAAAAACAAGTAAAGGATAAAATAAAAAAATAAAAAAGTAAAATTACCATACACATGTGCGCACTATAAATAGATATAAAATCCGGGGAAAGGAAGTGAAGTCGTCACACTAACAGGGTTCGCTCGCTGACAGACGCGAAAATTTTGAAAATGGGCAACCAATATAAGCTAAGTTAACTTAACAAATCCTAATATTACCAAAATGGCAACTTTTTTTTTTTTTTTTTAATCTAAATTTTGACTAATGTATTTTAACTATATGCGCATATATTGTCTTTAACTCTTTGCTTCCATGCGAGTCGTTTCTTACTTTATTTTTATTTATTTATTCACTTTGTTTCTTTATTTCTCTTTTTGCTTTTACCAACTGTGTATACCTTCTCTTTAAATGTATTTATTTAATGCACTTTAATTACATATGCGTAAAATTGGTCTCTAACACTTAGTCCCACGCGAGCCGTTTTTAAGGTCAGAAGAACTCTACTCGAAAACGAATAGCCTATGCAAGAATATAGAAGAGATAGGACCACCTTTCTTTCTTTCTACTATAAAAGACAGAAGATTAACCTAAATAAAAAAACAAAAAAAAGTAAAGGATAAAATAAAAAAATAAAAAAGTAAAATTACCATACACATGTGCGCACTATAAATAGATATAAAATCCGGGGAAAGGAAGTGAAGTCGTCACACTAACAGGGTTCGCTCGCTGACAGACGCGAAAATTTTGAAAATGGGCAACCAATATAAGCTAAGTTAACTTAACAAATCCTAATATTACCAAAATGGCAACTTTTTTTTTTTTTTTTTAATCTAAATTTTGACTAATGTATTTTAACTATATGCGCATATATTGTCTTTAACTCTTTGCTTCCATGCGAGTCGTTTCTTACTTTATTTTTATTTATTTATTCACTTTGTTTCTTTATTTCTCTTTTTGCTTTTACCAACTGTGTATACCTTCTCTTTAAATGTATTTATTTAATGCACTTTAATTACATATGCGTAAAATTGGTCTCTAACACTTAGTCCCACGCGAGCCGTTTTTAAGGTCAGAAGAACTCTACTCGAAAACGAATAGCCTATGCAAGAATATAGAAGAGATAGGACCACCTTTCTTTCTTTCTACTATAAAAGACAGAAGATTAACCTAAATAAAAAAACAAAAAAAAGTAAAGGATAAAATAAAAAAATAAAAAAGTAAAATTACCATACACATGTGCGCACTATAAATAGATATAAAATCCGGGGAAAGGAAGTGAAGTCGTCACACTAACAGGGTTCGCTCGCTGACAGACGCGAAAATTTTGAAAATGGGCAACCAATATAAGCTAAGTTAACTTAACAAATCCTAATATTACCAAAATGGCAACTTTTTTTTTTTTTTTTTAATCTAAATTTTGACTAATGTATTTTAACTATATGCGCATATATTGTCTTTAACTCTTTGCTTCCATGCGAGTCGTTTCTTACTTTATTTTTATTTATTTATTCACTTTGTTTCTTTATTTCTCTTTTTGCTTTTACCAACTGTGTATACCTTCTCTTTAAATGTATTTATTTAATGCACTTTAATTACATATGCGTAAAATTGGTCTCTAACACTTAGTCCCACGCGAGCCGTTTTTAAGGTCAGAAGAACTCTACTCGAAAACGAATAGCCTATGCAAGAATATAGAAGAGATAGGACCACCTTTCTTTCTTTCTACTATAAAAGACAGAAGATTAACCTAAATAAAAAAACAAGTAAAGGATAAAATAAAAAAATAAAAAAGTAAAATTACCATACACATGTGCGCACTATAAATAGATATAAAATCCGGGGAAAGGAAGTGAAGTCGTCACACTAACAGGGTTCGCTCGCTGACAGACGCGAAAATTTTGAAAATGGGCAACCAATATAAGCTAAGTTAACTTAACAAATCCTAATATTACCAAAATGGCAACTTTTTTTTTTTTTTTTAATCTAAATTTTGACTAATGTATTTTAACTATATGCGCATATATTGTCTTTAACTCTTTGCTTCCATGCGAGTCGTTTCTTACTTTATTTTTATTTATTTATTCACTTTGTTTCTTTATTTCTCTTTTTGCTTTTACCAACTGTGTATACCTTCTCTTTAAATGTATTTATTTAATGCACTTTAATTACATATGCGTAAAATTGGTCTCTAACACTTAGTCCCACGCGAGCCGTTTTTAAGGTCAGAACTCTACTCGAAAACGAATAGCCTATGCAAGAATATAGAAGAGATAGGACCACCTTTCTTTCTTTCTACTATAAAAGACAGAAGATTAACCTAAATAAAAAAACAAAAAAAAGTAAAGGATAAAATAAAAAAATAAAAAAGTAAAATTACCATACACATGTGCGCACTATAAATAGATATAAAATCCGGGGAAAGGAAGTGAAGTCGTCACACTAACAGGGTTCGCTCGCTGACAGACGCGAAAATTTTGAAAATGGGCAACCAATATAAGCTAAGTTAACTTAACAAATCCTAATATTACCAAAATGGCAACTTTTTTTTTTTTTTTTTAATCTAAATTTTGACTAATGTATTTTAACTATATGCGCATATATTGTCTTTAACTCTTTGCTTCCATGCGAGTCGTTTCTTACTTTATTTTTATTTATTTATTCACTTTGTTTCTTTATTTCTCTTTTTGCTTTTACCAACTGTGTATACCTTCTCTTTAAATGTATTTATTTAATGCACTTTAATTACATATGCGTAAAATTGGTCTCTAACACTTAGTCCCACGCGAGCCGTTTTTAAGGTCAGAAGAACTCTACTCGAAAACGAATAGCCTATGCAAGAATATAGAAGAGATAGGACCACCTTTCTTTCTTTCTACTATAAAAGACAGAAGATTAACCTAAATAAAAAAACAAGTAAAGGATAAAATAAAAAAATAAAAAAGTAAAATTACCATACACATGTGCGCACTATAAATAGATATAAAATCCGGGGAAAGGAAGTGAAGTCGTCACACTAACAGGGTTCGCTCGCTGACAGACGCGAAAATTTTGAAAATGGGCAACCAATATAAGCTAAGTTAACTTAACAAATCCTAATATTACCAAAATGGCAACTTTTTTTTTTTTTTTTTAATCTAAATTTTGACTAATGTATTTTAACTATATGCGCATATATTGTCTTTAACTCTTTGCTTCCATGCGAGTCGTTTCTTACTTTATTTTTATTTATTTATTCACTTTGTTTCTTTATTTCTCTTTTTGCTTTTACCAACTGTGTATACCTTCTCTTTAAATGTATTTATTTAATGCACTTTAATTACATATGCGTAAAATTGGTCTCTAACACTTAGTCCCACGCGAGCCGTTTTTAAGGTCAGAAGAACTCTACTCGAAAACGAATAGCCTATGCAAGAATATAGAAGAGATAGGACCACCTTTCTTTCTTTCTACTATAAAAGACAGAAGATTAACCTAAATAAAAAAACAAAAAAAAGTAAAGGATAAAATAAAAAAATAAAAAAGTAAAATTACCATACACATGTGCGCACTATAAATAGATATAAAATCCGGGGAAAGGAAGTGAAGTCGTCACACTAACAGGGTTCGCTCGCTGACAGACGCGAAAATTTTGAAAATGGGCAACCAATATAAGCTAAGTTAACTTAACAAATCCTAATATTACCAAAATGGCAACTTTTTTTTTTTTTTTTTAATCTAAATTTTGACTAATGTATTTTAACTATATGCGCATATATTGTCTTTAACTCTTTGCTTCCATGCGAGTCGTTTCTTACTTTATTTTTATTTATTTATTCACTTTGTTTCTTTATTTCTCTTTTTGCTTTTACCAACTGTGTATACCTTCTCTTTAAATGTATTTATTTAATGCACTTTAATTACATATGCGTAAAATTGGTCTCTAACACTTAGTCCCACGCGAGCCGTTTTTAAGGTCAGAAGAACTCTACTCGAAAACGAATAGCCTATGCAAGAATATAGAAGAGATAGGACCACCTTTCTTTCTTTCTACTATAAAAGACAGAAGATTAACCTAAATAAAAAAACAAAAAAAAGTAAAGGATAAAATAAAAAAATAAAAAAGTAAAATTACCATACACATGTGCGCACTATAAATAGATATAAAATCCGGGGAAAGGAAGTGAAGTCGTCACACTAACAGGGTTCGCTCGCTGACAGACGCGAAAATTTTGAAAATGGGCAACCAATATAAGCTAAGTTAACTTAACAAATCCTAATATTACCAAAATGGCAACTTTTTTTTTTTTTTTTTAATCTAAATTTTGACTAATGTATTTTAACTATATGCGCATATATTGTCTTTAACTCTTTGCTTCCATGCGAGTCGTTTCTTACTTTATTTTTATTTATTTATTCACTTTGTTTCTTTATTTCTCTTTTTGCTTTTACCAACTGTGTATACCTTCTCTTTAAATGTATTTATTTAATGCACTTTAATTACATATGCGTAAAATTGGTCTCTAACACTTAGTCCCACGCGAGCCGTTTTTAAGGTCAGAAGAACTCTACTCGAAAACGAATAGCCTATGCAAGAATATAGAAGAGATAGGACCACCTTTCTTTCTTTCTACTATAAAAGACAGAAGATTAACCTAAATAAAAAAAACAAAAAAAAGTAAAGGATAAAATAAAAAAATAAAAAAGTAAAATTACCATACACATGTGCGCACTATAAATAGATATAAAATCCGGGGAAAGGAAGTGAAGTCGTCACACTAACAGGGTTCGCTCGCTGACAGACGCGAAAATTTTGAAAATGGGCAACCAATATAAGCTAAGTTAACTTAACAAATCCTAATATTACCAAAATGGCAACTTTTTTTTTTTTTTTTAATCTAAATTTTGACTAATGTATTTTAACTATATGCGCATATATTGTCTTTAACTCTTTGCTTCCATGCGAGTCGTTTCTTACTTTATTTTTATTTATTTATTCACTTTGTTTCTTTATTTCTCTTTTTGCTTTTACCAACTGTGTATACCTTCTCTTTAAATGTATTTATTTAATGCACTTTAATTACATATGCGTAAAATTGGTCTCTAACACTTAGTCCCACGCGAGCCGTTTTTAAGGTCAGAAGAACTCTACTCGAAAACGAATAGCCTATGCAAGAATATAGAAGAGATAGGACCACCTTTCTTTCTTTCTACTATAAAAGACAGAAGATTAACCTAAATAAAAAAACAAGTAAAGGATAAAATAAAAAAATAAAAAAGTAAAATTACCATACACATGTGCGCACTATAAATAGATATAAAATCCGGGGAAAGGAAGTGAAGTCGTCACACTAACAGGGTTCGCTCGCTGACAGACGCGAAAATTTTGAAAATGGGCAACCAATATAAGCTAAGTTAACTTAACAAATCCTAATATTACCAAAATGGCAACTTTTTTTTTTTTTTTTAATCTAAATTTTGACTAATGTATTTTAACTATATGCGCATATATTGTCTTTAACTCTTTGCTTCCATGCGAGTCGTTTCTTACTTTATTTTTATTTATTTATTCACTTTGTTTCTTTATTTCTCTTTTTGCTTTTACCAACTGTGTATACCTTCTCTTTAAATGTATTTATTTAATGCACTTTAATTACATATGCGTAAAATTGGTCTCTAACACTTAGTCCCACGCGAGCCGTTTTTAAGGTCAGAAGAACTCTACTCGAAAACGAATAGCCTATGCAAGAATATAGAAGAGATAGGACCACCTTTCTTTCTTTCTACTATAAAAGACAGAAGATTAACCTAAATAAAAAAACAAAAAAAAGTAAAGGATAAAATAAAAAAATAAAAAAGTAAAATTACCATACACATGTGCGCACTATAAATAGATATAAAATCCGGGGAAAGGAAGTGAAGTCGTCACACTAACAGGGTTCGCTCGCTGACAGACGCGAAAATTTTGAAAATGGGCAACCAATATAAGCTAAGTTAACTTAACAAATCCTAATATTACCAAAATGGCAACTTTTTTTTTTTTTTTTTAATCTAAATTTTGACTAATGTATTTTAACTATATGCGCATATATTGTCTTTAACTCTTTGCTTCCATGCGAGTCGTTTCTTACTTTATTTTTATTTATTTATTCACTTTGTTTCTTTATTTCTCTTTTTGCTTTTACCAACTGTGTATACCTTCTCTTTAAATGTATTTATTTAATGCACTTTAATTACATATGCGTAAAATTGGTCTCTAACACTTAGTCCCACGCGAGCCGTTTTTAAGGTCAGAAGAACTCTACTCGAAAACGAATAGCCTATGCAAGAATATAGAAGAGATAGGACCACCTTTCTTTCTTTCTACTATAAAAGACAGAAGATTAACCTAAATAAAAAAACAAGTAAAGGATAAAATAAAAAAATAAAAAAGTAAAATTACCATACACATGTGCGCACTATAAATAGATATAAAATCCGGGGAAAGGAAGTGAAGTCGTCACACTAACAGGGTTCGCTCGCTGACAGACGCGAAAATTTTGAAAATGGGCAACCAATATAAGCTAAGTTAACTTAACAAATCCTAATATTACCAAAATGGCAACTTTTTTTTTTTTTTTTTAATCTAAATTTTGACTAATGTATTTTAACTATATGCGCATATATTGTCTTTAACTCTTTGCTTCCATGCGAGTCGTTTCTTACTTTATTTTTATTTATTTATTCACTTTGTTTCTTTATTTCTCTTTTTGCTTTTACCAACTGTGTATACCTTCTCTTTAAATGTATTTATTTAATGCACTTTAATTACATATGCGTAAAATTGGTCTCTAACACTTAGTCCCACGCGAGCCGTTTTTAAGGTCAGAAGAACTCTACTCGAAAACGAATAGCCTATGCAAGAATATAGAAGAGATAGGACCACCTTTCTTTCTTTCTACTATAAAAGACAGAAGATTAACCTAAATAAAAAAACAAAAAAAAGTAAAGGATAAAATAAAAAAATAAAAAAGTAAAATTACCATACACATGTGCGCACTATAAATAGATATAAAATCCGGGGAAAGGAAGTGAAGTCGTCACACTAACAGGGTTCGCTCGCTGACAGACGCGAAAATTTTGAAAATGGGCAACCAATATAAGCTAAGTTAACTTAACAAATCCTAATATTACCAAAATGGCAACTTTTTTTTTTTTTTTTTAATCTAAATTTTGACTAATGTATTTTAACTATATGCGCATATATTGTCTTTAACTCTTTGCTTCCATGCGAGTCGTTTCTTACTTTATTTTTATTTATTTATTCACTTTGTTTCTTTATTTCTCTTTTTGCTTTTACCAACTGTGTATACCTTCTCTTTAAATGTATTTATTTAATGCACTTTAATTACATATGCGTAAAATTGGTCTCTAACACTTAGTCCCACGCGAGCCGTTTTTAAGGTCAGAAGAACTCTACTCGAAAACGAATAGCCTATGCAAGAATATAGAAGAGATAGGACCACCTTTCTTTCTTTCTACTATAAAAGACAGAAGATTAACCTAAATAAAAAAACAAAAAAAAGTAAAGGATAAAATAAAAAAATAAAAAAGTAAAATTACCATACACATGTGCGCACTATAAATAGATATAAAATCCGGGGAAAGGAAGTGAAGTCGTCACACTAACAGGGTTCGCTCGCTGACAGACGCGAAAATTTTGAAAATGGGCAACCAATATAAGCTAAGTTAACTTAACAAATCCTAATATTACCAAAATGGCAACTTTTTTTTTTTTTTTTAATCTAAATTTTGACTAATGTATTTTAACTATATGCGCATATATTGTCTTTAACTCTTTGCTTCCATGCGAGTCGTTTCTTACTTTATTTTTATTTATTTATTCACTTTGTTTCTTTATTTCTCTTTTTGCTTTTACCAACTGTGTATACCTTCTCTTTAAATGTATTTATTTAATGCACTTTAATTACATATGCGTAAAATTGGTCTCTAACACTTAGTCCCACGCGAGCCGTTTTTAAGGTCAGAAGAACTCTACTCGAAAACGAATAGCCTATGCAAGAATATAGAAGAGATAGGACCACCTTTCTTTCTTTCTACTATAAAAGACAGAAGATTAACCTAAATAAAAAAACAAAAAAAAGTAAAGGATAAAATAAAAAAATAAAAAAGTAAAATTACCATACACATGTGCGCACTATAAATAGATATAAAATCCGGGGAAAGGAAGTGAAGTCGTCACACTAACAGGGTTCGCTCGCTGACAGACGCGAAAATTTTGAAAATGGGCAACCAATATAAGCTAAGTTAACTTAACAAATCCTAATATTACCAAAATGGCAACTTTTTTTTTTTTTTTTTAATCTAAATTTTGACTAATGTATTTTAACTATATGCGCATATATTGTCTTTAACTCTTTGCTTCCATGCGAGTCGTTTCTTACTTTATTTTTATTTATTTATTCACTTTGTTTCTTTATTTCTCTTTTTGCTTTTACCAACTGTGTATACCTTCTCTTTAAATGTATTTATTTAATGCACTTTAATTACATATGCGTAAAATTGGTCTCTAACACTTAGTCCCACGCGAGCCGTTTTTAAGGTCAGAAGAACTCTACTCGAAAACGAATAGCCTATGCAAGAATATAGAAGAGATAGGACCACCTTTCTTTCTTTCTACTATAAAAGACAGAAGATTAACCTAAATAAAAAAACAAGTAAAGGATAAAATAAAAAAATAAAAAAGTAAAATTACCATACACATGTGCGCACTATAAATAGATATAAAATCCGGGGAAAGGAAGTGAAGTCGTCACACTAACAGGGTTCGCTCGCTGACAGACGCGAAAATTTTGAAAATGGGCAACCAATATAAGCTAAGTTAACTTAACAAATCCTAATATTACCAAAATGGCAACTTTTTTTTTTTTTTTTTAATCTAAATTTTGACTAATGTATTTTAACTATATGCGCATATATTGTCTTTAACTCTTTGCTTCCATGCGAGTCGTTTCTTACTTTATTTTTATTTATTTATTCACTTTGTTTCTTTATTTCTCTTTTTGCTTTTACCAACTGTGTATACCTTCTCTTTAAATGTATTTATTTAATGCACTTTAATTACATATGCGTAAAATTGGTCTCTAACACTTAGTCCCACGCGAGCCGTTTTTAAGGTCAGAAGAACTCTACTCGAAAACGAATAGCCTATGCAAGAATATAGAAGAGATAGGACCACCTTTCTTTCTTTCTACTATAAAAGACAGAAGATTAACCTAAATAAAAAAACAAAAAAAAGTAAAGGATAAAATAAAAAAATAAAAAAGTAAAATTACCATACACATGTGCGCACTATAAATAGATATAAAATCCGGGGAAAGGAAGTGAAGTCGTCACACTAACAGGGTTCGCTCGCTGACAGACGCGAAAATTTTGAAAATGGGCAACCAATATAAGCTAAGTTAACTTAACAAATCCTAATATTACCAAAATGGCAACTTTTTTTTTTTTTTTTAATCTAAATTTTGACTAATGTATTTTAACTATATGCGCATATATTGTCTTTAACTCTTTGCTTCCATGCGAGTCGTTTCTTACTTTATTTTTATTTATTTATTCACTTTGTTTCTTTATTTCTCTTTTTGCTTTTACCAACTGTGTATACCTTCTCTTTAAATGTATTTATTTAATGCACTTTAATTACATATGCGTAAAATTGGTCTCTAACACTTAGTCCCACGCGAGCCGTTTTTAAGGTCAGAAGAACTCTACTCGAAAACGAATAGCCTATGCAAGAATATAGAAGAGATAGGACCACCTTTCTTTCTTTCTACTATAAAAGACAGAAGATTAACCTAAATAAAAAAACAAGTAAAGGATAAAATAAAAAAATAAAAAAGTAAAATTACCATACACATGTGCGCACTATAAATAGATATAAAATCCGGGGAAAGGAAGTGAAGTCGTCACACTAACAGGGTTCGCTCGCTGACAGACGCGAAAATTTTGAAAATGGGCAACCAATATAAGCTAAGTTAACTTAACAAATCCTAATATTACCAAAATGGCAACTTTTTTTTTTTTTTTTTAATCTAAATTTTGACTAATGTATTTTAACTATATGCGCATATATTGTCTTTAACTCTTTGCTTCCATGCGAGTCGTTTCTTACTTTATTTTTATTTATTTATTCACTTTGTTTCTTTATTTCTCTTTTTGCTTTTACCAACTGTGTATACCTTCTCTTTAAATGTATTTATTTAATGCACTTTAATTACATATGCGTAAAATTGGTCTCTAACACTTAGTCCCACGCGAGCCGTTTTTAAGGTCAGAAGAACTCTACTCGAAAACGAATAGCCTATGCAAGAATATAGAAGAGATAGGACCACCTTTCTTTCTTTCTACTATAAAAGACAGAAGATTAACCTAAATAAAAAAACAAGTAAAGGATAAAATAAAAAAATAAAAAAGTAAAATTACCATACACATGTGCGCACTATAAATAGATATAAAATCCGGGGAAAGGAAGTGAAATCGTCACACTAACAGGGTTCGCTCGCTGACAGACGCGAAAATTTTGAAAATGGGCAACCAATATAAGCTAAGTTAACTTAACAAATCCTAATATTACCAAAATGGCAACTTTTTTTTTTTTTTTTTAATCTAAATTTTGACTAATGTATTTTAACTATATGCGCATATATTGTCTTTAACTCTTTGCTTCCATGCGAGTCGTTTCTTACTTTATTTTTATTTATTTATTCACTTTGTTTCTTTTTCTCTTTTTGCTTTTACCAACTGTGTATACCTTCTCTTTAAATGTATTTATTTAATGCACTTTAATTACATATGCGTAAAATTGGTCTCTAACACTTAGTCCCACGCGAGCCGTTTTTAAGGTCAGAAGAACTCTACTCGAAAACGAATAGCCTATGCAAGAATATAAAAGAGATAGGACCACCTTTCTTTCTTTCTACTATAAAAGACAGAAGATTAACCTAAATAAAAAAACAAGTAAAGGATAAAATAAAAAAATAAAAAAGTAAAATTACCATACACATGTGCGCACTATAAATAGATATAAAATCCGGGGAAAGGAAGTGAAGTCGTCACACTAACAGGGTTCGCTCGCTGACAGACGCGAAAATTTTGAAAATGGGCAACCAATATAAGCTAAGTTAACTTAACAAATCCTAATATTACCAAAATGGCAACTTTTTTTTTTTTTTTTTAATCTAAATTTTGACTAATGTATTTTAACTATATGCGCATATATTGTCTTTAACTCTTTGCTTCCATGCGAGTCGTTTCTTACTTTATTTTTATTTATTTATTCACTTTGTTTCTTTATTTCTCTTTTTGCTTTTACCAACTGTGTATACCTTCTCTTTAAATGTATTTATTTAATGCACTTTAATTACATATGCGTAAAATTGGTCTCTAACACTTAGTCCCACGCGAGCCGTTTTTAAGGTCAGAAGAACTCTACTCGAAAACGAATAGCCTATGCAAGAATATAGAAGAGATAGGACCACCTTTCTTTCTTTCTACTATAAAAGACAGAAGATTAACCTAAATAAAAAAACAAAAAAAAGTAAAGGATAAAATAAAAAAATAAAAAAGTAAAATTACCATACACATGTGCGCACTATAAATAGATATAAAATCCGGGGAAAGGAAGTGAAGTCGTCACACTAACAGGGTTCGCTCGCTGACAGACGCGAAAATTTTGAAAATGGGCAACCAATATAAGCTAAGTTAACTTAACAAATCCTAATATTACCAAAATGGCAACTTTTTTTTTTTTTTTTTAATCTAAATTTTGACTAATGTATTTTAACTATATGCGCATATATTGTCTTTAACTCTTTGCTTCCATGCGAGTCGTTTCTTACTTTATTTTTATTTATTTATTCACTTTGTTTCTTTATTTCTCTTTTTGCTTTTACCAACTGTGTATACCTTCTCTTTAAATGTATTTATTTAATGCACTTTAATTACATATGCGTAAAATTGGTCTCTAACACTTAGTCCCACGCGAGCCGTTTTTAAGGTCAGAAGAACTCTACTCGAAAACGAATAGCCTATGCAAGAATATAGAAGAGATAGGACCACCTTTCTTTCTTTCTACTATAAAAGACAGAAGATTAACCTAAATAAAAAAACAAAAAAAAGTAAAGGATAAAATAAAAAAATAAAAAAGTAAAATTACCATACACATGTGCGCACTATAAATAGATATAAAATCCGGGGAAAGGAAGTGAAGTCGTCACACTAACAGGGTTCGCTCGCTGACAGACGCGAAAATTTTGAAAATGGGCAACCAATATAAGCTAAGTTAACTTAACAAATCCTAATATTACCAAAATGGCAACTTTTTTTTTTTTTTTTAATCTAAATTTTGACTAATGTATTTTAACTATATGCGCATATATTGTCTTTAACTCTTTGCTTCCATGCGAGTCGTTTCTTACTTTATTTTTATTTATTTATTCACTTTGTTTCTTTATTTCTCTTTTTGCTTTTACCAACTGTGTATACCTTCTCTTTAAATGTATTTATTTAATGCACTTTAATTACATATGCGTAAAATTGGTCTCTAACACTTAGTCCCACGCGAGCCGTTTTTAAGGTCAGAAGAACTCTACTCGAAAACGAATAGCCTATGCAAGAATATAGAAGAGATAGGACCACCTTTCTTTCTTTCTACTATAAAAGACAGAAGATTAACCTAAATAAAAAAACAAGTAAAGGATAAAATAAAAAAATAAAAAAGTAAAATTACCATACACATGTGCGCACTATAAATAGATATAAAATCCGGGGAAAGGAAGTGAAGTCGTCACACTAACAGGGTTCGCTCGCTGACAGACGCGAAAATTTTGAAAATGGGCAACCAATATAAGCTAAGTTAACTTAACAAATCCTAATATTACCAAAATGGCAACTTTTTTTTTTTTTTTTTAATCTAAATTTTGACTAATGTATTTTAACTATATGCGCATATATTGTCTTTAACTCTTTGCTTCCATGCGAGTCGTTTCTTACTTTATTTTTATTTATTTATTCACTTTGTTTCTTTATTTCTCTTTTTGCTTTTACCAACTGTGTATACCTTCTCTTTAAATGTATTTATTTAATGCACTTTAATTACATATGCGTAAAATTGGTCTCTAACACTTAGTCCCACGCGAGCCGTTTTTAAGGTCAGAAGAACTCTACTCGAAAACGAATAGCCTATGCAAGAATATAGAAGAGATAGGACCACCTTTCTTTCTTTCTACTATAAAAGACAGAAGATTAACCTAAATAAAAAAACAAAAAAAAGTAAAGGATAAAATAAAAAAATAAAAAAGTAAAATTACCATACACATGTGCGCACTATAAATAGATATAAAATCCGGGGAAAGGAAGTGAAGTCGTCACACTAACAGGGTTCGCTCGCTGACAGACGCGAAAATTTTGAAAATGGGCAACCAATATAAGCTAAGTTAACTTAACAAATCCTAATATTACCAAAATGGCAACTTTTTTTTTTTTTTTTTAATCTAAATTTTGACTAATGTATTTTAACTATATGCGCATATATTGTCTTTAACTCTTTGCTTCCATGCGAGTCGTTTCTTACTTTATTTTTATTTATTTATTCACTTTGTTTCTTTATTTCTCTTTTTGCTTTTACCAACTGTGTATACCTTCTCTTTAAATGTATTTATTTAATGCACTTTAATTACATATGCGTAAAATTGGTCTCTAACACTTAGTCCCACGCGAGCCGTTTTTAAGGTCAGAAGAACTCTACTCGAAAACGAATAGCCTATGCAAGAATATAGAAGAGATAGGACCACCTTTCTTTCTTTCTACTATAAAAGACAGAAGATTAACCTAAATAAAAAAACAAAAAAAAGTAAAGGATAAAATAAAAAAATAAAAAAGTAAAATTACCATACACATGTGCGCACTATAAATAGATATAAAATCCGGGGAAAGGAAGTGAAGTCGTCACACTAACAGGGTTCGCTCGCTGACAGACGCGAAAATTTTGAAAATGGGCAACCAATATAAGCTAAGTTAACTTAACAAATCCTAATATTACCAAAATGGCAACTTTTTTTTTTTTTTTTTAATCTAAATTTTGACTAATGTATTTTAACTATATGCGCATATATTGTCTTTAACTCTTTGCTTCCATGCGAGTCGTTTCTTACTTTATTTTTATTTATTTATTCACTTTGTTTCTTTATTTCTCTTTTTGCTTTTACCAACTGTGTATACCTTCTCTTTAAATGTATTTATTTAATGCACTTTAATTACATATGCGTAAAATTGGTCTCTAACACTTAGTCCCACGCGAGCCGTTTTTAAGGTCAGAAGAACTCTACTCGAAAACGAATAGCCTATGCAAGAATATAGAAGAGATAGGACCACCTTTCTTTCTTTCTACTATAAAAGACAGAAGATTAACCTAAATAAAAAAACAAGTAAAGGATAAAATAAAAAAATAAAAAAGTAAAATTACCATACACATGTGCGCACTATAAATAGATATAAAATCCGGGGAAAGGAAGTGAAGTCGTCACACTAACAGGGTTCGCTCGCTGACAGACGCGAAAATTTTGAAAATGGGCAACCAATATAAGCTAAGTTAACTTAACAAATCCTAATATTACCAAAATGGCAACTTTTTTTTTTTTTTTTAATCTAAATTTTGACTAATGTATTTTAACTATATGCGCATATATTGTCTTTAACTCTTTGCTTCCATGCGAGTCGTTTCTTACTTTATTTTTATTTATTTATTCACTTTGTTTCTTTATTTCTCTTTTTGCTTTTACCAACTGTGTATACCTTCTCTTTAAATGTATTTATTTAATGCACTTTAATTACATATGCGTAAAATTGGTCTCTAACACTTAGTCCCACGCGAGCCGTTTTTAAGGTCAGAAGAACTCTACTCGAAAACGAATAGCCTATGCAAGAATATAGAAGAGGATAGGACCACCTTTCTTTCTTTCTACTATAAAAGACAGAAGATTAACCTAAATAAAAAAACAAGTAAAGGATAAAATAAAAAAATAAAAAAGTAAAATTACCATACACATGTGCGCACTATAAATAGATATAAAATCCGGGGAAAGGAAGTGAAGTCGTCACACTAACAGGGTTCGCTCGCTGACAGACGCGAAAATTTTGAAAATGGGCAACCAATATAAGCTAAGTTAACTTAACAAATCCTAATATTACCAAAATGGCAACTTTTTTTTTTTTTTTAATCTAAATTTTGACTAATGTATTTTAACTATATGCGCATATATTGTCTTTAACTCTTTGCTTCCATGCGAGTCGTTTCTTACTTTATTTTTATTTATTTATTCACTTTGTTTCTTTATTTCTCTTTTTGCTTTTACCAACTGTGTATACCTTCTCTTTAAATGTATTTATTTAATGCACTTTAATTACATATGCGTAAAATTGGTCTCTAACACTTAGTCCCACGCGAGCCGTTTTTTAAGGTCAGAAGAACTCTACTCGAAAACGAATAGCCTATGCAAGAATATAGAAGAGATAGGACCACCTTTCTTTCTTTCTACTATAAAAGACAGAAGATTAACCTAAATAAAAAAACAAAAAAAAGTAAAGGATAAAATAAAAAAATAAAAAAGTAAAATTACCATACACATGTGCGCACTATAAATAGATATAAAATCCGGGGAAAGGAAGTGAAGTCGTCACACTAACAGGGTTCGCTCGCTGACAGACGCGAAAATTTTGAAAATGGGCAACCAATATAAGCTAAGTTAACTTAACAAATCCTAATATTACCAAAATGGCAACTTTTTTTTTTTTTTTAATCTAAATTTTGACTAATGTATTTTAACTATATGCGCATATATTGTCTTTAACTCTTTGCTTCCATGCGAGTCGTTTCTTACTTTATTTTTATTTATTTATTCACTTTGTTTCTTTATTTCTCTTTTTGCTTTTACCAACTGTGTATACCTTCTCTTTAAATGTATTTATTTAATGCACTTTAATTACATATGCGTAAAATTGGTCTCTAACACTTAGTCCCACGCGAGCCGTTTTTAAGGTCAGAAGAACTCTACTCGAAAACGAATAGCCTATGCAAGAATATAGAAGAGATAGGACCACCTTTCTTTCTTTCTACTATAAAAGACAGAAGATTAACCTAAATAAAAAAACAAGTAAAGGATAAAATAAAAAATAAAAAAGTAAAATTACCATACACATGTGCGCACTATAAATAGATATAAAATCCGGGGAAAGGAAGTGAAGTCGTCACACTAACAGGGTTCGCTCGCTGACAGACGCGAAAATTTTGAAAATGGGCAACCAATATAAGCTAAGTTAACTTAACAAATCCTAATATTACCAAAATGGCAACTTTTTTTTTTTTTTTTAATCTAAATTTTGACTAATGTATTTTAACTATATGCGCATATATTGTCTTTAACTCTTTGCTTCCATGCGAGTCGTTTCTTACTTTATTTTTATTTATTTATTCACTTTGTTTCTTTATTTCTCTTTTTGCTTTTACCAACTGTGTATACCTTCTCTTTAAATGTATTTATTTAATGCACTTTAATTACATATGCGTAAAATTGGTCTCTAACACTTAGTCCCACGCGAGCCGTTTTTAAGGTCAGAAGAACTCTACTCGAAAACGAATAGCCTATGCAAGAATATAGAAGAGATAGGACCACCTTTCTTTCTTTCTACTATAAAAGACAGAAGATTAACCTAAATAAAAAACAAGTAAAGGATAAAATAAAAAAATAAAAAAGTAAAATTACCATACACATGTGCGCACTATAAATAGATATAAAATCCGGGGAAAGGAAGTGAAGTCGTCACACTAACAGGGTTCGCTCGCTGACAGACGCGAAAATTTTGAAAATGGGCAACCAATATAAGCTAAGTTAACTTAACAAATCCTAATATTACCAAAATGGCAACTTTTTTTTTTTTTTTTAATCTAAATTTTGACTAATGTATTTTAACTATATGCGCATATATTGTCTTTAACTCTTTGCTTCCATGCGAGTCGTTTCTTACTTTATTTTTATTTATTTATTCACTTTGTTTCTTTATTTCTCTTTTTGCTTTTACCAACTGTGTATACCTTCTCTTTAAATGTATTTATTTAATGCACTTTAATTACATATGCGTAAAATTGGTCTCTAACACTTAGTCCCACGCGAGCCGTTTTTAAGGTCAGAAGAACTCTACTCGAAAACGAATAGCCTATGCAAGAATATAGAAGAGATAGGACCACCTTTCTTTCTTTCTACTATAAAAGACAGAAGATTAACCTAAATAAAAAAACAAAAAAAAGTAAAGGATAAAATAAAAAATAAAAAAGTAAAATTACCATACACATGTGCGCACTATAAATAGATATAAAATCCGGGGAAAGGAAGTGAAGTCGTCACACTAACAGGGTTCGCTCGCTGACAGACGCGAAAATTTTGAAAATGGGCAACCAATATAAGCTAAGTTAACTTAACAAATCCTAATATTACCAAAATGGCAACTTTTTTTTTTTTTTTTTAATCTAAATTTTGACTAATGTATTTTAACTATATGCGCATATATTGTCTTTAACTCTTTGCTTCCATGCGAGTCGTTTCTTACTTTATTTTTATTTATTTATTCACTTTGTTTCTTTATTTCTCTTTTTGCTTTTACCAACTGTGTATACCTTCTCTTTAAATGTATTTATTTAATGCACTTTAATTACATATGCGTAAAATTGGTCTCTAACACTTAGTCCCACGCGAGCCGTTTTTAAGGTCAGAAGAACTCTACTCGAAAACGAATAGCCTATGCAAGAATATAGAAGAGATAGGACCACCTTTCTTTCTTTCTACTATAAAAGACAGAAGATTAACCTAAATAAAAAAACAAAAAAAAGTAAAGGATAAAATAAAAAAATAAAAAAGTATAATTACCATACACATGTGCGCACTATAAATAGATATAAAATCCGGGGAAAGGAAGTGAAGTCGTCACACTAACAGGGTTCGCTCGCTGACAGACGCGAAAATTTTGAAAATGGGCAACCAATATAAGCTAAGTTAACTTAACAAATCCTAATATTACCAAAATGGCAACTTTTTTTTTTTTTTTTTAATCTAAATTTTGACTAATGTATTTTAACTATATGCGCATATATTGTCTTTAACTCTTTGCTTCCATGCGAGTCGTTTCTTACTTTATTTTTATTTATTTATTCACTTTGTTTCTTTATTTCTCTTTTTGCTTTTACCAACTGTGTATACCTTCTCTTTAAATGTATTTATTTAATGCACTTTAATTACATATGCGTAAAATTGGTCTCTAACACTTAGTCCCACGCGAGCCGTTTTTAAGGTCAGAAGAACTCTACTCGAAAACGAATAGCCTATGCAAGAATATAGAAGAGATAGGACCACCTTTCTTTCTTTCTACTATAAAAGACAGAAGATTAACCTAAATAAAAAAACAAGTAAAGGATAAAATAAAAAAATAAAAAAGTAAAATTACCATACACATGTGCGCACTATAAATAGATATAAAATCCGGGGAAAGGAAGTGAAGTCGTCACACTAACAGGGTTCGCTCGCTGACAGACGCGAAAATTTTGAAAATGGGCAACCAATATAAGCTAAGTTAACTTAACAAATCCTAATATTACCAAAATGGCAACTTTTTTTTTTTTTTTTTAATCTAAATTTTGACTAATGTATTTTAACTATATGCGCATATATTGTCTTTAACTCTTTGCTTCCATGCGAGTCGTTTCTTACTTTATTTTTATTTATTTATTCACTTTGTTTCTTTATTTCTCTTTTTGCTTTTACCAACTGTGTATACCTTCTCTTTAAATGTATTTATTTAATGCACTTTAATTACATATGCGTAAAATTGGTCTCTAACACTTAGTCCCACGCGAGCCGTTTTTAAGGTCAGAAGAACTCTACTCGAAAACGAATAGCCTATGCAAGAATATAGAAGAGATAGGACCACCTTTCTTTCTTTCTACTATAAAAGACAGAAGATTAACCTAAATAAAAAAACAAAAAAAAGTAAAGGATAAAATAAAAAAATAAAAAAGTAAAATTACCATACACATGTGCGCACTATAAATAGATATAAAATCCGGGGAAAGGAAGTGAAGTCGTCACACTAACAGGGTTCGCTCGCTGACAGACGCGAAAATTTTGAAAATGGGCAACCAATATAAGCTAAGTTAACTTAACAAATCCTAATATTACCAAAATGGCAACTTTTTTTTTTTTTTTTTAATCTAAATTTTGACTAATGTATTTTAACTATATGCGCATATATTGTCTTTAACTCTTTGCTTCCATGCGAGTCGTTTCTTACTTTATTTTTATTTATTTATTCACTTTGTTTCTTTATTTCTCTTTTTGCTTTTACCAACTGTGTATACCTTCTCTTTAAATGTATTTATTTAATGCACTTTAATTACATATGCGTAAAATTGGTCTCTAACACTTAGTCCCACGCGAGCCGTTTTTAAGGTCAGAAGAACTCTACTCGAAAACGAATAGCCTATGCAAGAATATAGAAGAGATAGGACCACCTTTCTTTCTTTCTACTATAAAAGACAGAAGATTAACCTAAATAAAAAAACAAAAAAAAGTAAAGGATAAAATAAAAAAATAAAAAAGTAAAATTACCATACACATGTGCGCACTATAAATAGATATAAAATCCGGGGAAAGGAAGTGAAGTCGTCACACTAACAGGGTTCGCTCGCTGACAGACGCGAAAATTTTGAAAATGGGCAACCAATATAAGCTAAGTTAACTTAACAAATCCTAATATTACCAAAATGGCAACTTTTTTTTTTTTTTTTTAATCTAAATTTTGACTAATGTATTTTAACTATATGCGCATATATTGTCTTTAACTCTTTGCTTCCATGCGAGTCGTTTCTTACTTTATTTTTATTTATTTATTCACTTTGTTTCTTTATTTCTCTTTTTGCTTTTACCAACTGTGTATACCTTCTCTTTAAATGTATTTATTTAATGCACTTTAATTACATATGCGTAAAATTGGTCTCTAACACTTAGTCCCACGCGAGCCGTTTTTAAGGTCAGAAGAACTCTACTCGAAAACGAATAGCCTATGCAAGAATATAGAAGAGATAGGACCACCTTTCTTTCTTTCTACTATAAAAGACAGAAGATTAACCTAAATAAAAAAACAAAAAAAAGTAAAGGATAAAATAAAAAAATAAAAAAGTAAAATTACCATACACATGTGCGCACTATAAATAGATATAAAATCCGGGGAAAGGAAGTGAAGTCGTCACACTAACAGGGTTCGCTCGCTGACAGACGCGAAAATTTTGAAAATGGGCAACCAATATAAGCTAAGTTAACTTAACAAATCCTAATATTACCAAAATGGCAACTTTTTTTTTTTTTTTTAATCTAAATTTTGACTAATGTATTTTAACTATATGCGCATATATTGTCTTTAACTCTTTGCTTCCATGCGAGTCGTTTCTTACTTTATTTTTATTTATTTATTCACTTTGTTTCTTTATTTCTCTTTTTGCTTTTACCAACTGTGTATACCTTCTCTTTAAATGTATTTATTTAATGCACTTTAATTACATATGCGTAAAATTGGTCTCTAACACTTAGTCCCACGCGAGCCGTTTTTAAGGTCAGAAGAACTCTACTCGAAAACGAATAGCCTATGCAAGAATATAGAAGAGATAGGACCACCTTTCTTTCTTTCTACTATAAAAGACAGAAGATTAACCTAAATAAAAAAACAAAAAAAAGTAAAGGATAAAATAAAAAAATAAAAAAGTAAAATTACCATACACATGTGCGCACTATAAATAGATATAAAATCCGGGGAAAGGAAGTGAAGTCGTCACACTAACAGGGTTCGCTCGCTGACAGACGCGAAAATTTTGAAAATGGGCAACCAATATAAGCTAAGTTAACTTAACAAATCCTAATATTACCAAAATGGCAACTTTTTTTTTTTTTTTTAATCTAAATTTTGACTAATGTATTTTAACTATATGCGCATATATTGTCTTTAACTCTTTGCTTCCATGCGAGTCGTTTCTTACTTTATTTTTATTTATTTATTCACTTTGTTTCTTTATTTCTCTTTTTGCTTTTACCAACTGTGTATACCTTCTCTTTAAATGTATTTATTTAATGCACTTTAATTACATATGCGTAAAATTGGTCTCTAACACTTAGTCCCACGCGAGCCGTTTTTAAGGTCAGAAGAACTCTACTCGAAAACGAATAGCCTATGCAAGAATATAGAAGAGATAGGACCACCTTTCTTTCTTTCTACTATAAAAGACAGAAGATTAACCTAAATAAAAAAACAAAAAAAAGTAAAGGATAAAATAAAAAAATAAAAAAGTAAAATTACCATACACATGTGCGCACTATAAATAGATATAAAATCCGGGGAAAGGAAGTGAAGTCGTCACACTAACAGGGTTCGCTCGCTGACAGACGCGAAAATTTTGAAAATGGGCAACCAATATAAGCTAAGTTAACTTAACAAATCCTAATATTACCAAAATGGCAACTTTTTTTTTTTTTTTTTAATCTAAATTTTGACTAATGTATTTTAACTATATGCGCATATATTGTCTTTAACTCTTTGCTTCCATGCGAGTCGTTTCTTACTTTATTTTTATTTATTTATTCACTTTGTTTCTTTATTTCTCTTTTTGCTTTTACCAACTGTGTATACCTTCTCTTTAAATGTATTTATTTAATGCACTTTAATTACATATGCGTAAAATTGGTCTCTAACACTTAGTCCCACGCGAGCCGTTTTTAAGGTCAGAAGAACTCTACTCGAAAACGAATAGCCTATGCAAGAATATAGAAGAGATAGGACCACCTTTCTTTCTTTCTACTATAAAAGACAGAAGATTAACCTAAATAAAAAAACAAAAAAAAGTAAAGGATAAAATAAAAAAATAAAAAAGTAAAATTACCATACACATGTGCGCACTATAAATAGATATAAAATCCGGGGAAAGGAAGTGAAGTCGTCACACTAACAGGGTTCGCTCGCTGACAGACGCGAAAATTTTGAAAATGGGCAACCAATATAAGCTAAGTTAACTTAACAAATCCTAATATTACCAAAATGGCAACTTTTTTTTTTTTTTTTAATCTAAATTTTGACTAATGTATTTTAACTATATGCGCATATATTGTCTTTAACTCTTTGCTTCCATGCGAGTCGTTTCTTACTTTATTTTTATTTATTTATTCACTTTGTTTCTTTATTTCTCTTTTTGCTTTTACCAACTGTGTATACCTTCTCTTTAAATGTATTTATTTAATGCACTTTAATTACATATGCGTAAAATTGGTCTCTAACACTTAGTCCCACGCGAGCCGTTTTTAAGGTCAGAAGAACTCTACTCGAAAACGAATAGCCTATGCAAGAATATAGAAGAGATAGGACCACCTTTCTTTCTTTCTACTATAAAAGACAGAAGATTAACCTAAATAAAAAAACAAGTAAAGGATAAAATAAAAAAATAAAAAAGTAAAATTACCATACACATGTGCGCACTATAAATAGATATAAAATCCGGGGAAAGGAAGTGAAGTCGTCACACTAACAGGGTTCGCTCGCTGACAGACGCGAAAATTTTGAAAATGGGCAACCAATATAAGCTAAGTTAACTTAACAAATCCTAATATTACCAAAATGGCAACTTTTTTTTTTTTTTTTAATCTAAATTTTGACTAATGTATTTTAACTATATGCGCATATATTGTCTTTAACTCTTTGCTTCCATGCGAGTCGTTTCTTACTTTATTTTTATTTATTTATTCACTTTGTTTCTTTATTTCTCTTTTTGCTTTTACCAACTGTGTATACCTTCTCTTTAAATGTATTTATTTAATGCACTTTAATTACATATGCGTAAAATTGGTCTCTAACACTTAGTCCCACGCGAGCCGTTTTTAAGGTCAGAAGAACTCTACTCGAAAACGAATAGCCTATGCAAGAATATAGAAGAGATAGGACCACCTTTCTTTCTTTCTACTATAAAAGACAGAAGATTAACCTAAATAAAAAAACAAAAAAAAGTAAAGGATAAAATAAAAAAATAAAAAAGTAAAATTACCATACACATGTGCGCACTATAAATAGATATAAAATCCGGGGAAAGGAAGTGAAGTCGTCACACTAACAGGGTTCGCTCGCTGACAGACGCGAAAATTTTGAAAATGGGCAACCAATATAAGCTAAGTTAACTTAACAAATCCTAATATTACCAAAATGGCAACTTTTTTTTTTTTTTTAATCTAAATTTTGACTAATGTATTTTAACTATATGCGCATATATTGTCTTTAACTCTTTGCTTCCATGCGAGTCGTTTCTTACTTTATTTTTATTTATTTATTCACTTTGTTTCTTTATTTCTCTTTTTGCTTTTACCAACTGTGTATACCTTCTCTTTAAATGTATTTATTTAATGCACTTTAATTACATATGCGTAAAATTGGTCTCTAACACTTAGTCCCACGCGAGCCGTTTTTAAGGTCAGAAGAACTCTACTCGAAAACGAATAGCCTATGCAAGAATATAGAAGAGATAGGACCACCTTTCTTTCTTTCTACTATAAAAGACAGAAGATTAACCTAAATAAAAAAACAAGTAAAGGATAAAATAAAAAAATAAAAAAGTAAAATTACCATACACATGTGCGCACTATAAATAGATATAAAATCCGGGGAAAGGAAGTGAAGTCGTCACACTAACAGGGTTCGCTCGCTGACAGACGCGAAAATTTTGAAAATGGGCAACCAATATAAGCTAAGTTAACTTAACAAATCCTAATATTACCAAAATGGCAACTTTTTTTTTTTTTTTAATCTAAATTTTGACTAATGTATTTTAACTATATGCGCATATATTGTCTTTAACTCTTTGCTTCCATGCGAGTCGTTTCTTACTTTATTTTTATTTATTTATTCACTTTGTTTCTTTATTTCTCTTTTTGCTTTTACCAACTGTGTATACCTTCTCTTTAAATGTATTTATTTAATGCACTTTAATTACATATGCGTAAAATTGGTCTCTAACACTTAGTCCCACGCGAGCCGTTTTTAAGGTCAGAAGAACTCTACTCGAAAACGAATAGCCTATGCAAGAATATAGAAGAGATAGGACCACCTTTCTTTCTTTCTACTATAAAAGACAGAAGATTAACCTAAATAAAAAAACAAAAAAAGTAAAGGATAAAATAAAAAAATAAAAAAGTAAAATTACCATACACATGTGCGCACTATAAATAGATATAAAATCCGGGGAAAGGAAGTGAAGTCGTCACACTAACAGGGTTCGCTCGCTGACAGACGCGAAAATTTTGAAAATGGGCAACCAATATAAGCTAAGTTAACTTAACAAATCCTAATATTACCAAAATGGCAACTTTTTTTTTTTTTTTTTAATCTAAATTTTGACTAATGTATTTTAACTATATGCGCATATATTGTCTTTAACTCTTTGCTTCCATGCGAGTCGTTTCTTACTTTATTTTTATTTATTTATTCACTTTGTTTCTTTATTTCTCTTTTTGCTTTTACCAACTGTGTATACCTTCTCTTTAAATGTATTTATTTAATGCACTTTAATTACATATGCGTAAAATTGGTCTCTAACACTTAGTCCCACGCGAGCCGTTTTTAAGGTCAGAAGAACTCTACTCGAAAACGAATAGCCTATGCAAGAATATAGAAGAGATAGGACCACCTTTCTTTCTTTCTACTATAAAAGACAGAAGATTAACCTAAATAAAAAAACAAGTAAAGGATAAAATAAAAAAATAAAAAAGTAAAATTACCATACACATGTGCGCACTATAAATAGATATAAAATCCGGGGAAAGGAAGTGAAGTCGTCACACTAACAGGGTTCGCTCGCTGACAGACGCGAAAATTTTGAAAATGGGCAACCAATATAAGCTAAGTTAACTTAACAAATCCTAATATTACCAAAATGGCAACTTTTTTTTTTTTTTTTTAATCTAAATTTTGACTAATGTATTTTAACTATATGCGCATATATTGTCTTTAACTCTTTGCTTCCATGCGAGTCGTTTCTTACTTTATTTTTATTTATTTATTCACTTTGTTTCTTTATTTCTCTTTTTGCTTTTACCAACTGTGTATACCTTCTCTTTAAATGTATTTATTTAATGCACTTTAATTACATATGCGTAAAATTGGTCTCTAACACTTAGTCCCACGCGAGCCGTTTTTAAGGTCAGAAGAACTCTACTCGAAAACGAATAGCCTATGCAAGAATATAGAAGAGATAGGACCACCTTTCTTTCTTTCTACTATAAAAGACAGAAGATTAACCTAAATAAAAAAACAAAAAAAAGTAAAGGATAAAATAAAAAAATAAAAAAGTAAAATTACCATACACATGTGCGCACTATAAATAGATATAAAATCCGGGGAAAGGAAGTGAAGTCGTCACACTAACAGGGTTCGCTCGCTGACAGACGCGAAAATTTTGAAAATGGGCAACCAATATAAGCTAAGTTAACTTAACAAATCCTAATATTACCAAAATGGCAACTTTTTTTTTTTTTTTTAATCTAAATTTTGACTAATGTATTTTAACTATATGCGCATATATTGTCTTTAACTCTTTGCTTCCATGCGAGTCGTTTCTTACTTTATTTTTATTTATTTATTCACTTTGTTTCTTTATTTCTCTTTTTGCTTTTACCAACTGTGTATACCTTCTCTTTAAATGTATTTATTTAATGCACTTTAATTACATATGCGTAAAATTGGTCTCTAACACTTAGTCCCACGCGAGCCGTTTTTAAGGTCAGAAGAACTCTACTCGAAAACGAATAGCCTATGCAAGAATATAGAAGAGATAGGACCACCTTTCTTTCTTTCTACTATAAAAGACAGAAGATTAACCTAAATAAAAAAACAAGTAAAGGATAAAATAAAAAAATAAAAAAGTAAAATTACCATACACATGTGCGCACTATAAATAGATATAAAATCCGGGGAAAGGAAGTGAAGTCGTCACACTAACAGGGTTCGCTCGCTGACAGACGCGAAAATTTTGAAAATGGGCAACCAATATAAGCTAAGTTAACTTAACAAATCCTAATATTACCAAAATGGCAACTTTTTTTTTTTTTTTTTAATCTAAATTTTGACTAATGTATTTTAACTATATGCGCATATATTGTCTTTAACTCTTTGCTTCCATGCGAGTCGTTTCTTACTTTATTTTTATTTATTTATTCACTTTGTTTCTTTATTTCTCTTTTTGCTTTTACCAACTGTGTATACCTTCTCTTTAAATGTATTTATTTAATGCACTTTAATTACATATGCGTAAAATTGGTCTCTAACACTTAGTCCCACGCGAGCCGTTTTTAAGGTCAGAAGAACTCTACTCGAAAACGAATAGCCTATGCAAGAATATAGAAGAGATAGGACCACCTTTCTTTCTTTCTACTATAAAAGACAGAAGATTAACCTAAATAAAAAAACAAAAAAAAGTAAAGGATAAAATAAAAAAATAAAAAAGTAAAATTACCATACACATGTGCGCACTATAAATAGATATAAAATCCGGGGAAAGGAAGTGAAGTCGTCACACTAACAGGGTTCGCTCGCTGACAGACGCGAAAATTTTGAAAATGGGCAACCAATATAAGCTAAGTTAACTTAACAAATCCTAATATTACCAAAATGGCAACTTTTTTTTTTTTTTTTTAATCTAAATTTTGACTAATGTATTTTAACTATATGCGCATATATTGTCTTTAACTCTTTGCTTCCATGCGAGTCGTTTCTTACTTTATTTTTATTTATTTATTCACTTTGTTTCTTTATTTCTCTTTTTGCTTTTACCAACTGTGTATACCTTCTCTTTAAATGTATTTATTTAATGCACTTTAATTACATATGCGTAAAATTGGTCTCTAACACTTAGTCCCACGCGAGCCGTTTTTAAGGTCAGAAGAACTCTACTCGAAAACGAATAGCCTATGCAAGAATATAGAAGAGATAGGACCACCTTTCTTTCTTTCTACTATAAAAGACAGAAGATTAACCTAAATAAAAAAACAAAAAAAAGTAAAGGATAAAATAAAAAAATAAAAAAGTAAAATTACCATACACATGTGCGCACTATAAATAGATATAAAATCCGGGGAAAGGAAGTGAAGTCGTCACACTAACAGGGTTCGCTCGCTGACAGACGCGAAAATTTTGAAAATGGGCAACCAATATAAGCTAAGTTAACTTAACAAATCCTAATATTACCAAAATGGCAACTTTTTTTTTTTTTTTTAATCTAAATTTTGACTAATGTATTTTAACTATATGCGCATATATTGTCTTTAACTCTTTGCTTCCATGCGAGTCGTTTCTTACTTTATTTTTATTTATTTATTCACTTTGTTTCTTTATTTCTCTTTTTGCTTTTACCAACTGTGTATACCTTCTCTTTAAATGTATTTATTTAATGCACTTTAATTACATATGCGTAAAATTGGTCTCTAACACTTAGTCCCACGCGAGCCGTTTTTAAGGTCAGAAGAACTCTACTCGAAAACGAATAGCCTATGCAAGAATATAGAAGAGATAGGACCACCTTTCTTTCTTTCTACTATAAAAGACAGAAGATTAACCTAAATAAAAAAACAAGTAAAGGATAAAATAAAAAAATAAAAAAGTAAAATTACCATACACATGTGCGCACTATAAATAGATATAAAATCCGGGGAAAGGAAGTGAAGTCGTCACACTAACAGGGTTCGCTCGCTGACAGACGCGAAAATTTTGAAAATGGGCAACCAATATAAGCTAAGTTAACTTAACAAATCCTAATATTACCAAAATGGCAACTTTTTTTTTTTTTTTTAATCTAAATTTTGACTAATGTATTTTAACTATATGCGCATATATTGTCTTTAACTCTTTGCTTCCATGCGAGTCGTTTCTTACTTTATTTTTATTTATTTATTCACTTTGTTTCTTTATTTCTCTTTTTGCTTTTACCAACTGTGTATACCTTCTCTTTAAATGTATTTATTTAATGCACTTTAATTACATATGCGTAAAATTGGTCTCTAACACTTAGTCCCACGCGAGCCGTTTTTAAGGTCAGAAGAACTCTACTCGAAAACGAATAGCCTATGCAAGAATATAGAAGAGATAGGACCACCTTTCTTTCTTTCTACTATAAAAGACAGAAGATTAACCTAAATAAAAAAACAAAAAAAAGTAAAGGATAAAATAAAAAAATAAAAAAGTAAAATTACCATACACATGTGCGCACTATAAATAGATATAAAATCCGGGGAAAGGAAGTGAAGTCGTCACACTAACAGGGTTCGCTCGCTGACAGACGCGAAAATTTTGAAAATGGGCAACCAATATAAGCTAAGTTAACTTAACAAATCCTAATATTACCAAAATGGCAACTTTTTTTTTTTTTTTTTAATCTAAATTTTGACTAATGTATTTTAACTATATGCGCATATATTGTCTTTAACTCTTTGCTTCCATGCGAGTCGTTTCTTACTTTATTTTTATTTATTTATTCACTTTGTTTCTTTATTTCTCTTTTTGCTTTTACCAACTGTGTATACCTTCTCTTTAAATGTATTTATTTAATGCACTTTAATTACATATGCGTAAAATTGGTCTCTAACACTTAGTCCCACGCGAGCCGTTTTTAAGGTCAGAAGAACTCTACTCGAAAACGAATAGCCTATGCAAGAATATAGAAGAGATAGGACCACCTTTCTTTCTTTCTACTATAAAAGACAGAAGATTAACCTAAATAAAAAAACAAAAAAAAGTAAAGGATAAAATAAAAAAATAAAAAAGTAAAATTACCATACACATGTGCGCACTATAAATAGATATAAAATCCGGGGAAAGGAAGTGAAGTCGTCACACTAACAGGGTTCGCTCGCTGACAGACGCGAAAATTTTGAAAATGGGCAACCAATATAAGCTAAGTTAACTTAACAAATCCTAATATTACCAAAATGGCAACTTTTTTTTTTTTTTTTTAATCTAAATTTTGACTAATGTATTTTAACTATATGCGCATATATTGTCTTTAACTCTTTGCTTCCATGCGAGTCGTTTCTTACTTTATTTTTATTTATTTATTCACTTTGTTTCTTTATTTCTCTTTTTGCTTTTACCAACTGTGTATACCTTCTCTTTAAATGTATTTATTTAATGCACTTTAATTACATATGCGTAAAATTGGTCTCTAACACTTAGTCCCACGCGAGCCGTTTTTAAGGTCAGAAGAACACTACTCGAAAACGAATAGCCTATGCAAGAATATAGAAGAGATAGGACCACCTTTCTTTCTTTCTACTATAAAAGACAGAAGATTAACCTAAATAAAAAAACAAAAAAAAGTAAAGGATAAAATAAAAAAATTAAAAAGTAAAATTACCATACACATGTGCGCACTATAAATAGATATAAAATCCGGGGAAAGGAAGTGAAGTCGTCACACTAACAGGGTTCGCTCGCTGACAGACGCGAAAATTTTGAAAATGGGCAACCAATATAAGCTAAGTTAACTTAACAAATCCTAATATTACCAAAATGGCAACTTTTTTTTTTTTTTTAATCTAAATTTTGACTAATGTATTTTAACTATATGCGCATATATTGTCTTTAACTCTTTGCTTCCATGCGAGTCGTTTCTTACTTTATTTTTATTTATTTATTCACTTTGTTTCTTTATTTCTCTTTTTGCTTTTACCAACTGTGTATACCTTCTCTTTAAATGTATTTATTTAATGCACTTTAATTACATATGCGTAAAATTGGTCTCTAACACTTAGTCCCACGCGAGCCGTTTTTAAGGTCAGAAGAACTCTACTCGAAAACGAATAGCCTATGCAAGAATATAGAAGAGATAGGACCACCTTTCTTTCTTTCTACTATAAAAGACAGAAGATTAACCTAAATAAAAAAACAAAAAAAAGTAAAGGATAAAATAAAAAAATAAAAAAGTAAAATTACCATACACATGTGCGCACTATAAATAGATATAAAATCCGGGGAAAGGAAGTGAAGTCGTCACACTAACAGGGTTCGCTCGCTGACAGACGCGAAAATTTTGAAAATGGGCAACCAATATAAGCTAAGTTAACTTAACAAATCCTAATATTACCAAAATGGCAACTTTTTTTTTTTTTTTTAATCTAAATTTTGACTAATGTATTTTAACTATATGCGCATATATTGTCTTTAACTCTTTGCTTCCATGCGAGTCGTTTCTTACTTTATTTTTATTTATTTATTCACTTTGTTTCTTTATTTCTCTTTTTGCTTTTACCAACTGTGTATACCTTCTCTTTAAATGTATTTATTTAATGCACTTTAATTACATATGCGTAAAATTGGTCTCTAACACTTAGTCCCACGCGAGCCGTTTTTAAGGTCAGAAGAACTCTACTCGAAAACGAATAGCCTATGCAAGAATATAGAAGAGATAGGACCACCTTTCTTTCTTTCTACTATAAAAGACAGAAGATTAACCTAAATAAAAAAACAAGTAAAGGATAAAATAAAAAAATAAAAAAGTAAAATTACCATACACATGTGCGCACTATAAATAGATATAAAATCCGGGGAAAGGAAGTGAAGTCGTCACACTAACAGGGTTCGCTCGCTGACAGACGCGAAAATTTTGAAAATGGGCAACCAATATAAGCTAAGTTAACTTAACAAATCCTAATATTACCAAAATGGCAACTTTTTTTTTTTTTTTAATCTAAATTTTGACTAATGTATTTTAACTATATGCGCATATATTGTCTTTAACTCTTTGCTTCCATGCGAGTCGTTTCTTACTTTATTTTTATTTATTTATTCACTTTGTTTCTTTATTTCTCTTTTTGCTTTTACCAACTGTGTATACCTTCTCTTTAAATGTATTTATTTAATGCACTTTAATTACATATGCGTAAAATTGGTCTCTAACACTTAGTCCCACGCGAGCCGTTTTTAAGGTCAGAAGAACTCTACTCGAAAACGAATAGCCTATGCAAGAATATAGAAGAGATAGGACCACCTTTCTTTCTTTCTACTATAAAAGACAGAAGATTAACCTAAATAAAAAAACAAAAAAAAGTAAAGGATAAAATAAAAAAATAAAAAAGTAAAATTACCATACACATGTGCGCACTATAAATAGATATAAAATCCGGGGAAAGGAAGTGAAGTCGTCACACTAACAGGGTTCGCTCGCTGACAGACGCGAAAATTTTGAAAATGGGCAACCAATATAAGCTAAGTTAACTTAACAAATCCTAATATTACCAAAATGGCAACTTTTTTTTTTTTTTTTAATCTAAATTTTGACTAATGTATTTTAACTATATGCGCATATATTGTCTTTAACTCTTTGCTTCCATGCGAGTCGTTTCTTACTTTATTTTTATTTATTTATTCACTTTGTTTCTTTATTTCTCTTTTTGCTTTTACCAACTGTGTATACCTTCTCTTTAAATGTATTTATTTAATGCACTTTAATTACATATGCGTAAAATTGGTCTCTAACACTTAGTCCCACGCGAGCCGTTTTTAAGGTCAGAAGAACTCTACTCGAAAACGAATAGCCTATGCAAGAATATAGAAGAGATAGGACCACCTTTCTTTCTTTCTACTATAAAAGACAGAAGATTAACCTAAATAAAAAAACAAGTAAAGGATAAAATAAAAAAATAAAAAAGTAAAATTACCATACACATGTGCGCACTATAAATAGATATAAAATCCGGGGAAAGGAAGTGAAGTCGTCACACTAACAGGGTTCGCTCGCTGACAGACGCGAAAATTTTGAAAATGGGCAACCAATATAAGCTAAGTTAACTTAACAAATCCTAATATTACCAAAATGGCAACTTTTTTTTTTTTTTTTAATCTAAATTTTGACTAATGTATTTTAACTATATGCGCATATATTGTCTTTAACTCTTTGCTTCCATGCGAGTCGTTTCTTACTTTATTTTTATTTATTTATTCACTTTGTTTCTTTATTTCTCTTTTTGCTTTTACCAACTGTGTATACCTTCTCTTTAAATGTATTTATTTAATGCACTTTAATTACATATGCGTAAAATTGGTCTCTAACACTTAGTCCCACGCGAGCCGTTTTTAAGGTCAGAAGAACTCTACTCGAAAACGAATAGCCTATGCAAGAATATAGAAGAGATAGGACCACCTTTCTTTCTTTCTACTATAAAAGACAGAAGATTAACCTAAATAAAAAAACAAAAAAAAGTAAAGGATAAAATAAAAAAATAAAAAAGTAAAATTACCATACACATGTGCGCACTATAAATAGATATAAAATCCGGGGAAAGGAAGTGAAGTCGTCACACTAACAGGGTTCGCTCGCTGACAGACGCGAAAATTTTGAAAATGGGCAACCAATATAAGCTAAGTTAACTTAACAAATCCTAATATTACCAAAATGGCAACTTTTTTTTTTTTTTTTTAATCTAAATTTTGACTAATGTATTTTAACTATATGCGCATATATTGTCTTTAACTCTTTGCTTCCATGCGAGTCGTTTCTTACTTTATTTTTATTTATTTATTCACTTTGTTTCTTTATTTCTCTTTTTGCTTTTACCAACTGTGTATACCTTCTCTTTAAATGTATTTATTTAATGCACTTTAATTACATATGCGTAAAATTGGTCTCTAACACTTAGTCCCACGCGAGCCGTTTTTAAGGTCAGAAGAACTCTACTCGAAAACGAATAGCCTATGCAAGAATATAGAAGAGATAGGACCACCTTTCTTTCTTTCTACTATAAAAGACAGAAGATTAACCTAAATAAAAAAACAAAAAAAAGTAAAGGATAAAATAAAAAAATAAAAAAGTAAAATTACCATACACATGTGCGCACTATAAATAGATATAAAATCCGGGGAAAGGAAGTGAAGTCGTCACACTAACAGGGTTCGCTCGCTGACAGACGCGAAAATTTTGAAAATGGGCAACCAATATAAGCTAAGTTAACTTAACAAATCCTAATATTACCAAAATGGCAACTTTTTTTTTTTTTTTTAATCTAAATTTTGACTAATGTATTTTAACTATATGCGCATATATTGTCTTTAACTCTTTGCTTCCATGCGAGTCGTTTCTTACTTTATTTTTATTTATTTATTCACTTTGTTTCTTTATTTCTCTTTTTGCTTTTACCAACTGTGTATACCTTCTCTTTAAATGTATTTATTTAATGCACTTTAATTACATATGCGTAAAATTGGTCTCTAACACTTAGTCCCACGCGAGCCGTTTTTAAGGTCAGAAGAACTCTACTCGAAAACGAATAGCCTATGCAAGAATATAGAAGAGATAGGACCACCTTTCTTTCTTTCTACTATAAAAGACAGAAGATTAACCTAAATAAAAAAACAAAAAAAAGTAAAGGATAAAATAAAAAAATAAAAAAGTAAAATTACCATACACATGTGCGCACTATAAATAGATATAAAATCCGGGGAAAGGAAGTGAAGTCGTCACACTAACAGGGTTCGCTCGCTGACAGACGCGAAAATTTTGAAAATGGGCAACCAATATAAGCTAAGTTAACTTAACAAATCCTAATATTACCAAAATGGCAACTTTTTTTTTTTTTTTAATCTAAATTTTGACTAATGTATTTTAACTATATGCGCATATATTGTCTTTAACTCTTTGCTTCCATGCGAGTCGTTTCTTACTTTATTTTTATTTATTTATTCACTTTGTTTCTTTATTTCTCTTTTTGCTTTTACCAACTGTGTATACCTTCTCTTTAAATGTATTTATTTAATGCACTTTAATTACATATGCGTAAAATTGGTCTCTAACACTTAGTCCCACGCGAGCCGTTTTTAAGGTCAGAAGAACTCTACTCGAAAACGAATAGCCTATGCAAGAATATAGAAGAGATAGGACCACCTTTCTTTCTTTCTACTATAAAAGACAGAAGATTAACCTAAATAAAAAAACAAGTAAAGGATAAAATAAAAAAATAAAAAAGTAAAATTACCATACACATGTGCGCACTATAAATAGATATAAAATCCGGGGAAAGGAAGTGAAGTCGTCACACTAACAGGGTTCGCTCGCTGACAGACGCGAAAATTTTGAAAATGGGCAACCAATATAAGCTAAGTTAACTTAACAAATCCTAATATTACCAAAATGGCAACTTTTTTTTTTTTTTTTAATCTAAATTTTGACTAATGTATTTTAACTATATGCGCATATATTGTCTTTAACTCTTTGCTTCCATGCGAGTCGTTTCTTACTTTATTTTTATTTATTTATTCACTTTGTTTCTTTATTTCTCTTTTTGCTTTTACCAACTGTGTATACCTTCTCTTTAAATGTATTTATTTAATGCACTTTAATTACATATGCGTAAAATTGGTCTCTAACACTTAGTCCCACGCGAGCCGTTTTTAAGGTCAGAAGAACTCTACTCGAAAACGAATAGCCTATGCAAGAATATAGAAGAGATAGGACCACCTTTCTTTCTTTCTACTATAAAAGACAGAAGATTAACCTAAATAAAAAAACAAGTAAAGGATAAAATAAAAAAATAAAAAAGTAAAATTACCATACACATGTGCGCACTATAAATAGATATAAAATCCGGGGAAAGGAAGTGAAGTCGTCACACTAACAGGGTTCGCTCGCTGACAGACGCGAAAATTTTGAAAATGGGCAACCAATATAAGCTAAGTTAACTTAACAAATCCTAATATTACCAAAATGGCAACTTTTTTTTTTTTTTTTTAATCTAAATTTTGACTAATGTATTTTAACTATATGCGCATATATTGTCTTTAACTCTTTGCTTCCATGCGAGTCGTTTCTTACTTTATTTTTATTTATTTATTCACTTTGTTTCTTTATTTCTCTTTTTGCTTTTACCAACTGTGTATACCTTCTCTTTAAATGTATTTATTTAATGCACTTTAATTACATATGCGTAAAATTGGTCTCTAACACTTAGTCCCACGCGAGCCGTTTTTAAGGTCAGAAGAACTCTACTCGAAAACGAATAGCCTATGCAAGAATATAGAAGAGATAGGACCACCTTTCTTTCTTTCTACTATAAAAGACAGAAGATTAACCTAAATAAAAAAACAAAAAAAAGTAAAGGATAAAATAAAAAAATAAAAAAGTAAAATTACCATACACATGTGCGCACTATAAATAGATATAAAATCCGGGGAAAGGAAGTGAAGTCGTCACACTAACAGGGTTCGCTCGCTGACAGACGCGAAAATTTTGAAAATGGGCAACCAATATAAGCTAAGTTAACTTAACAAATCCTAATATTACCAAAATGGCAACTTTTTTTTTTTTTTTTTAATCTAAATTTTGACTAATGTATTTTAACTATATGCGCATATATTGTCTTTAACTCTTTGCTTCCATGCGAGTCGTTTCTTACTTTATTTTTATTTATTTATTCACTTTGTTTCTTTATTTCTCTTTTTGCTTTTACCAACTGTGTATACCTTCTCTTTAAATGTATTTATTTAATGCACTTTAATTACATATGCGTAAAATTGGTCTCTAACACTTAGTCCCACGCGAGCCGTTTTTAAGGTCAGAAGAACTCTACTCGAAAACGAATAGCCTATGCAAGAATATAGAAGAGATAGGACCACCTTTCTTTCTTTCTACTATAAAAGACAGAAGATTAACCTAAATAAAAAAACAAGTAAAGGATAAAATAAAAAAATAAAAAAGTAAAATTACCATACACATGTGCGCACTATAAATAGATATAAAATCCGGGGAAAGGAAGTGAAGTCGTCACACTAACAGGGTTCGCTCGCTGACAGACGCGAAAATTTTGAAAATGGGCAACCAATATAAGCTAAGTTAACTTAACAAATCCTAATATTACCAAAATGGCAACTTTTTTTTTTTTTTTTTAATCTAAATTTTGACTAATGTATTTTAACTATATGCGCATATATTGTCTTTAACTCTTTGCTTCCATGCGAGTCGTTTCTTACTTTATTTTTATTTATTTATTCACTTTGTTTCTTTATTTCTCTTTTTGCTTTTACCAACTGTGTATACCTTCTCTTTAAATGTATTTATTTAATGCACTTTAATTACATATGCGTAAAATTGGTCTCTAACACTTAGTCCCACGCGAGCCGTTTTTAAGGTCAGAAGAACTCTACTCGAAAACGAATAGCCTATGCAAGAATATAGAAGAGATAGGACCACCTTTCTTTCTTTCTACTATAAAAGACAGAAGATTAACCTAAATAAAAAAACAAAAAAAAGTAAAGGATAAAATAAAAAAATAAAAAAGTAAAATTACCATACACATGTGCGCACTATAAATAGATATAAAATCCGGGGAAAGGAAGTGAAGTCGTCACACTAACAGGGTTCGCTCGCTGACAGACGCGAAAATTTTGAAAATGGGCAACCAATATAAGCTAAGTTAACTTAACAAATCCTAATATTACCAAAATGGCAACTTTTTTTTTTTTTTTTAATCTAAATTTTGACTAATGTATTTTAACTATATGCGCATATATTGTCTTTAACTCTTTGCTTCCATGCGAGTCGTTTCTTACTTTATTTTTATTTATTTATTCACTTTGTTTCTTTATTTCTCTTTTTGCTTTTACCAACTGTGTATACCTTCTCTTTAAATGTATTTATTTAATGCACTTTAATTACATATGCGTAAAATTGGTCTCTAACACTTAGTCCCACGCGAGCCGTTTTTAAGGTCAGAAGAACTCTACTCGAAAACGAATAGCCTATGCAAGAATATAGAAGAGATAGGACCACCTTTCTTTCTTTCTACTATAAAAGACAGAAGATTAACCTAAATAAAAAAACAAAAAAAAGTAAAGGATAAAATAAAAAAATAAAAAAGTAAAATTACCATACACATGTGCGCACTATAAATAGATATAAAATCCGGGGAAAGGAAGTGAAGTCGTCACACTAACAGGGTTCGCTCGCTGACAGACGCGAAAATTTTGAAAATGGGCAACCAATATAAGCTAAGTTAACTTAACAAATCCTAATATTACCAAAATGGCAACTTTTTTTTTTTTTTTTAATCTAAATTTTGACTAATGTATTTTAACTATATGCGCATATATTGTCTTTAACTCTTTGCTTCCATGCGAGTCGTTTCTTACTTTATTTTTATTTATTTATTCACTTTGTTTCTTTATTTCTCTTTTTGCTTTTACCAACTGTGTATACCTTCTCTTTAAATGTATTTATTTAATGCACTTTAATTACATATGCGTAAAATTGGTCTCTAACACTTAGTCCCACGCGAGCCGTTTTTAAGGTCAGAAGAACTCTACTCGAAAACGAATAGCCTATGCAAGAATATAGAAGAGATAGGACCACCTTTCTTTCTTTCTACTATAAAAGACAGAAGATTAACCTAAATAAAAAAACAAAAAAAAGTAAAGGATAAAATAAAAAAATAAAAAAGTAAAATTACCATACACATGTGCGCACTATAAATAGATATAAAATCCGGGGAAAGGAAGTGAAGTCGTCACACTAACAGGGTTCGCTCGCTGACAGACGCGAAAATTTTGAAAATGGGCAACCAATATAAGCTAAGTTAACTTAACAAATCCTAATATTACCAAAATGGCAACTTTTTTTTTTTTTTTTAATCTAAATTTTGACTAATGTATTTTAACTATATGCGCATATATTGTCTTTAACTCTTTGCTTCCATGCGAGTCGTTTCTTACTTTATTTTTATTTATTTATTCACTTTGTTTCTTTATTTCTCTTTTTGCTTTTACCAACTGTGTATACCTTCTCTTTAAATGTATTTATTTAATGCACTTTAATTACATATGCGTAAAATTGGTCTCTAACACTTAGTCCCACGCGAGCCGTTTTTAAGGTCAGAAGAACTCTACTCGAAAACGAATAGCCTATGCAAGAATATAGAAGAGATAGGACCACCTTTCTTTCTTTCTACTATAAAAGACAGAAGATTAACCTAAATAAAAAAACAAGTAAAGGATAAAATAAAAAAATAAAAAAGTAAAATTACCATACACATGTGCGCACTATAAATAGATATAAAATCCGGGGAAAGGAAGTGAAGTCGTCACACTAACAGGGTTCGCTCGCTGACAGACGCGAAAATTTTGAAAATGGGCAACCAATATAAGCTAAGTTAACTTAACAAATCCTAATATTACCAAAATGGCAACTTTTTTTTTTTTTTTTTAATCTAAATTTTGACTAATGTATTTTAACTATATGCGCATATATTGTCTTTAACTCTTTGCTTCCATGCGAGTCGTTTCTTACTTTATTTTTATTTATTTATTCACTTTGTTTCTTTATTTCTCTTTTTGCTTTTACCAACTGTGTATACCTTCTCTTTAAATGTATTTATTTAATGCACTTTAATTACATATGCGTAAAATTGGTCTCTAACACTTAGTCCCACGCGAGCCGTTTTTAAGGTCAGAAGAACTCTACTCGAAAACGAATAGCCTATGCAAGAATATAGAAGAGATAGGACCACCTTTCTTTCTTTCTACTATAAAAGACAGAAGATTAACCTAAATAAAAAAACAAGTAAAGGATAAAATAAAAAAATAAAAAAGTAAAATTACCATACACATGTGCGCACTATAAATAGATATAAAATCCGGGGAAAGGAAGTGAAGTCGTCACACTAACAGGGTTCGCTCGCTGACAGACGCGAAAATTTTGAAAATGGGCAACCAATATAAGCTAAGTTAACTTAACAAATCCTAATATTACCAAAATGGCAACTTTTTTTTTTTTTTTTTAATCTAAATTTTGACTAATGTATTTTAACTATATGCGCATATATTGTCTTTAACTCTTTGCTTCCATGCGAGTCGTTTCTTACTTTATTTTTATTTATTTATTCACTTTGTTTCTTTATTTCTCTTTTTGCTTTTACCAACTGTGTATACCTTCTCTTTAAATGTATTTATTTAATGCACTTTAATTACATATGCGTAAAATTGGTCTCTAACACTTAGTCCCACGCGAGCCGTTTTTAAGGTCAGAAGAACTCTACTCGAAAACGAATAGCCTATGCAAGAATATAGAAGAGATAGGACCACCTTTCTTTCTTTCTACTATAAAAGACAGAAGATTAACCTAAATAAAAAAACAAAAAAAAGTAAAGGATAAAATAAAAAAATAAAAAAGTAAAATTACCATACACATGTGCGCACTATAAATAGATATAAAATCCGGGGAAAGGAAGTGAAGTCGTCACACTAACAGGGTTCGCTCGCTGACAGACGCGAAAATTTTGAAAATGGGCAACCAATATAAGCTAAGTTAACTTAACAAATCCTAATATTACCAAAATGGCAACTTTTTTTTTTTTTTTTTAATCTAAATTTTGACTAATGTATTTTAACTATATGCGCATATATTGTCTTTAACTCTTTGCTTCCATGCGAGTCGTTTCTTACTTTATTTTTATTTATTTATTCACTTTGTTTCTTTATTTCTCTTTTTGCTTTTACCAACTGTGTATACCTTCTCTTTAAATGTATTTATTTAATGCACTTTAATTACATATGCGTAAAATTGGTCTCTAACACTTAGTCCCACGCGAGCCGTTTTTAAGGTCAGAAGAACTCTACTCGAAAACGAATAGCCTATGCAAGAATATAGAAGAGATAGGACCACCTTTCTTTCTTTCTACTATAAAAGACAGAAGATTAACCTAAATAAAAAAACAAAAAAAAGTAAAGGATAAAATAAAAAAATAAAAAAGTAAAATTACCATACACATGTGCGCACTATAAATAGATATAAAATCCGGGGAAAGGAAGTGAAGTCGTCACACTAACAGGGTTCGCTCGCTGACAGACGCGAAAATTTTGAAAATGGGCAACCAATATAAGCTAAGTTAACTTAACAAATCCTAATATTACCAAAATGGCAACTTTTTTTTTTTTTTTTAATCTAAATTTTGACTAATGTATTTTAACTATATGCGCATATATTGTCTTTAACTCTTTGCTTCCATGCGAGTCGTTTCTTACTTTATTTTTATTTATTTATTCACTTTGTTTCTTTATTTCTCTTTTTGCTTTTACCAACTGTGTATACCTTCTCTTTAAATGTATTTATTTAATGCACTTTAATTACATATGCGTAAAATTGGTCTCTAACACTTAGTCCCACGCGAGCCGTTTTTAAGGTCAGAAGAACTCTACTCGAAAACGAATAGCCTATGCAAGAATATAGAAGAGATAGGACCACCTTTCTTTCTTTCTACTATAAAAGACAGAAGATTAACCTAAATAAAAAAACAAAAAAAAGTAAAGGATAAAATAAAAAAATAAAAAAGTAAAATTACCATACACATGTGCGCACTATAAATAGATATAAAATCCGGGGAAAGGAAGTGAAGTCGTCACACTAACAGGGTTCGCTCGCTGACAGACGCGAAAATTTTGAAAATGGGCAACCAATATAAGCTAAGTTAACTTAACAAATCCTAATATTACCAAAATGGCAACTTTTTTTTTTTTTTTAATCTAAATTTTGACTAATGTATTTTAACTATATGCGCATATATTGTCTTTAACTCTTTGCTTCCATGCGAGTCGTTTCTTACTTTATTTTTATTTATTTATTCACTTTGTTTCTTTATTTCTCTTTTTGCTTTTACCAACTGTGTATACCTTCTCTTTAAATGTATTTATTTAATGCACTTTAATTACATATGCGTAAAATTGGTCTCTAACACTTAGTCCCACGCGAGCCGTTTTTAAGGTCAGAAGAACTCTACTCGAAAACGAATAGCCTATGCAAGAATATAGAAGAGATAGGACCACCTTTCTTTCTTTCTACTATAAAAGACAGAAGATTAACCTAAATAAAAAAACAAGTAAAGGATAAAATAAAAAAATAAAAAAGTAAAATTACCATACACATGTGCGCACTATAAATAGATATAAAATCCGGGGAAAGGAAGTGAAGTCGTCACACTAACAGGGTTCGCTCGCTGACAGACGCGAAAATTTTGAAAATGGGCAACCAATATAAGCTAAGTTAACTTAACAAATCCTAATATTACCAAAATGGCAACTTTTTTTTTTTTTTTTAATCTAAATTTTGACTAATGTATTTTAACTATATGCGCATATATTGTCTTTAACTCTTTGCTTCCATGCGAGTCGTTTCTTACTTTATTTTTATTTATTTATTCACTTTGTTTCTTTATTTCTCTTTTTGCTTTTACCAACTGTGTATACCTTCTCTTTAAATGTATTTATTTAATGCACTTTAATTACATATGCGTAAAATTGGTCTCTAACACTTAGTCCCACGCGAGCCGTTTTTAAGGTCAGAAGAACTCTACTCGAAAACGAATAGCCTATGCAAGAATATAGAAGAGATAGGACCACCTTTCTTTCTTTCTACTATAAAAGACAGAAGATTAACCTAAATAAAAAAACAAGTAAAGGATAAAATAAAAAAATAAAAAAGTAAAATTACCATACACATGTGCGCACTATAAATAGATATAAAATCCGGGGAAAGGAAGTGAAGTCGTCACACTAACAGGGTTCGCTCGCTGACAGACGCGAAAATTTTGAAAATGGGCAACCAATATAAGCTAAGTTAACTTAACAAATCCTAATATTACCAAAATGGCAACTTTTTTTTTTTTTTTTAATCTAAATTTTGACTAATGTATTTTAACTATATGCGCATATATTGTCTTTAACTCTTTGCTTCCATGCGAGTCGTTTCTTACTTTATTTTTATTTATTTATTCACTTTGTTTCTTTATTTCTCTTTTTGCTTTTACCAACTGTGTATACCTTCTCTTTAAATGTATTTATTTAATGCACTTTAATTACATATGCGTAAAATTGGTCTCTAACACTTAGTCCCACGCGAGCCGTTTTTAAGGTCAGAAGAACTCTACTCGAAAACGAATAGCCTATGCAAGAATATAGAAGAGATAGGACCACCTTTCTTTCTTTCTACTATAAAAGACAGAAGATTAACCTAAATAAAAAAACAAAAAAAAGTAAAGGATAAAATAAAAAAATAAAAAAGTAAAATTACCATACACATGTGCGCACTATAAATAGATATAAAATCCGGGGAAAGGAAGTGAAGTCGTCACACTAACAGGGTTCGCTCGCTGACAGACGCGAAAATTTTGAAAATGGGCAACCAATATAAGCTAAGTTAACTTAACAAATCCTAATATTACCAAAATGGCAACTTTTTTTTTTTTTTTTTAATCTAAATTTTGACTAATGTATTTTAACTATATGCGCATATATTGTCTTTAACTCTTTGCTTCCATGCGAGTCGTTTCTTACTTTATTTTTATTTATTTATTCACTTTGTTTCTTTATTTCTCTTTTTGCTTTTACCAACTGTGTATACCTTCTCTTTAAATGTATTTATTTAATGCACTTTAATTACATATGCGTAAAATTGGTCTCTAACACTTAGTCCCACGCGAGCCGTTTTTAAGGTCAGAAGAACTCTACTCGAAAACGAATAGCCTATGCAAGAATATAGAAGAGATAGGACCACCTTTCTTTCTTTCTACTATAAAAGACAGAAGATTAACCTAAATAAAAAAACAAGTAAAGGATAAAATAAAAAAATAAAAAAGTAAAATTACCATACACATGTGCGCACTATAAATAGATATAAAATCCGGGGAAAGGAAGTGAAGTCGTCACACTAACAGGGTTCGCTCGCTGACAGACGCGAAAATTTTGAAAATGGGCAACCAATATAAGCTAAGTTAACTTAACAAATCCTAATATTACCAAAATGGCAACTTTTTTTTTTTTTTTTTAATCTAAATTTTGACTAATGTATTTTAACTATATGCGCATATATTGTCTTTAACTCTTTGCTTCCATGCGAGTCGTTTCTTACTTTATTTTTATTTATTTATTCACTTTGTTTCTTTATTTCTCTTTTTGCTTTTACCAACTGTGTATACCTTCTCTTTAAATGTATTTATTTAATGCACTTTAATTACATATGCGTAAAATTGGTCTCTAACACTTAGTCCCACGCGAGCCGTTTTTAAGGTCAGAAGAACTCTACTCGAAAACGAATAGCCTATGCAAGAATATAGAAGAGATAGGACCACCTTTCTTTCTTTCTACTATAAAAGACAGAAGATTAACCTAAATAAAAAAACAAAAAAAAGTAAAGGATAAAATAAAAAAATAAAAAAGTAAAATTACCATACACATGTGCGCACTATAAATAGATATAAAATCCGGGGAAAGGAAGTGAAGTCGTCACACTAACAGGGTTCGCTCGCTGACAGACGCGAAAATTTTGAAAATGGGCAACCAATATAAGCTAAGTTAACTTAACAAATCCTAATATTACCAAAATGGCAACTTTTTTTTTTTTTTTTAATCTAAATTTTGACTAATGTATTTTAACTATATGCGCATATATTGTCTTTAACTCTTTGCTTCCATGCGAGTCGTTTCTTACTTTATTTTTATTTATTTATTCACTTTGTTTCTTTATTTCTCTTTTTGCTTTTACCAACTGTGTATACCTTCTCTTTAAATGTATTTATTTAATGCACTTTAATTACATATGCGTAAAATTGGTCTCTAACACTTAGTCCCACGCGAGCCGTTTTTAAGGTCAGAAGAACTCTACTCGAAAACGAATAGCCTATGCAAGAATATAGAAGAGATAGGACCACCTTTCTTTCTTTCTACTATAAAAGACAGAAGAACTTTATTTAAGTAGTATACTTAATATATGAAATCACCGTACGCTTGCTTGTATGTAAGTGTCCTCCATGATACCCATACCATACCAAACCACTGCACGTGGCTCATAACTTGACTGGCACTATATTTTTAACTGCAATATGCATGATCCCAGCTGTGATACTAGGGCTAATTTTCTGAATAGATGCAACACTCTGCGCCTGACCTTAATGACTACAATTCCAAATCCCAACGAATTAGCTGTCCCTATAACTGTGAGGGAAAAACCTAATAGCTAGCTACGAAATCCTATACATTTTACCTCCAAGACGATTGCGTTTGTCTTACCTGCATGCATAAAAAAAAAATAAATAAATAAATAAATAAAATAAAAAAAAATTTCCTCCCTTCTTCAGACTAACCTTACCTGTAACTCAAAAATCCTAATGGAAATCCATCTGTAAATAAATAACCCCTCTTCTCTTGAACGCTAACAATCTACTCCCAACCTATCCGCCACTAAACTCCCACATTGCTCCGCATCTGTAGTTGAATCGCTAACTTCCAGCCCCTAATCCCTCACATGCAAACTGTTTTAATAACCATCACCAAACATCTATACATTTCTACCTCTAAGGCATGCATTACAGATCATTCCTATCCAGTAAGGGACTTAACAGCCTATGCACACAAAGGCAGGTACTTAACAGCCAAAGTACCCAGAAACAAAGCGATATGCACTACACAACTGTCTCGAGTTTTGCAACGATTAATTACGTTATTGAAACGACACTCCTTGTTATGGAAACCCCCCATGACTCTTACTAAAAAATACCTACAACTCCAACTCTATTCGCACCTACTGAAAACCTGCCCATATATATCTATTCACCTAATTACGCATGACTCAATACTTGCTGTCTTATCCATGCTATATTGCACTTACATCTTAACCCTCCTATCATCTAAAATAGCTCGGGCACAACTCGTAGCTCAATTCTTAATACCTACTCATACTGTAACACTATACTAGACCTAAGCTAACATTAATAAAATAAAAAAAATGTACGACTAAAATCACATTATCTCCTCCTTAACAAGCCCTCTTACAAACACAGACGCTTACACTGCATGAACTTCACCCACCCCCTTTATCCATTAACAAGTAAATAGCATGTCCCCAAATCACTTTGAGGAGTGTAACTAATCAGTAGATATAATCCCCCACAAACTAACCCAGTAACACTAACAACGCGGGGTCGCAGAAATACCTGGATTAGAACCTAGGCGCGGAGAAAACCCTCTCAGGGCTGACGGACCCAGTAGGTCTTCCCAGATCATCCGTCTAGGAGAAGGAAAACTCTGAATCTAAACCAAAGGGGAGAGAGGCCTCTTCAGTCTTGGATGACAACCTTCCTAGAGCTGGTGACTCAAACAAATTCACCGGTTTGCAAACCTAAATTGCTTAAGGAGTAGATAGGCTCTGTCTATCGCCCGGCTTCCATACTCCTTCTTTGCCTATTGGTCAAGCGCAGAGACACTATCTCAGTGATTCGACAGAAACACCCAGCGGTAGATCTTGTTTCCTGGCTAGGGCAATGAACGCCGTTCTTCCCCATTCCCAGCATGCCCCACCCCTAAAACTGAACATTTGAGAGTGCTTGAGTATAAGATATGCCTGAGCGGTTAGATTGGGTTGACCTTCTTCTAAAGGGTTGAGGGTACCGGATTGACAGTTCCTGGCTGCTGTTCCCGACTGGTAGTACAGGAGCCCTAACTCTTTGGTAGCGCTTAGAGCGGCTGCTCCATCAACAGTTGAATAATATCGGGTTGTTTGCAGTGCCATGACGCGCATGGAAAGGGACCCTGCACTCATCCCCGGTGGGCTATCCTGAGGCCACAATCCTAATTGGAGAAAGGTCAGCTGATGGTCTACTTGTGATGCATGTCTGAAGCTCCGCATAACCTCTTGTTTAGCTCCCCCTTACCGAAACTCTTAAAAAAAATATGACGACAGTACAATCTAAAAATAAGCTTAAACCAGGATTAGGGACAAACAAATTCAACTTGCCTCCTCCCTTGAGGCTCTCATTCACAAATATCCGTGGGCTTAGAACTAACTTAGCTGATGTTGAAGCATTTCTCTTAACAAATACCCCGGATATCTTAGCACTAAGTGAGACTAACCTACACTCCTCCATTCCCTCTAACCACTTTAACATGCATGGATATCTCCCACTCTGCCGTAAGGACTCTGACAGACATATGCACGGACTTGGAGTTTACATTCGTAATACCCTTCCCTTGACTAGAGAAACAAACCTAGAAACAGATGATCAAGCCTTTATGTGCTTTAGACTAAACGTGCAACACAGTATTAGCTACTATTATTTTCTCTACCGCTCTCCCTCGACTCAGGACTGCTCCATAATAAACAAAGTATCTGACAGCATAGACACGGCACTGTCCCTCGACACTAGCGCACAAATACATGTGTTTGGAGACTTTAATGTCCACCACAAAAACTGGCTTGGATTCTCTACTCACACAGATGCAGCGGGCAGCACAACCCATAGCTTCGCTATATCTCACTCCCTATCTCAAATTGTTAAGTTTCCAACCCGTTTCCCTGACCAGGAAGAACAACACGCATCACTTCTAGATCTGTTTTTGACCACAGTTCCCGATGACTGCATAGCGAAGGCCCACAGCCCACTCGGGAACGCTGATCATGCAGTGATAATGGTTGAAATCGCCCTAAACTCTAGACCCAAAACTGAAGAGCCAGTGCTCAAAACAACGAGATATTATAATAAGGCTGACTGGGAAGCCATCAGGGAACTAATTAGAGATGCTCCATGGAAAAATATTTTCTCTCTCCCTGCTGAACAGTGTGCAAACGAGACCACTGACTGGTTCAAAACTGCAATCGAAGCGCATGTTCCCATGCGGAAATTTTACAGTAAGCCCCACTCTCCCCAATGGTTTACGTCGACTTGTGCAACTGCCATTACTCAAAAGCAGCATGCATACCGTAGGTTTAACCGACATAAGTCCAGTTCAAACAGACTGAAGTATATAGAAGCTAGAAATAACGTTAAGAAAGAAATAACGACAGCTAAGAGAGAATTTACGGAAACCACTAAAAAGCGCATCGAAGCACAAAAACTAGGAACTCGAGACTTCTGGAAAATCTACAACAGTGTAGTAAATAATGGGCAATCAACAATTCCCCCACTAACCAACAATCACGAGGTTGTCTCCTCAGCAACCGACAAGGCTAACATGCTTGCCAGTCGGTTTGCCTCAAACTCCACACTGGACCCTTCCAACCACCCCCTACCTGACTTTCCTATGCGGACAGACGCCACACTAGACGATCTGAAAACCACCCCTGCTCAGGTGCATGCTATCATAAAAAACCTTGACACCTCAAAAGCATGTGGACCCGATCTTATCCCAGCTGTGCTATTAAAAAAGTGCTCAGCCGAAGTAGCTCCAGTTCTCTCCAAACTCTACAACAAATGTCTTAATGAAGCTTGCTTTCCGGGCTGTTGGAAAACTGCTTCTGTTGTACCAGTATTCAAGAATTCTGGCGAAAGGACAGACCCATCAAATTATCGCCCCATTAGCCTCCTCCCACTTTTTGCCAAAATATTTGAGACCATAATTAACCATGCTCTAGTCCATCATCTTACAGATGCTAAACTACTGACTGACAAACAATATGGATTTAGACAAGCCCGTTCCACAGCAGACATCCTCACCGTGATCTCTGAACGTATATACCAATCACTGGACAAAGCGGGGGAAGGCAGAGCGGTAGCTCTAGATATATCTAAGGCTTTTGACAGGGTATGGCATGAGGGTCTCCTCAGTAAAATCAGATCATACGGTATCACTGGTAGAATACTTAACATAATTAAATCCTTCTTAGATAAGAGAAAAATCCAGGTAGTCCTCGACGGTCGCACATCTAAACAATATGATATAAATGCGGGAGTGCCCCAGGGTTCTATCCTTGGACCTCTATTGTTCCTGATATTCATAAATGACCTCCCCGACAACATTGCCTCTGAGATGGGTATATATGCTGATGACACTACACTCTATGGCAGACACGACAGGAAGACGAATGAACACATTTCTAAAGAAATGGCAGAAACACTAGAGGAAGACCTCCAATCTGTAGTGGAATGGGGACAAAAGTGGTTGGTCGCGTTCAATGCTGCCAAGACTAAACTAGTTTCATTCAATAATTACAAGAAACCCTCTCTACCACCAATAGCAATGGCCAACGACTCTTTATCTGAGAGTCCATCTTTCAAACTCCTTGGCCTAACGTTCACAGGAAACATGAGTTGGAACAATTACATTGAAGGCATTGCCAGGGCCGCTGCAAGAAAGGTAGGCTCTCTCTACCGTGCTAGAAAACTACTAACACCCGAAAGTATTCTGTACCTCTATAAGGCCACCATTCGCCCATGTATGGAGTATTGCTGCCACATCTGGGCTGGTGCATCTGCTACTAGTCTCTCGCTCCTTGACAAGGTTCAAAAGAGAGTCGCAAATCTGATAGGCCCTGAACTGGCATCTAAGCTTCAGCCTCTGTCCCATCGACGAAATGTTGCATCCCTCTGCCTGTTCTACAAGTATTTTAGTGGTGAATGCTCTGATGAACTGCAATCACTTGTGCCCCCACGACGCGAGCACCCTCGACAAACCCGACAGGCTACTAGATCCCACCCCCACACTGTAGAGGTCCCTAGATGTAAAAGATCTTTTTACTCCAATAGTTTCTTCCCCAGAACCGCAAGACTCTGGAATTCCATTCCAGGTCCCTGCTTCCCCAACAGTACTGACGTGCAGAAGTTCAAGTGTAACGTGAACCGACACCTTGCTGCCCAAATCCCTACATAGTACCCCAGTAGTTGTTGCCCCTGATAGTAGCCCCCTACACCAAAGTGGCAATTTGCCTTGTTTGGGGTGAAAATGTAATAAAAAAAAAAAAAAAAAAAAATCATCATAGGATATTTTCCTCGATACCACCGTCATTATTTTATTTTTTCTACGATTTTACACTTTCTATGGAAAAGTTTTTTCCCTTTATCTGTATAAATCACAAAAACAAAAATGAATTTATATTTTTGAAAAATCTTTATCAAGTTTTTATTTTTATTTTTTGTCTTTAATAATAGAGGCGGAAAGCACGAAATAACCATCACAAATTACTCAGCGGAGATATAGTCTTTTTTTGACCAGATGACGTTGCACATTTTTGTTATTTATTTCATTATATATCAAGATTTTAACAGGAAATGTATTTTCTTTTTTATACTCATAGAAGAGCAAGTTCAATGACTTGGAATATCGAAAATATCTTTTTGTTATTGTTTTTTCTAAAGTAATGAAATGTAACCACATTCATACACAGGAAAATTCCTGGCCGCTGGAATACATCAAATAAAACCATGGCAATAATATTTTTTCTTTCAAATTATTAGACTTTAAAATTAAACATAATTGTAGTATTTTGTAGAAGAAAGCGAGTGCTAATTTATAAACAGGGCGCAGACGCATGTATGTAAATGATGTCACTAAAAGACAATAAAGACTATAAAAGTGGGAGAGCACGTGAGGAAATAATTGTCGTTGTTACAAAAATAAGAGTCAAGTTATTCTTTGTCTTGGTCTCCTCTGAGACGTGGACTCAATGCAGGATGGAACGATAAAAATGTGCCCCTAAAACAAACTTTTATTGAAAAAATCAACTCACGAAATTTCACTATGTAGTAGATTCATCTATTCGATTTAGCCGCCTTCAGATTGAATCCACGTTTCTAAACAAATTCACAAATCCAAACAAATTCACTAATACAAACAAATCCACGAATCCAAACAAATCCACGAATGCATCACAAATACACGAATCTAAACAAATCGACGAATCCAAACAAATCGACGAATCACAACCAAATTCACGAATTCAAACAAATCCACGAATCACAACCAAATTAGCGAATTCAAACAATTCCACGAATCTACACAAATCCAGGAATCTAAATTAATCCACGAATTCAAACAAATCCACTAATTCATCACAAATACACGAATCCAATTAAATCCACGAATCCAAACAAATTGATGAATACAAACAAATTCACGAATCTAAACAAATCCAGGAATCCAAACAACTTCACGAATCCAAACAAATTCACATATTCAAACAAATCCACGATTACAAACACATCCACAAATTAAAACAAATCTACGAATCCAAACAAATCCACGAATCCAATTAAATCCATAAATCTTAACAAATCTACGAATCAAACAAATCGAAACGAATCCACGAATCCAAACAAATTCACGAATTCAAACAAATATAAGAATCTAAAAAATCCACAAATCTAAACAAATCCACAAATTCAAACAAATCCACGAATCCAAACAAATTCACGAATCCAAACTAATCCACGAATTAAAACAAATTCACGAGTTATACAAATCCACGAATATAAAAAATCACGAATCAGAACAAATCCACGAATCTAAGCAAATCCACGAATCTAAACCAATCTACTAATCTAAACAAATCAACGAATCTAAAAGCATCCACGAATCTTAACAAATCTACGAATCCAAACAAATCTACGAATCCAAACCAATTCACGAATCCAAACAAATTCACGAATCTAAAAAATCTACGACTCACAACAAATCCACGAATCCAAATAAATTCAAGTATTCAAACAAATCAACGAATACAAAGACATCTTGTAGTGAAGTAGAAAAAAAAGAAATTAAAAAAAAATACATAAGACACAGCTGTTCCTTCCAAAAGGTTGAGCTCTTCAACGTCCAAAAATAATTCACCGTCACTTCTTCCAACCGTCGTTTCACTCTCTGCGCTCTTCCCCTGCTTAAAAAAAGTACCGTTTATATGCTGCCCATTTCTCCACTTATGCAAATTGACTATCAACCAGAGCCATCTAGTTTTCCATTTCTCCAAACAGCCAATTTGAAAGGGGGGCAACTCAAACCACACGCCCCCTTGATCTACACGATCATCACATATCAACCCATCACGTAGTCGCTCGACCAACATGGCGGCCGTCTCTCTTGCTGCGATCTCCGCGGAGCCTCTTCGTGAACGTCGCTACTTTGCTCGACGTCGCTGTCTTCCTCTGATGACACCACTACCGGCCGCACATCAAGGATGTGTCGAGGGATGCCGTCGATAGATACATTGTTCAGGGACTAGACACTTGTCAAACTGCCCCTCCCCCAGCGTATAGTACAGCGAGCATCAAGCGGTTTGATCCACACTTCCTCTCCCACTCGCACAGTCGCTCGCTTCTCGCCTTCCTCCGCGGGTACCTGTGCAGTTCGGGGATGCCGCCACTCGTACTTGAAGACTGTCCTATGCGGCACTGACTCCACTTTTTGCCCTGACTTTGGAGCCATATTATACCAGAAGACAGCTTCTGGCGACGAAATCTGGCCCCTTTCAGCTATAGCCTTAATGGTCCTGTGATGCCGCTCCACAATTCCGTTTCCGCCTGGTCTATATGCAGCCCTGAAATAGCGCCGCACTCCCCACTTATCCAACACATCCTCCATGGCAGCTGAGCGAAAGGGCAGTTCCATTGTCCATTAGCACTTCCGTCACTGGACCCCTCTCCAAAAACACCTCTTCCAAGACCTTTGCAATTTCACCTGCATTTTCCGCCTTGATCTCCCTCCAAATGGCTACTCTTCCTGGTCCACAGTCGACCATTGACAGATACGGCCTCTGTCGATAGTGCGTTACGTCTATCGCCAACCTGCTCCAATTCTTTGCCACCTGAACCTCACTAGCTTCGTGTCTACACGGCGCAGGGTCGATTGATTGACACCGGCTGCATCTCTCAACCACTGTCCTAACGGCCTCCTTTGTGATTCTGGGGTCCACCTTCCTGGCCAAGAACAAGGTTCTATCCATTCCAAAATGGTGCATGTCATGCAAATCCTTCAGAGTGTCTTCATTCAAACAACATATTGCAACAGCCGCCTCATTCGGCGCCTTTAGCCAGGTCTTCCGCACCCTCGTCATCACATCTGCTCTGTTCTTCGCTGAAGGAACGATAGTGACCCTAAGTTGAAGATCAAATTCCCTAATCAGCTCCCTTAACATCATCAATCGACGCTTTACTAGCATCTCGGCAGCGCATTTCGTCTTCACCCTCCTTTCTCCTGTAGCTTCGGACTGGATCCAAGAGAACACAGTGGCTGAGTCGGTCCTCACCTCAACATTCTGTAGCCCCCATTTCAAGGCTAAGTTGATGCCCTTCATAACCGCATCCAGTTCCGCCACATTTATGTGAGCCACGTCGTCCTTCTTCCGCAAGCAAGCAGCATCTTCTGCAGTAACACCGCCTATCTTCAAGCTATACAGCTTGCATCACACCACACAACACCTTCTGCACTTTTGGGTACATGCCAAACACCTCTCACTGGATCCTCTCTCTTTACCTCTTCAATAATCTCTCTCATAATGTCCACAGTCTCTTTATCAGCTCCATCCTCCCACTTCGCTCCACTAGCTAGCCTTTTGATATAACTACATGCAGTCCGTAGCCATCATGCAATAGGGTAATGGCCCACCAGTCTTCCGCATATTGAGAAGAGTTCTCGCCTGCTCAATTTTTCCGACACCTCCGGAATCTCATTTCCCCTCCGGAACACTAACCGTCCTATCTGGTCCTTTCTTAGTTGGAACCCTAACACAGCTCCTCCCTCCAACGATTCCGGGCGTTTTGCAATTAGCCCAAAGCTGTTGAGGTGTTTTACTACGTCCTCCGCAGATGTTACCGTCTCATCCACCAAAATATCATCAATGTAGGAACTGGTGGCTCTTCTGACTGCGTCCTCCTTGCTTAGCACCGTTTTGAGGATCGCTGCCATGATTTTTGGTGCAGAATTCAGGCCAAAACCCAACCTAGTCAGGCAGTACGTTCGGCCCTTGTATCTGACCAGCTGGTATTTCCAGAATTCCTGTGAAATGTGGATCTGTAGGTATGCAGATTTTAAATCCACAATCGTCGCAGCCTTCTGAATCTGCCTCCACACTCGCATGGTCTCTCCGCACACGTCCATCACATCGCCTCCCGTGTGACACGCAACGTGTACGTTCAGCTCCCTGAAGTCCAGTACTGGCCGAACTTTTTGTTTTGTTGGCTGAACAAACGCCATTAACGGCAGCACACCTTCCACCTTCTCCGTCCATGGTCTTAAAATCCCCTCTGAGATCCATCGGTCCACCTCCTTCTCAAATTCAACTCTTGTGCCTCCTCGCAACGTATGCTCGTAGCATTCCACTCTGTTGTTCAGTATGGGAGGTTCTCCCTTCCATGCCGACTTGACTGTCCATTTCTCACCATCAAAGTGTGCAGAGAAATCTTGGTCCTCTATCGTGCAACTTTTGTCTGATCCGGCCGTTCCTGTGACACCTTTTTCGAATTGCACACCTGCAGCCCCTTGATGTCCTCCAAATCTCATGGAGTTCCTATATACCGTAACGCCCCCTAGTCGAGCAATTGCGTACATCCCTAGCACCACATCGACACCTGTGACAATTTTGTTAATAACAATCGCCTGGATTGTTAGTGACATCCCACGTACCATCAACCGAACGATACTTGTGTCATTGCACTTCACCTCTCTGCCGTCAACTGCCGTAATGCTGCTGGTTCCATTGCATGTGTCAACCATGTCTTTGGTGACAATTGTTGAAGTACAGCCCGTGTCGACAAGGGCTTTTGCACTTCGTCCATTTAGGGTCACCTCTACTTGCCCTGAAGCGCCTTCATCGAATAAGTGGGGTAGCCACCGGCGCAGTGGCTTCCCCCTGTTCGTTTCCCTGGGGACAGAATCTGCTGATGTGGCTGACTTCCCCACAGCGGTAACACGTGACTTCTGGCTTTGGCTCACTGCACTCCCTCGCCATATGGGGGCCTTGGCATCGGTAGCATCTGCCAGAGAACCTGTGTCTCTGCCACAGTCCTCTCTGCTTTTCGTCCTTCACAATTTCCTGCTGCAGTTTGCTTCGTTGAGCGACAGCTACGATTCCCTGCTCACTCTCTTTTCCTGGCCAGCACCCTAGCCTGTTTAATCAACTCCGCCACCTCCATAGTATTTACACGGGACAGTTGCTGCAGAGCTATAGAAATATGGTCCGGGAAGCCATTGATAAAGGTCATCTTAACCATATGTCGACGGCCTCCTCCATTGAATCCTGCTAGTCCCGTCAACCTCCTGATATTGTTGGCGTAAACATCGACAGGCTCTCCGGTCCACACCATATGGCTTAGTTTGCCATATGCCACAAATGGTCCTTCGCTAAATGCTTCCTTCAACTTTTCCTCAATGGCGTCAACAGACAGTCGATCCTCCTCCCGCATCTCCAGATATAGGGCCAGAGTATCACCATCAAGATACAACGGTATCAAGCTGGCTACATCCGCGATGTCCCGCAACTTAGCGACAAGTTTAACCTTGGTCAGCCAGGTTATAACATCTCCCTCTCCAGAGAACGTCTAAAGCATTTCACTGCTGATCCTCTTTGCTTCCATAGTTCCCGCCGAAATAGCTTGTAGTGAAGTAGAAAAAAAAATTTTTTTTAATACATAAGACACAGCTGTTCCTTTCAAAAGGATGAGCTCTTCAACGTCCAAAAATAATTCACCGTCATAAAAAGATTTCACCGTCACTTCTTCCAACCGTCGTTTCATTATCTGCGCTCTTCCCCTGCTTAAAAAAAGTACCGTTTATATGCTGCCCATTTCTCCACTTATGCAAATTGACTATCAACCAGAGCCATCTAGTTTTCCATTTCTCCAAACAGCCAATTTGAAAGGGGGGCAACTCAAACCACACATCTACAAATTCAAACAAATATACGAATCCAAACAAATCCATGAATCCCAACAAATCTACGAATCTAAACAAATCTGCGAATCAAACAAATCCACAAATCGAATTGAATCCACGAATTGAAATAAATTCACGAATTTAAACAAATCCATGAATCCAAACAAATCCAAGAATCCAAGCAAATTCATGAATTCAAACAAATCCATTGGATTTATACATTTCTTTGAAGTCATAAATTTGTTTGGATTCATTGATTTGTTTGGATTCGTGGATTTGTTTGGATTCATAGATTTGTTTAGATTGGCGGATTGTTTTATTCGTGGATTTGTTTGGATTCCTGGATTTGTTTGAATTTGTGAATTTGTTTCGATTCACGGATTTGTTTGAATTAGTAGATTTATCTGAATTCGTGAATTTGTTTGGATTCGTAGATTTGTTTGGATTCCTGAATTTGTTTGAATTCCTGGAGTTGTTTGAATTCGTGGATTGTCTCCTGATATTCTCTTACCTACACACGCTTGACATGTTCTTGAGGTGTTGTGGTGACGCATCGTCCGAACTGTGTATAATCTCATTATACACCACCATGCTGGCACTCCTCGCTATCATCGTCATATGAACATGCATCTTTCAATAGAGGATTCAAGGGCAAATTGATTATATGGTTTAGATATCCACGAGATAAATACATTAAAATGTGCTTCACTCTATAAAGAAAAGTGATATATATTAAGGGATTATGTGAGAGGGGGAAGGAAGGAGAGAGAAGGAGCAGAGATGAACTGAACTGCCAGTTATGCTAGCTCATATAGTAAGCCTGCTTTACTTCTACCGGAATTTTAGGAAGTAGTAAGTTTTTCGTGAACGCATCACTCGAGGATTCTCCTTGGGGGAGGGGGTATACCGTAAAATTCTTTACTTCCACTTACTTATTGTGGTTATCTTTCGACATTTGATCCGTTAATCATTCTAAGAACTTTAATCAGTCATTCTCTCTATCCGAATCCGGATCCTTATTACGTAAAATGATCATTTCCATTAACCGAAAACGTTTAACACATATGATAGCAAGACATGCCTAATAAAATGAACCTTCAGTGGTCTACTCTCTTTGCCTGGTTTCATTGGTGATTTTGTTTTCAGATAAGGCTAATAATTGTGATAATTTCTAAAGTCTTGCTTTGAAGAAAAGGCAAAATAAGAATACGTAAAAACCTATTTAGAGTTCGTTTTCGTACGAATCAAACATTCTCCCGTATTTTTGCAAATCCTATTAACTATTATGTGTTTTCGAATTTAATTAAATCCTTTAATCCTTTGGCTTAAAACAGTGAAGAATTCTTCAGCTTTTCTATCATTACCTGGGAGATTCGTTTAATGTGTGCATTCGTTTCGAAGAAATTCGAAAGTTTTATTTTAAGTAAATCTAAGTATATGAATATTGATACAACACAAACACACACACACACACATACACACACACACACACACATATATATATATATATATATATATATATATATATATATATGATAGAAACGAATAGAAACTCATAAAAAGTGTTTAATTTCAATAAACATATAATTTAGAGATCAAAGGCAAAAATAAATAGTCACAAATGTAATAACTAATGCTTGGTTGACATTCCCTTTGCTGTTTTTAATGCTAGGATCCTTCTAGGCATGGCATTAATCAGAGTCTATATTTTATGTTATGTATGTGTATATATACGAATAGACATATATACATGCATATATATGTGTGAATATATGTATATATATATATATATATATATATATATATATATATATCCACATATATGTGTTTGCGTGTATGTGTTTTGTCAGGACTAGTGTATTTTAATTTCAAAGAAAAGGAGAAATAAAGGAAACTCCAACATGGCATAAGTTTTGCGACGAATTAAATGTTAGTTCAAATAATTTATTTTCTGAAATTATTTTTTTTTATTTTGTTATGCTTCTTTGTTGTTGGCTGAAATATCACAATATCATTCTAAGTAAATATGTATGGATAAAAAGTCAATACGAAAAATATATAAATGTTTAAAAGTGTTCTGTATTTATTTTCGTATTTGTCGACGTGTAGAAATACAAAAAGCCTTTAAAATGAAAACATTTCTTTCAAGAGCACAAACGTTTCGACTGATCCTTCGGTTTTCTTCAGTGTGAAAAATCGGTCGAAAGTTATGTGCTCTTGAAAGAAACTGTTATGGAGTTAAACGGTAATAAACGAGAGGAACCCAGGATTTTTAGGAAACGAACATGTATTCACATATATTACAGGCAAAAGCTGGCTGATGAATACCATTCCTCAACGGTGGGCGTTTGCACCCGACCTGCTTGATCGCGTGGCAATCTCTGCCTGCCGGGCACCGGTACTCGATACCGAAAGTGACGTCATCAGAGGAAGTGACATCATGAAATAGTCCATTGATTCCATGAAAGGGCGTCTCCAATAGAAACGTTTTCGTCGTTTTTTTTTGTTTTTTTTCGAAAGAATTTTTGTATTCCTACACGTCAGCAAATAGGAAATGAATACGGAAAAGATATATAAATTTATATATTTTTCGTATTGATTTTTCATCCATGCATATTTTCATACATCAAAAGAAATAATGTGGATACAAAATACAATTCCAAGTTAAGAATATTCAAAAATAAAAACAAATGCATATAATGATGTTTATATGATAGTGCTCAATAATAAATAAAGAAAGTATACTTCTATTTATATTCAAATAATCATTATTTTGATGATGTTACATTCGCATGACAATTACTAATAAAAAACTAAATGACGTTTTTGGGCAACCGAAAAGAAAGAAGATTCCTTCTTTTAAAGAAACAAATCTTCAAATAAAGTCAGAAAAACACGTTTAGAAAGGAATAGGAGAATAAATTCGGATTAATATGTGTTAATGGTTCATAATTAAATGTGAGAAATTGTTTTCGTATTATTTTTCGTTAAATTCGTAAAGAACTTTCGTATTCTTAATTCAACTGCATTAGGAAGTTAAGTAAATATCACGATATATATAAGTAACTTACATTGTTTTCGTGTTATTGGTAAGTGAAGACGTTCATATGAGTGCAGGTTGTTGATTTTTACGATCTCCTATCTCAAAGAGTAATTACATGCAATTATTGGATAGTTTCCGCTGTTCTGATATTCCATTAAACCATTAAGAATAAGTGAGCGGTTCTTAAATAAATCTGTAAGCGTAATATTGTATGCAGTAAATACACAGTAGCGTTCAAAACTAAGGGACAAAATTTTTAAATCTAATATTTGTTACAAATAACAAATGGGAAAAGCTGCAATTTTCCCAACTGGTAGTCGTTATCATCCATAATAACGTACTAAAATGTGAATCATTTGCAAAGGATAGAAAAAGAATTATGATGATTATTGTTTTATTTTCAAAAATAATCATGACAATTATTTTTTTTATTTAAAATTTTTTTTTTAATTCTAGTATCTTCCTTTTTATAGTTTAATATTAATAGTTTTCGGTAAAATGATTTTCCAGTTAAACATTTTGTTGAACATTTTTCTGTTGAGGCAGAAATCTTTTTCAAGAAAATACCTAACTTTTTAAAATTATATTTATCAACAACATTAACAACAACAGAAATAATAGAATATATTTATTAATAAAACGTGCTAAGGGTCACATGAAAAGTACGAGGGGCGTGCAATAAGTTATGTCCCTGACCCACTTCACATAGGAGTAGAGCAACGAAACTTGGCACAGTTATTATTCTTTCTCGACATACGAACCATCCAGAGTTATGCATTTCTCCCATCGTTTGATGCAGCTCTGGAGACCGTTTTTGTAAAACACCCCAGGTTGGTCCTCCATCCACGATGTGACTTCAGAAATCAAGGCTGCATCATCTGGGAAACGCTTTCCTTTCAAAAACAATTTCATGGCTGGAAAGAGGTGAAAGTCAGAGGGGTGCAAAGTCAGGAGAGCAGGGAGGATGGGGTGTATTTCATAACCACACGCCCGTGCTTCTAATCTGGCGACATGCGAGTTGTGGACCGGAGCGTTGTCCTGCAGGAGGAGGGTACCTTTGCTGATCTTGCCCCGCCTCTTGATTTTGATAGCTTCCCTTAATTTCCTCAAAAGTGAAGCATAATAGGCTCCTGTAATTGTAGTACCCTTTGCCAGGAAATCTGTCATCACTACTCCACCCTGGTCCCAGAAGACTGTGAGTATGACCTTGCCAGTGAAGAGCAGCACCCTTGCCTTCTTTGGAGGTGGTGAGTCCAAGTGCTACCACTACATTGACTGGGCTTTGGTCTCTAGATCATAGTGATGGACCCAGGTTTCATCCTATGTAATCAGTCTTTTGAAAAACTTTGACTCATCTTCTTGGCACATCTCCAAATTCATCCTCGAGCACTCGATGCGTTCTCGCTTCTGGAATGGTGTGAGCAACGTGGGAATCTATCTGGTAGACACCTTATGCATCATGAATGATAGTTTCCACAGACCCTGTACTAATCTTGACATCTTGGGCTATTTGGCGAATAGTAATGCGCCCATCTTCCAAAATGGAAGCCTCAACTTGACGGACAGATGCCTCATCAATGGCAGAAGGGGCGACCAGGTGTTGGAGCTGTTTCTACAGACTTCTGGCCATGTTTGAATTCACGATGCCAGCGTTTTACAAGGTCATATGATGGGGCATTATTACCATAAGTTTCTTTATTTCATCAAAAGCCTCCTGTCGTGTGCGTCATCTCAAATATAAAAACCGAATCACTGCTCGACATTAACAGACTCCATTCCACACTTGACTCAGTTCAAACACCTGTAAAACAGAAACCACAATTATTTCAGAGCTGTAATTTCTCACATAACCCGTAGAGATATAAATCATTGCACATGTAAAATTTCAGTTAGATCAGACAACTGGAAGTGAGTCAGGGGCATTACCTATTGCACGCCCCTCGTAATGCAATATTTACCCAAAAAAAACAGAAGGAAAATTGACATTATAAGAAATGTTGGTGTCATTGACAATATTCCACTTGTTATTATTATTTCTAACAATGAAACTTTATTCAAAGTGTGCAGAATATCTACTTTTACTTTGAAATTTGTGTCAAAAATATTTTTTATTAAAATTTTCACCCCAAACACAGTGCCACTTTGAAGTAGGGGGCTACTATCGACGACATAAGTTGCAGGGTTATTATGAAGAGAGATGAGTGGCAAGATGTCTGTTCACATTGCACTTAAACTTCTGCATGTCAGTACAGTTGGAAAAGCAGAATCCCGGAAGCGAGTTCCAAAGTGTCGCAGTTCTGGGAAATAAACTATTGGAGTAAAAAGTTTCTTACACCTAGGAATCTCTACTGTGAAGGGGTGGGATTAAGTTGCTTGTCGAGTTTGTCGGGGATGTTGATATCGAGGGGGTACAAGATCTTGTAGTTCTTCAGAGCATTCACCATTAAAGTACATAAAAAACAGGCAGAGGGATGCAACATTTCGTCGATGGGACAGAGGCTGAAGCCTAGATGACAGTTTAGGATCTATCAGGTTGGGGACTCTCTTTTGAACCCTGTATAGAAGTGAGAGACAAGCAGAAGATGCACCAGCCCAAATGCGATAACGGTACTCCGAACATGGTGGAATGACAGCAAACTTTCAGGCGTAAGTAGTTTTCTAGCGCAGTAAAGAAAGCCAACCTTCTTCGCAGCAGCCTTGGCAATGCTCTCAATGTATCTATTCCAATTCATGTTCTCTGTAAACGTTAGGCCGAGGAGTTTAAAGGAAGTACTTTTAGGTAATGTATTCTTGGCCATTGCTATTTGTGGTAGAGAAGGTTTCTTGTAATTATTGAAGGAAACAAGCTTAGTCTCCAGTTTTGTCCAGAGTACACTACAGATTGGAGGTCATCCTCTGGTGTTTCTGCCATTTTCTTAGATATGTGTTCATTTGTTTTCCCCTCGTGCCTGCAATAGAGGGTGGTGTCATCAACATATATACCCATCTCAGTAACAATTTTATCATGGAAGTCATTTATGAATATCAAGAATAATAAAGGTCCAAGGATAGACCCCTGAAGTACTCCCGCATTTATATCATATTGTTTCGATGTACGACCATCAAGGACAACCTGGATTTTTCTCTTAGTTAAAAAGTATTTAATTACATTATGTATTATTCAAGTGATACCATATGATCTAATTTTCCTTAGAAGACCATCATGCCATATCCTGTCAAATGCCTTAGATATATCGAGGGCTACCGATCTACCCTTCCCTTGTTTTGTCCAGTGAGCGGTAAATACGTTCAGAGATTACAGTTAGGATATCTGCTGTGGAACAGGCTTGCCTAAATCCATATTGTTTGTCGGTAAGTAGTCCAGGAGCTGTAAGGTGATGGAATAGAGCTTGATTAATTAAGGACTCAAATATTTTGGCGAAAAGCGGGAGAAGGCTAATGAGGCAATAATTTAATGGGTCAGTTCTTTCACCAGAATTCTTGAAGACCGGTACCACAGAAGCAGTTTTCCAGCAATCAGAAGAACAAGATTCGTTGAGGCATTTGTTGTAAAGTTTGGAGAGAACTGGAGCAACCTCAGCGGAGCATTTTTTTTTAATAGTACAGCCGGGACGAGATTGGGTCCACTTGCTTTTGAGGTGTTTAGGCTTTTTTATGATATCATGTACATGAGAAGGGGTGATTTTCAAATCGTTTAGTATGGCGTCTCTCCGCAAAGGAAAGTCGGAGAGGGAGTGGTGTGCCGGGTACAGTGTGGAGTTTGAGACAAACCGACTGGCAAGCATGTTAGCCTTGTCGGTTGCCGTGCAAGCAACCTCATGATTATTTGATAGTGGGTGAATCGTTGACTGCCCATTATTTACTACACTGTTGTAGATTTTCCAAAAATCACGAGTTCCTAATTTCTGTGTTTCGATGCGTTTTCTGGTAGTTTCAGTGTATTCTGTCTTAGCTATCGCTATTTCTCTCTTACAATTACTTCTAGCTTCTATATACTTCCGCCTGTTTGAACTGCAGTATGCCTGCTTCCTTTGAGCAATGGCAGCTGCCCAAGTAGAAGTAAACCATTGGGGAGGGTGGGGCTTGCTATAGAATTTCCGTGTGGGAACATATGCTTCAATTGCTGTTTTGAACCATTCAGTTGTTTCATTTGCGCACTGTTCAGCTGGAAGAGAAAAGATATTTCGCCATGGAGCATCTCTGATGTGTTTACTATGAGAAATGATTTGACGTTGTCTAAGTTAGTTCTCAGCCCGCGGATATTCGTAAATACAAGCCTTAAGGGAGGAGGTTGGTTGTTGTTTTTTTTTTTGTTGTTTTTTTGTTTTTGTTTTTTTGTTGTTGTTGTTTTAGCTAGGTACTGGTTTAAACGTAATTTTTGATTGAACTGTCATTTCATTTTATTTAATTTAAAATTCCTGGTTAGATTGAGTGAGGGGTGCTGGACGAGTGGTTGTGCAGAATATCAGACATGCAATATAAGTAGACCATCAGCTGTCTTTGCCTACAGGATTGTGGCCTCAGGAAAGCCCACCGGGGAGGAGTCTAGGGTCTCTTTCCATGCGCGCCATGGCACTACAAACATCCCGATATTGTACAGCTGTTAATGGAGCAGCCGCTCTTAGCGTTATTAAAGAGTTAGGACACCTGTACTATCAGTCGGAAACAGCAGCCAGAACTGTCAATCCGGTACCCACAACCCATCAGACAAAAGTCAGCCCAGTCTGACTGTACCGGCATATATGGTACTGAAACACCCCAGTGTCCAGTTTAGGGGGATGGGATGTGGTGGGACTGGGGAAACCGCGTTCATTGCCCTAGTCCGGAAACAAGGTCGACCACTGGGGGATTCTGTTGAGTCCCTGTGATAACACCTCTACGCCTGGCTAATAGGCAAAGAAGGAGTATAAAAGCTGGGCGATAGATAGAGCCTATCTCCTCCTTAAGCAGCTTAGGTTTGCCAACCGGTAATTTGTTTGAGTCACCAGCTCTAGGAAGGTTGTCGTCCAGAACTTAAGAGGCCTCCCTCGCCTAGGTTTACCTTCAGAGTTTTCCTTCTCCTAGACTGACGACCTGGGAAGATCTATGGGTCCATCAGCACCGAGAGGGTTTGCCCCGCGCTTTTGTCCTACACCAGATATTTCTGCGACCCCGCATGGGTAGTTAATACTTATGTGTTATTTCGTAGGTTATATATCTACTAAAAAGTTACACTCCTATACGTGATTAAAAAGGACATTGCTATGCTTTCATTTTTAATGGAAGAGAGGATAGGTAGGAATTCATGCAGTGGAAGCAATTAAATTTGCAACATGATGAGAGAGAGAGAGGGGGAGTTAATGTATGGTTTAATTGCAGCTAGGTTTAATTCCACAGTGTGAATGCAGTATTATGGTGAATGGCGCCAGCCAAGAATATTCTTCAAAGTTCTAGAGATCATTTAGAAAGACCCTGCCTCCATACCCCCTCTTACTTATTCAATATACTTACTGTAGATTCATATTTTATTTAATGTGTAGGAAACAGATTCACGAGCAGAGGTCTTTTTGGGAACACATTAGTTTTCTAAAATTTTTCTTTCGGTTGGTTTTATTATTTATTGCAAAGTTCTTTTAAAAAATTTGGTAAATGTTTACTTTAACTACAACAGAACACCGACCAATAAAATTTGGTTATTTATAGGTTTTTGGGGTCGATGACAACGATTTTGATATTCAAACCTGTCGCAAATTTACCGTTTGCTTGATATTAGCCTCTGAACCCTTGCACTATTTTTTTTGCCATATCACCGCGTTCGGTTATGCTATTCTTATATGATGTGTTCGCGCGTGCACGCGCGTAGTAAAGTTACTTGTCACATCGCAGAAGAATTTTTAGTAGACATTTGAAATAAGAAATTTTTTTTAAAACAAAAAAAATGTGGTTCATTTTTCTCTGTTACGTAGTTTTTGATGTTTTTAATTGATCTAAAAAAAATAAGTTTTCACGAGCGTTTTACAAAAACATTTTTATTTTTCGTTTTTTTTGTTTTTTGTTTTTTGTTTTTTTTGAGGCGGGTATTCAATTATAGAACTTATACAACATTTAAAAGGTGCTTCTGCGGTTTAATTTAACATTTTTTCGTAAGTAACGCTTCACATCTACCGCCCCCCCCCTAATTTACCGTTTTTCCGTAAGTAACGCGCCGACAAACACCGTGCAGAAGAACTGTTTAATTTTGGCAAGAATTCTGTTTACATTGAGGGAGGCAGGGGGACGGGTGGTGTCGCGCGCACGCGACACCACACATGCATTTCAATAAGAACTGCTCACACGTAACGTTAACGAATACGATGATATGGCGCAAAATAGTGCGAGGGTCCAGGTGTTAATACCATGCAAACGGTAAATTTGCGACGGGTTTGAATATCAGTTTCGTTGATAGTTTTAACGGACAGTTATTAAAGGCGTTATGTTATGGTAGTATAAATAGTCGTTCGGTTGGAAAACCCTTAAGAAACGATTTTGTAAAAAAGATTTTTTTAAATCGATATTATTTCAAATTATATAAAATAATATCTTAAATGAAACAGAACATGGAGATTATTATTATTATTATTATTATTATTATTATTATTACTATTCCAAAGGAACTCATTAAATATTTGGCGAGGAAATTAAAAATTTGTTTGTTTTTTTTTAGGAGTGCCTACGGCTACATTACTCAAGAGTAATTTACAAGTAACATTTTGTTTATCGAGCAGTTACTTGCTCGAATAATATATATATATATATATATAATATATATATATATATATATATATATATATATATATATATATATATATATATATATATATGCTGATGCAAAATCTCTTTTTGGTTTCATTGCAAACAACGTACTGGATCGTAGAGGAGTTGTTTTTTAATCAACTGCGAGCAAACTTGACACAGTTTTCTCATTGGCAAAACAAAATGGCGAATACACTTCTGATACTTTCAATACTTCTGTTATCTCACGTAACTTTAATTTACAATCGGATAAACGAGTTTGTGTTGTTTTAAGGACAACTGGCGAATTTTGACATACTAAGCGGTCGGCAACATTTGCGTTCATATGACCTTGATAAATATCAACATGCCACCACTTAACTTTTTTTAGGAAGGATCAGGATCAAAATAAAATATACAAATCAACTTCTTTGCTTAAATACTGTATTTCTCATGAGAAAGCAATAGTTTATCAACACATAAACTTAACATTTTTCTATTGTTTTAAAAAAATTGCAACAGTAGCTTCACTGAAGAGACTGTTATTTGTAAACTAATAATCCTATACGTTATGGCACGTAAAACACCATCCTTATGATGATACTAGTATTCGCAGAATTATGACACCGTGGTTTATTTTTCATGGGTTCTTGGTCCCAAAACTTTGGAATGTTTGACGATTGTTCGACGCAATTATTGTTTTACCAAAGTGAGGTCGTTGAATATTCACTGCATTGTCATTCAAAAATCAAAGATGGTTGCAACACCAACATCGTAGTTTCCATTTAGACATATCCGAGCTTCCAGCTCTTCCGATTGAAATCCATGCGACTATTTTCCAGGTGATCACAAAATTCTGGAATGCTTTTTTAAAAGGTAATCATCACTTATCAAGGTCAGAAGGCCACTCGAGGATAAGAGTTAATGAATTTAAGGTGGTGGTTTAATAATTGTTAATGGTGTAAGTTGTGTAAAATTTGAGGATTTAGGGGGACGGTTCATAAAGAACTCGTTTACATTGGACTTGAAGGCAACGCTATTGTAGTCTCCCGGTAAGCAGGTTAGTCGAACCGTTATTTGTTTTTTCGTTCGACGATTATTCGAGGCAATTGAAAACCATTTATTATTTTCTTACCAAAGTAAGCTTGTTGAATATTCAGTGCCATTTCAATGATCAACAAAAATCCAAAATGGTTGCAAAAACAATATCGCCGTTTCCGTTCAGAGATATCCGAGCTTCTGGCTCTTCCGATTGAAATCCATGCGACTATTTTCCGGGCTGTGTTATCGGCGACAAAATGAAGGAAACCGATGAAAACAGCTTGAAAACACACAGAGGCACAATTTGAATGATTTCACATCAATCGATGCATATCTAATCAGAAAAACTTTCGCTTATATGAATTCCACTAATGCTGAATATATTGAATAATATTAATGCATGGACATGAATGCATATATCAAATACACCTGTACAAACTTCTATTATGTTTATTGTAGTCCGACATGTCAATATTAATGAATACACTCAAAATTCGATGCTGTAACTCAACTATATTTTATTCTAAAATAGCAGGGCTATCCGGTGGTGTCCGGAAGAGTAAAAAGTAATATCCTTATATCAATAACTATTGATTTCTTATTGTTATCAAATGCGATGTAAATCCTACTGTAGATCCAATATAACCTTCAAGGCACAACTTACGAAATAACAACAAATAACAGAGTTAAATATTTTTGAAAGTCTGCAAGGTCTCGTGGCGTAACGGATAAAGTACTAGATTTTCATTTGTAAGTGATACTCTCCGGAGGTTGAAGGTACAGTTCTCAGCATGGGCGATACTCAGGATACAATTGCGAATAATTTAGGACTTTTACTCAGTTGTGGCTAACGGAACGAGAGCATGCTATGCAGTAGATTAAATAAAAGGTTTCGTCCAAAATTTTGTACAAATTCCAGAGTTCGGTAGTCCGACAAGATACACATGAAGAAAGGCCGAAGATGACATCCACCGAAACGTAGTAAAAATAACGTTTATGAAAACAGTAGTTCGTATAATTCGAATAATACGAAGTAGGGAATTAAATATTACTTTAAGAACAAAAACAGGAGTATAAATTTTAATAAAGGAGTACGCGTGATAAGTTTAACTTAAAACATACAAATTGCTCTTTACTTCTTTCTCTCTGATGTGTTTGTAAATAAAACATGTGTGCTTGCTTGTTAATTCTTATTTTACTCACAAAAATATCGAGAACAATGGAGTATTTTTATGTCTATTAAAAATGTAAGAAATTTACTATTTTATTTTTATTATCAGATTAAGATTTATGCTCATTAAAAATTCAATTTGCACACATGATTATTATTTCCTTTCTTTAATATTATCAGTCATGGTTAATACTAAGCTTCCATCTTTTGCTCATGAAAATGAATGTGAATACGTGATAATCTAACCAATCATAATCCACCAAACTTATCTTACCTTTTATTAAATAAAATAGCGGTTGGTTAATCTCAACTTATACTCAAAAACAATATATATATATATATATATATATATATGTATATCCGACACGTTTCCCAGACCAGCAAGATCAACATGCCTCACTTCTAGATCTATTTCTGACCACAGTTCCCGATGACTGTACAACAAATGCCCACAGTCCACTCTGGAATGCTGATCATGGTTGAAATCGCCCAAAATTCTCGCCCAAAAACTGAAGACCCACTGCTCAAAACAACGAGGTACGACAAAAAGGTTGACTGGGAAGCAATCAGAGCACTCATCAGAGATGCCCCATGCCGAAATATCTTTTCTCTTTCAGCGACCCAGTGGGCGAATTAGACCAGTGAATGGTTAAAACTACAATTGAAGCACATGTTCCCACACGGAAATTCTATAGCAAGCCCCACTCTCTCCAATGGTTTACTTCTGCTTGTGCAGCTGCCATTGCTTAAATGCAGCATACATATCGCAGATTCAACCGACAAAAGTCCAGTTCCAACAGACAGAAGTATATAGAAGCTAGAAGTAATTGTAAGAGAGAAATAGCGATAGCTAAGACAGAATACACTGAAACCACCAGAAAATGCATCGAAACACAGAAATTAAGAACCCATGATTTTTGGAAACTCCCCAACAGTGTAGTAAATAATGGGCAGTCAACGATTCACCCACTATCAAATAATCATGAGGTTGCTTGCACGGCAACCGACAAGGCTAACCTGCTTTCCAGTCGGTTTGTCTAAAACTCCACACTGTACCTGTCACGCCACTCCCTCCCCGACTTTTCTCTGCTGACAGACGCCACACTAGACGATTTGAAAATCACCCCTTCTCATGTACATGGTATCATAAAAAAGCTAGACACCTCAAAAAACCTAAACACTACAAAAACAAGTGGACACAATCTCATCCCGGCTGTGTTATTAAAAATAAAATGATCTGCTGAGGTTACTCCAGTTCTCTCCAAACTTTACAATAAATGCCTTAACGAATCTTGCTTCCCGACTGCTAGAAAATCGCTTCTGTGGTACCAGTCTTCAAGAATTCTGGTGAAAGAACTGACCCATTAAATTATCGCCCCATTAGCCTTCTCCCGCTTTTCGCCAAAATATTTGAGTCCTTAATTAATCAAGCCCTAGTTCAACACCTTACAGCTGCTAAACCCCTAACCGACAAACAATATGGATTTAGGCAAGCCTTTTCAGAGATTACAGTTAAGATATAACTGTAATCTCTGAACGTATATACCGTTCACTGGACAAAACAAGGGAAGGGTAGAGCCGTAGCCCTCGATATATCTAAGGCTTTTGACAGGGTATGGCATGATGGTCTTCTAAGTCAAATTAGATCATATAGTATCACTGGAAGAATACATAATGTCATTAAATCCTTATTAAGTAAGAGAAAAATCTAAGTCGTCCTCGACGGTCGTAGATCTAAACAATATGATATAAATGCGGGAGGACCCCTGGGGTCTATCCTTGGACTTTTATTATTCCTTAATTTCATAAATAACCTCCCTGATAAAATTGTTTCTGAGATGGGTATATTTGCTGATGACACCACAATCTATAGAAGGCACGAGGGGAAAACAAATGAACACATATCTAAGGAAATGGCAGAAGCACAAGAGGAAGACCTCCAATTTGTAGTTGACTGTGGACAAAATTGGAGGGTCACATTCAATGCTGCCAAGACTAAGCTTGTTTCCTACAATAATTACAAAAAACCTTTTCTACCACAAATAGCAATGGCCAAGAACACATTACCTAAAAGTACTTCATTTAAACTCCTCGGCCCAACGTTTACAGAGAACATGAACTGGAATAGATACATTGAGAGCATTGCCAAGGCTGCTGTAAAGAAGGTGGGTTCACTCTACCGCCCTAGAAAATTACTTCCGCCTGAAAGTATGCTGTACCTCTATAAGGCCACCATTCGCCCATGTATGTTGTAACATTTGGGCTGGTGCATCTGCTGCTTGTCTCTCACTCCTGGACAAGGTTCAAAAGAGAGTCCCCAATCTGATAGTACCCCCTTTACGTGACTACCCCCGGCAAAACCGGCGAGCAGCTAAATCCCACCCCTTTCACAGTAGAGATCCCTAGGTGTAAGAAAGACTTTTACTCCAATAGTTTCTTCCCCAGAACTGCTAGACTTTGGAACTCTCTTCCGGGATAGTGCTTTCCCAACTGTACTGACATGCAGAAGTTCTAGTGTAATGTAAACAAACATCTAGCTACTCATCTCCCTTTATAATGCCCCCGATAGTAGCCCCCTACTTCAAAGTGGCACTGTGCCTTTTTTAGGGTGAAATTTGATTAATATATATATATATATATATATATATATATATATATATATATATATATGCATAAAAATAAAATAAAAATACCAGCGATGGTTGACGTTATGTTGTTTTGAAAAAAGAAAAACCGAATGAATTCATGAAATGATCAACGTTTCGTCCCTATTGCAGAGGACATCTTCAGGTTATTAAAAGGAACAAAAGGAAAACGATCATAGACCATACGAAAAAGAAAAGGAAACAGTATTAGAATCCTACCCATATCGGGAAGGAAACTGTGTGTGTATGGGAAGGTTGGGTTGTTCAATGTCTATATATATATACACTTTTAAAAATACGTTAAATAATTATGTACACTTTTTTCCCCTCTAAACTTATTCATTTTGTTTAAATTATTTAAGGATTAAGGAAAAACGGTTAACCAGAATCTGTTTTTATATTTTGTTCTTTGATTATTATGTTCCCTATACTACGGGCTGAATGGTAGAAGCCCTTTCTTTGCATAATATTATTAGTGTTTAATATTAGTGCTGACTCTAAAAGTTTTCTTTTAGCTCTATCTATCATGTATTTTATAATTTTCGTATGATCTAAATTAAATGAATGTTTGTGTTCTGCACAATGGAAAAAGAGTGCATTGAGGGCGTTACCATTCCTTATATCTTTTCTATGTTCGTAAAGTCTTAGTTTCAATTTACGATGTGTCTCACCTATGTATGCTTGTTGGCAATTGTTACATGGGATGGAATAGATACCGGCGTGAGATGTGAGGGATTTGGGAGAGTGCTTAGTAGTTTTTAATGTATGTTTTATTTTTGTGGAAGTTGTTTGTATCAAGCCAAAACCAAGTCTATTAAGAGTGTCGTATATTTTTGTATTTTTAGTGTGGGTGGGAATGAAAAGATGTCTGTTTAATAGTGAGGTATTTGTTTTATTTTTCTGTCTGTTCATATTATAGTGTATTTTCGTAGCTTTTTTCTTTGCGTAAGAAATGAAATAGGATGGGTACTGTAGTTTTTTTTTAAACATTCGTTATGTATTCAACTTCATCATTAAGATATTGGGAGCTGCATACTCTAAAGGCACGCAAGAAAACCCCAATGACCATGCCGGTCTTTATTTTATCATTGTGGTGCGAGTAGTAGTGAATATAATCGTTTTTGTGTGTGGTCTTTCTATGTACTTTGAAACTCAGATCGGTTTCTGATCTGATGAGGAGTATATCTAGAAAAGCTAGGGAGTTGTCTTGTTCGGGTTCGTGTGTAAATTTTATGGATGGTTCTTCTGAATTTAATTTATTTCTAAGTTGTTTTATTTGTGCGTTTATGGGGAGAAAAATAAGAATGTCATCTATGTATCTAAAGTATGTGGAGTTTTTTAGGTAGTCTGAATTTGAAAGAGTTGGTCTCTAGGAATTCTAAAAATAAGCAAGCTAGTACACCACTAAGGCGGTTACCCATAGGGAGTCCAAATTTTTATCTGTAGTAGGAATTATTAAACTGGAAATAGGTTCTATCGGTGATGAGTTTTATTATTTGTATTAATGTATCCGAGGAAAAAGGTAGATCGGCTTTAATTTGTGGAGTAGATTAAGGCATTTTTGATAGGAATATTGGTGTATAGGGAAATTATGTCTAAACTATGCATGGTTTTATTTTGTATGTCCATATTTTTTTTTTATTTAGAAGTTCGCCAGAGTTTTTAATATGTGAAGTGCTGATAGTGCCCATTAGTGGAGTTAGTGTCCTCTGCAATAGGGACGAACGTTGATCATTTCATAAATTCATTCGGTTTTTCTTTTTTCAAAACAACATATATATATATATATATATATATATATATATGTATATATATATATATATGACACAAAAGACTAGGCACCCATAAAACCAGTTTATTTCAATAAACATATAATTTATAGGAGAAAATCAAAAATAAATGGTCAGGCATGGCATTGATCAGTTGACGAATACTATATCGGAAATTACTTTCCATATCTAACGCAAGAATGCTAAGAATGCTAAAAGTTCAAGCTTGGAAGATAGCTTCCTCTTTTCTTTTGCGAAGGTTCCGATCTAATATGCTCCAAAGATTTTCACTTGGGTTCATATCCGGGAACTTATTTGGCCATGGAAGTGTTGTATAACCACCACAAGGGGGTTTATGTATGTTAATCATCTTAATCTCAATTAGGTAATAAATCGAAAAAGGGTATATTTTGTATAATCAAGGGTGTATAAACTCGACGTGTGCGTATTTGTACGGACCCAAATGTGTTGTGTGTGTGTTGATTGTTGCCTAATTGAATGCTTGTGGTTCTTCACTATTTGAACCACGTCTTATCTATTTATCTCTCTCTCTATATATATGTGTGTGTGTGTGTGTGTGTGTGTGTGTGTGTGTGTGTGTGTGTGTGTGTGTGTATATATATCTTAGTGTTTTTGCTGTGCGTGTGTACCTTTAAAACTGCGGTTGACCGCCTGTTTTTTGGGCCTACCCGGGAATGCCATCCGTCTTTAGGAAGCTGGAATTTGTTGTAAGACGTTTTAACGACCCAATACGCATTATTGGTTTTATACATATTTTATTTCACCCCCAGGCATTATACCCAACAGAAGAATGGAAGTGAATATTTGGTACCTGGGTTTCTCCTAGTCTCCATTTTGAGACACATCACCCCCCTCTTATGGGGAAAGATCCGTTTAACTCATCCGCTCCATATCTGAAATCGAACTCAACCAACTTGCCTTCCTTCTCAAAAACCGAAAGAACGGACACGTCATTTCCGGCCACCGAGCTTGATGTGTCTGTCAAAACATTGATATTTCAACTCTCTGTGTTTACTTAGAACGTTAGATAATAATTATATAAACACATAAATATTATATATATAGATAGATAGAGAGATAGACAGATAAACAGATAATTACACTTTTAACCTTATTATTATCTAACGGAAGTTCATTAACCCCATTTTGGCCCAAGTTATGATGTGTCGTCCTAGCAGAGTGACATAAACATATAAACAGGGAGTTAAATTAACTTGGTTCATTTTGCCACTTGAGAATATTAGTAGGAGTCTTTCATGTAATATTGAAACATGCTTAGCAGAATTGATATTTCCTATATACTTAACCAGGTCTTAGCCACCATCACTCCAAATTGCACCCTATACCATAACAGAATCCCCCATGTTTCAGTATTGGCTGCAGTCTTTTTAAGTCAAACGCTTGCTAAAGGAGACTCTATACCCATATCCTTCCACTGTCTGGAAATAATTCAAGTTATGACTCATCAGAGAAATGGCATTGGTTTAAAAGTCTTTCCACCATCTCGCAAGCCCAATTTTTTCTGCGCTCGATATTGGCAGTACAATGAAGAGGATCATTCTCGTAGCACTACCATAGTAGCCCAGCTTGTGAAGATACAAATATGATTATCTTAGTGTCTATTCTTTTCTGTCATGGGTGTCTATATAAGTCGCTATGTCTCTTATGTGAGTCTTTTAACACAGGGTGACTCTACTCAAGCATGGAAACATAATAGAGACTTGTTAGGGTTTTAAAGGTTTTATTAAAGAAAGGGGAAAGGCCACCTAAGTTGTAAATCGTTTCTTGCTTAATTTTCTTACTCTCAACATATGGACATTTTTAGACGCATCTCGTCTCCTTCGCTTTTTGACTTCAGCTGGAAACTCTGCTATCTTCCCCACATCATATCATTTGACACTTGCATTTCTAGCGCGTTTTGCTTGAGGTGCTAACCTTTTTACTTCCGCCTCAATCATGCTAAATACACGGGATCTATTTCCGTTTACTGTCAAGTTATTTAAGCTTAGGGTCACAATACGTAACAGAAATAGCCACACACGATTTGCACTTGCTTACACCATTGCATTTATATTTGCCCTTTATCACCCCCACAACAGCGGAGTTACTATCTTTAAGAGTATATCTGAGAAAATAGACCACATCCTGTCTGAACATCCCTCGGCTAACATTCACACCTGTGGTGACTTCAATGTCCATAACGTGGAATGGCTGACCCACTCAAATAAGACAGATGATGAGGGAAGGTCCTGTCAGGATTTTACCATTGCCTATGACCTCACACAGATTGTTCGCGAGCCCATCTGTGTGCCCGATACTACGGGTCAGTATGCAAGCCTTCTAGACCTTTTTCTCTCAACTTCCCCTGAGCTATGTTCATGTTCCGTTCTATCTCCTCTAGGGTCCTCCGACCGCTCTGGTGTATCAGTTAAGATAAAAATGAAATATAATAAGTCCCGACGTACCTCTCCACCGCACTGTATACTGGGATAGTTTCCGTACATTCATATTTGATCTACCTCTGCATTCCATATTCAAAAAGGATGTGTACTCTATAGTATCAGATCTGACCGAATGGTCACTTGTAGGCATAGACCGATTCATACCATCTAAAAAATTCCAACAAAACCTAACAGCCAGCCATGGTTCTCCCCAGAATGTGCTGCTGCCATCGCGCACAGAAATCACTTTTTCCATAGCTACCAACGTAATAGATACACCGAGACTAAAGCTGCTTTCAGGAACGGCAGCAACTACTGTAAAAGAGTAATAAAAAAATTCAAGAGAGCTATATGCTTAGTCCGTTAAATCCAAAGTAGCTGATCAGCGGCTTGGCTCCCACAAGTTTTGGCAAATAATAAATAGGATCCTGAACAGAAGTGTGCGTTCTATCCCAACCATTATCAATGGACCAGAGGTCATCTCGTCAGCATCAGACAAGGCCAAACTATTCGCCAAGAACTTTGCAGTAAATTCTACCCTATACGATGAAGGCCATCAACTCCCCGTATTTCCTCCTATAACACACAATACGCTAGGTAACATACAAATATCTGTGCGTGAGGTTGCCAAGCTAATCAAGAACCTTAATTCCAGTAAAGCGGCATCCCAATTATAGTGTTAAAAAAGCTTCAACCAGAACTTGCTCCCATACTTACGAAACTGTTTAAGCGTTGTCTTAAGGAGAAGTGCTTTCCAACACCCTGAGAAACTTCATCAGTATGCCTTGTATTTAAGAATTCAGGTGATAGGTCATCTCCCTCTCAGTGTAGACCAATAAGTCTCCTGTGTGTTATGAGTAAGTTTCTGGAATCCATATTAAATAGAGAAGTAGTCAACCACCTCAGCAGAAATAACCTTTTTAGTGACACGCAATATGATTTACGTTTTGCAAGATCTACCGCAGATGTGCTAACGGTTATATCTCATAGGATTAGTGAATCTCTTGATAAAGGCTTCCTTTATAGAGCAATTGCTCTTGACATATCAAAGGCCTTCGGACAAGTATGGCATAAAGGCTTATTTCACAAGATTTCCAGCTACGGTATAACTGGAACTATTTTCTCAATCATTAAATCATTTCTCTCTGATAGGCTCATAAGAGTAGTGGTTGATGGACAAAAATCAGAGGCGCGCAGTATTAATGCAGGAGTCCCTCAGAGGTCCATCCTGGGCCCAACTCTCTTCCTGATCTACACCAATGATCTACCAAAACAAATACTTAAATCATTCGTTGACATCTATGCTGATGACACGACCATCTACGGAAACACATCAAAGGCTGTAAATGACAAAGTTCTCTCTGATTCTCTCTCCTCTGATCTCGAGTGTGTGGTACAGTGGGGGAAGAGGTGGCTGGTTACCTTTAATGCATCCAAAACCAAACTCCTATCTTTACATCATCAACGCTTTGATCCCCGTCTAGCATCAATTGAAATGGATAGCTCTCGTCTAGGGGAGGCCCCATGTTTTTACAAGCTTTTGGGCTTGACCTTTACTCCTGATCTTAAATAGAACACGTACATCAAGTCTGTTGCCAAGGTCGCTGGAAAGATTGTGGGATCTTTCTACCGCTCCAGATGATACCTCACTTCTGATGCAATTCTCTATCTATATAAAAGCCAAGTGCGTCCAAGGATGGAGTACTGCTGTCACATCTGGGTAGGAGCTGCTAAAAACAGCCTATCCTGCCTTGACAGAGTACAAAATAGACTTCGTGGCTTAGTGGGGGATGCCCTTTTCTCTTCCCTACAACCTCTCTCCCACAGAAGAGACGTTGCGAGCCTATCTTTGTTTTATCGTTATTACCATGGCAAGTGCTCGTCTGAGCTTCAATCTCTGGTCCCCCCTCGCCAATCTTTCACAATAAGCACCCGTCTAGCTGAATCCACTGTCAAAATTTTTCCCATTCTTTATCTGTGCCTAAATCCAAACGTAGATTCCATGAACAAAGCTTCTTTCTTAGAACTGCACGCCTGTGGAACTCTCTACCGCTTGCCTGTTTCCCTTCTGACTTCAACATGGATGTCTTCAAGTCAAACAAATTCCTGATGAACCGCCCCCCTAAGTAATGACATTTTAGCAAATCTCCAATACTAATTAATATGCAGCAATATCCTATTGATTACTGTACACAAAATAACCCTTATCAGCGAGTGGCTTCTGGGCATTGATAAGTGATGACCTTCATGTAAAAAAAAATGCGGATGTCTCTTTCTCTTCATGCATGCTGACATCCTGTCCCCCCTTATTAAGACCTAGATGACACTCAAGGGTTAGAGTTAATGAGTGAATACTGTGATAAACGAAATTGGTGGAAATTATATTAACATTGAATATTTGAACATTGAATACTAGAAAGGTTCAACAAGAATGTGTTTAGATTGGACTTGAAAACGATCATGTAGTCAGATGGAAAGCAGCCCCGTGGTATTGTGTTCCGCAGACGGACAGCTCTAAGAAAGAAGCTTTGCTCATGGAATTTACGTTTAGCTTTAGGTACATGGTTGGCAATGGTTGTAGCTAAGAGAATGTTTGCCTTGAATGTTTTACAAGTTGGAAGCATATGTTGAATCTTATGGAAGCACTAACCGTGAAAATAACGATAAAGCAAAGATAGATGTCGACGAATCATCTAAGAATGTTATTTTAAGGATCATTGATGACGATTAGGAAGACAGTTGTGTTCAAAATGGAACCCTGGGGCACACTAGCATTGATACGATGTGCTTTGAACTCGACGACTACTTGTATAAAGCTATCAGAGAGAAAGGATTCGATTGTTGAGAGGAAATTTCCCGATGTTCCGTAGCTGGAACTCTTGTGAAGTAGACCTTTATGCCGAACCCTATTTAATGCCTTTGATATTTCAGGGGTTATTTTTCAAGAAACGAATCCACCCTGTCAATAGATTCACTTATTCTGTTTTATATTACAGTCAGCACATCAGCAGTAGGGTTTGCAGAACAGAAATCATATTAGGCTGTTTTTGCTGAGGTGATTCACACCTTATCTTAACTTATTACGGATTCAAGTAACTCACTCATGACGCACAGGAGACTGATTGGTCTGTACTAAGAAGTGGAAGGCAGATCCCAAGTATTTTTAAATATAAGGCCGACTGATGAACTTTTTCCAAAGTTATTCGGAAAACAGTTCCAGACAACGTTTGAAAAACTTTGCAAGCTATTTTCGGTTGCAGTTTATTTAGCACTATATCTGGAATATTGTCAGGGCTTACTGCTTTCCTAGAGATGAGGGCCATCCTTTTTATACATGTACTCTGCTAGAAGTGCTTTTAAACAGAGGAAAGATACTTCCTCATAAATTATATGATTTTACTGACTTCAGTTTACTGAGGTCACCTCGGACCTCTAGGTGTCATTCACACTTTTTCAGACAAATAACGTAATTTGTTAAGTAACAAGTGAAGTTAACTGTAGTGTTAGTGTGAAATCCTATACTCACATTAAATTCGTATATTAGACAAATTATCACCACTTTATCACGGAGCCTAATTTTCAGTGCATTTAAAAACATTTTAAGAGATAAAGAAATATAGATATTACAGTGTAGCAAATTCTTATTACCATTACTAGTACTCTAGCCAAACTTAAGTGTAAAAAACATTACCAAGAATGATTCATTAATAGCAAAACGAAACAGATCAAAGAGAATTCACTTTGGTTACAAACACGAAATTGTTTTACATTTAGAACATTAATGATATAAGACTTCTTGTATAAATCTATATTCATATACATGAATGCATTTATAAAAGTATATAAGTTCTTTAAATTATCACACTTCACTTAGACAGCAGAGGATGCGAGGGACACGTTTGTTGCGTGCATCATCAATGGGAAATTAAATTCTACCTTTCGAAGAGTTTTCATTCCATCAACAAGTCGTGACCTTCACATGGCCCAGCAAAGTATGGTCTATATACGCTATCTAACGGAAATTTTATCGTCACGTTCAACAAATTTTTATCCCGTTGCATGAGACTAAGTGTTCTAAAGAAATTTAATCACATAAAAAAAAGGCCAAGGTAAACCGGTATAAATTTTATCAGAAAGAAAAATAGGAAACGAATGAAATGTATAGTTCGGCTGGGCTGCCAAATCAGTCCCTCTGGCGGTTCATAAAGAACACTTCTAACAAATATACTTTTTACTTGCTTTTTTTCTTTTGGCATTTCAAAGTTCGCAAAACCACTCTGGTGCTTTAGTTCGAATGTCGCAACACCGCTCTGGTGTAAAGCAGAGGCCGCAAAACTACTCTGTCGTAATTCCAAAGTCGCAACACCGTTCTGGCGTTTTCCTTTTCTTCTGCCAGTCTGTTGTGTTTTTCTATCTTCTTCCTTTTATCGAATATCGCGAGACACAGCCAGAAGTAGTAGCACCGGATTCACCGAGAGGGGGAGAGAAAAGAAGGGGAGAAAGAGAGAAGAAAATACACCAATTAGAGGGGGGAAAGGAAGGGGAGGTAAATAAAGAAAAATAAAAATAAAATTTCTACACTCTCCTAATTAAAAAAGAAAAAAAGAGAAAAAAGAAAACTCCAAACAATGTAATTAATACCAAAGGAAATCAGGATATCTGTCTTCAACAGATCTTCGCGCTCGAACAGTTTTCGACTGAGATTCGCTATGAATCTCTTCTTTACCTACATTACCGCTAGAATCAAGAGCTGATACTTGGTACGAATGTGAAATAGTGAGCTCCAAGGGGTGCAGATGTTTGACAGAATGTTTCTGGAATCCATCTCCTTTCTTAACCTGTACAGAAAAAAACATTCCATCGCTCCCATAGTTGAGCTTTACTGCCAATAAGGTCTAGGTTTAGTAAAAAAAAATTATTAATACAACATCATCTATCCTGATCTTATTTTCAAAATTGGATTAAGTCTTTTGACAATTCCCTTAAACTTAATAAGTACTCTTCGTACCATAACAATTTAAACTTTTCCAACAAGGAATCTCTACCCTTTAAACTGTCTATTAGATCATTGCGATTAGGAGGACTCGCAGCAAAGGGTTCTTCATCGAGATTCAAAAGGGACGAATGAACGCACTAGGGGTGATTACTTCCAAACTGGAATCGTCAGAGCGACGATAGGTTAATGGTCTTTCGTTTATGGATTTCTCTAAGTCAGATAGTACCGTCAATAGTTGGAAATAATCCAACTTATTACGTCCTATGACCTTAAACAAACAATTATTTAACTGTCTTAATCAACCTTTCCCATACCGCTCCAAACCAAGCTGAATACATCGGAATAGTAAGATGTTTTATACTACAAGTATCGTTACTTCCCTTAAACTCATTAGACACAAACACTTTCTTAATCAAGTCGTAACCAGCGACGAAGGACAAGACGTTATCAGAGTAAATGTGTGAGGGTACACCAAACTGATTAAAAAAATTATAAGAAAGCCAACACTACTGAATGGGTAGACATATCAGGTACTAATTCCAGATGGATTTCTCTGATATTAAAACAAGTGAAGATTAAAATATACATTTTCTTAACTTCACTATTGTCTACAACCCACAAATGACCAGTAAAATCTATCCTCGTGTGCAGAAAAGGTCTAACAAGATTTGCCCTATGTTTAGGTAAATTAGTTACCTTCGGATATCTAAAAGACAAGGCATTATAACTTTTACACAAGGCACAACTAGCCAGGACAGTTTTAACTGCCTGTCTAGCTTTGGGTATCCAAAACCCAGCAGTACGCAATTTGCAGCAATACCTAAGTGTTTACAGTTAATATTGCAATCTATAACTATCAAATCCGTAATATGACAAGATTTTGGTAACAAAATAGGGTGTTTCACATCAATAGAAAAGTAGTCAGAACTATCGATTCGACCACGACACCGTATTAAACCCTTTTCATCTAAAAGCAAATTGAATTTCGATACCAACTGAGATATCTCTTCTACTTTGGTGTGTTGTAAGAAATTCCTCTCCTTACCGAAGAATTGACTCTGGGCTAAACTAATCAAGTATAACTTAGACTTGACAATGGCATCATCATAATAGTCTCTCCTTAACTTGGCAATGAATCGAAAAACTACCGTCGATATTCTTATTAATTTATTAAGAGAAGAGAACTTGTCCAAATTTATTATAGGGGTATATGCTAGTTCTTCTCCACTACTCGTGTGGGCAGGGATTAATTCTTGGCACTTTTCGCTGAGACACTCTAAATTATAATTAGGCCAAACCAAAACTCTTGCATGTAACCAAGGTGGGCCTTTTAACCAGAAATCCATTTCTTTAATAAATTTAGTCACAGAAATACCTCTTGTGAAGAAATCTGCAGGATTTTCGGCTGTATTTACATATTTAAACTTGATAATATGTCGTTTGTCATGTAGATCATTCACCATTGCCTTTATGTCTTTAAGACGATTTCTGGTAAATTGACATTTAGTATTAATAGACTGAGACAATAGCCATGACAGTACCACTTGTGCATCGACGGCGACTATGATTTCTCTAAACTTAACAGGGAACATCTTAATCAATAATGAGACATGTTTAATACCCAAATATACCGATAACAGTTCCAAGGCAGGTAGAGTCCTCTTGACAGCTGGAGTGACTCTGGCTTTAGCATATAACAACTTAGCCTCACCATGTTGGTATAAATATTCTACAATACCGTAAGCTAAATTAGACGCATCACAGAATATCACCAAATAGCAGAAGAATCAGTATAGAATGTACATCTATCAAAACTAATCTCTTCAATACCTACAAGATCTTCACGAAACTTATTCCAGGAAGTCCCAGGCGACACCTAATTTCCACAACTGACTCAAAATAATTTTCCCCTTGATAGTAACGGGCATCACAAGGGTCATATAAGTAGCCTAAAACTTTTTCAAAAGGCATACTATGAGTAGAATTATTATTATCTAGGTTGATGTGGTGTGATACTAATTCGCTATTACTACAACAGGTTTTCAGCTCGAACCCACCCTTTAACATAGTGGTTGTAGCTTCAATATACAGTTGTAGCAATACAGAGGGTGACTGATGTGTCTTAACCAGGTTGTCAACATAAAAGTTGTTTAACAACATATCCCTACAGGGACCAGAAGCATGTCTTTCTAGGTGATACTTCACGATATAACTCAAAATAAAAGGACTCGACACAAATCCGAAAATGAGCGATTTGTATCTAAAACACATCAGCTTATCCTTCAATTTTAGGAAAAAGCAAAATCTATTTTGATCAAATTCATTCTCCAGCTTGATCATCAGAAATGTCTTCCTAATGTCAGCTAGGAGGACAAAACGGTCAGTTCTACATTTGAACAAGATTTCCAGCATGTCAGCATAGAGGTTTACGCCCCAGTAGGCACTGTCATTCAGGGGTGGCTTCCGTCCCGTTCTCAGCGAACAGTTGAAGACAGGCCTTATTTTCGTAGTTTTTTGTAGCTCCTTTTTAAATACCGGACGATGCGGTATCCATGTGTACTTGTTAAAGTCCACTGGGGATACCTTTCTATTGTATCTTCTTTTTCTTGTTTTAAGAACTCTTGACAATAATCTGTGTACAATCCTCCATCTGATAACTTTTTCACAACCCTATCTAAAACAGCCAAGGAAACCTGATAATTAGAAAGAACTAAGCTAAGTTTGTCCAAATTCCAAGGCAAACTAACATAATAACAGTTATTCGAGTATTTGATAGAAGAACGAAATATCTCGATTTTCGCCTTATCGTAATCGCTAGTCACTTCGTCGATTATACCTAAAGGTGCCAAGCTAAACATTTTATCGATGTTCCTTTCAACCGCAGATTCGTCAAAGCAGTACAAAGGGTCGAAATATTCAGATTTCGTATCCATGACAAAGTAGACGTGCGTAATGTCGCAAGAAGAAAAGTCTCCTACAATACGATTATAATTCAGCTCGGCCTGTTCCTGCACAGACCGACAGAGTTTAAAGTTATTAATGTTCCCGAACAAGACTATTCCTTGAGACAACTCAAACGCAAATCCGTCTCTAAATTTGATTATCTGCATGGGTCCCATATATTTTATGATATCAATACCTAACAAACCATGCACAGGAAGAACGTTATCTCTGATATTATAAAAATCTGTGGCTAACTTTATATTGTGATCCTTTAAGTCAGCGACCACTTTACGGAGTCCTTCAATCTGAAAGGACAGATCCAGATGCTCGACGTTTAGAACTATCTCCTTAAAATTTTTTGTCTCATTACCTAGAAATGTCTTAACATTGAATTTACGATTTTTCAATAATTTTCATTGATTAGCCACACGAATCGTGAAAATCAACACACCTCACTAATCGATCTATGTCAAGATTTTTCAATGGGAGTAACTCATTAAAAAAAACCCATGTAACAATTCTCTACACAAGTAAGACTTTTCACTACCTGTATCTAACAGGCAATTAAATGTAACTTCTTTGCCATACAAATTTGCAGAAATGTTAACTATAGGTAACAAAGAAGAACCGCTAGTCGACCAGCTAGCGTTAGAAGAGACGATTTGTTTAATCGATCCAGGACACATAACACTAACATGCCCAGGCCCATTACATGACCAGCACAACTCAGATTTCTTCTCTTTTAGAGGACAGAGATTATCCATATGTAGATTACTAGTACATCCAGATCAAATTTTCAATTCTCTACATCTTTTTATCTTGTCGGCATAGGTCGGATATGATTTGCACATATAAACCCTATGATTATTAGATCAACAAAAAGAACAACCATATTTAATTTTAGACGCATCAACGTGAAAATTTTCCAAGGTAGACGGCTTCCTATTTTGCAAGGGAAGATTAATTTTCGGAAAAGATTTTCTTCTATAATTCACTACTTTACGATTTCTAGAGTCGTTCCTGCAAAACTCCAAGGTTCTAAGGATATCGGTACTGTTGTCCAAAATTTGTACAAGGGAGGGATAATTTTTATCCAATTTATGAATCAACTCCGATTTAAACGAGGCAGGGAGCTTGTTAAATATTATAAAGCTCAACAAGCGATTCCCTGGGGAACCATCCTCTAGGAAATCTATTTTAAAAGAATTTTTCAACTCATGTACTTGAGTTTTCACATCATTCAAGTATTTTTTCACTGCAAAACTGCCGTATAAACAGTCCACGTCTAACCAGGAGAGAAGATAGACTCTACTATACAGTTTTCATCTAGAAATTCTTTACATAGTAGATCTATAGCTACAGAATAATTCTCATCCGATACAGAAAGATGCTTCATCAGTTGGAATGCATAATCCGATAAGTGTTTTTTAATACCACCAGCTTCAACACGTTATCCAAATTAGAAATACAGTTCAAGAAGTCCCTATGAAAGTTCAAGAAGGCTAATTTGTTAGATTCCAAGTCCTTATCGTGGAATTTAGGACATTCAGTTTTCGGGGTCAAATTAATACCTTTGTCCTTTTTTAAAGACTTAAGACAGGATTCACCATTTAACTTAATAGGAGAAAGTCCTGCCAATTTCTCTAGAGTCTGTAATTTGAATATTGAGCTCTCTTTGTTGAAAGCTTCCACTATTTCATCCTGGATATTTTCTTCCAGGTAGGCATTGGCCAACTTCTCTTCATGAAGGTCCACCGATGCCAATTGCTCATTTACTTGGGTCTTATACAATACATATTTGGTTTCATCAGTTTCCTTTGAATCTCCTAGAGACTCAAATATAAATAATATTTTCTCTCGGGTATACTTCAGTTTCTTTAACAAGAAGTCCATAGAAACAGTTGCCATGTTAACTAGCTAAATCTAAGCAAAGCAGTGAGAAAACGATGGAATAGCGAGCTGTTCAGGAAAGATCAGAAACAAAGACCTCTTTTTTTTTTAAAGACAACCGTCTTAAAAGTTCGCCATAACCCGAAACTGACAAGACAAGATGGCGACTCAATAAGGCAGAATGTAGAACCAAATTAGAGGAATAAAACAGCCACAGTCAGGTGAACATGCTTTTTATAGAATTTGGATAAAATAATTATCAATAATTACGTATAGAGAAATATTTAGAGAAACTAAACTTTGGGTTCAAAAAGAAAAAAAAATGGCTTTATATAAATCTTAGTAAGATCTGGGTAAAAAACCATTCAGAGTAGGAATAATAATAATATGAGAAATGTAACATTATGTCTTCGTATTTCTGTTCCATGAGACAGCCTACGAAGGAGACTATATCGACCATATCCAGACTTAAACAAGCATTCAAAAAAGAAATATAAATATACGCGTATTCTAATTGTTTCTTTGCATTGCTTGTTGCACATGTTAGTCTTGCCATTAAATTTGATTTCATTTGATTCGATATGTATGTATTCGCCTTAAAATCAATTTAGGTCTGACAAGGTTCGTTAGTCTTGCAGTGATTTTGATTTCAAAACCAGGGTTCATGGCAATCCATCTATGAGAAATATCCTTGGTGTAAGGCTTGCGATTAAAGTGATTACTGGTGATTTTACCTTGGTATATCACTGGGTAATAACCATCAAGGTTCAGAGACTGGTACTCGTGTTGCTCAATCGCTTGTAAGTTTATTCCAATGATGCGTAGATGCTTACCTGCGACCTTATCTATCAGTCAAGTATAATAAAGGTTATATGGTGATGGAGAAGCGAACAACTATATAGTTTTTACCTGTTGGATACACACAATCCATCCAATCCAGTGCAGCCATAGTCAAGATTAAACTCTCCACACGAGTTTGTAGCGTAATTTGAATCTTGTCGGTAGCTGAATAATTGATGCTTCGTCAGAGCTATCAAAGGTATTTTTAGCATGATGCCATCACTAGACGGGGTGCCTACCACGGCTTAAGAGAGTCCCATCTATCCTTGAGAGAAGGATAGACCGCGCCAGTTTCTTAACCTGGTATTTACCTCGCGGTACATACAGCGCCTCGCTTTCCCAAATGTTCACTCATCTGGTACTGGCCAGGCTCAACGTTGTTTAACTTCGGTGATCTGGCGAGAACCGGCGTGTCAACATAATTGTGCCGTATACAATTTGAAGCAAATCTGTAGCTGATCAAAAAGTCACCTACTGAGTGGTGGACGGGGAAAACATGATCGTGGAAGGGCGTGATAAGATGGCATTATCTGTGTAGATGCAATAACTCATCACGTATACAACACAGCCGTAAATAGAGCCCAAAGCAATCAGTCATTTCTATGTCGTTGAACTATGGTATATTCGTAGCAAGAAATCTCAATCCCTGCCTAAATAGTTACGTATTTTTTACGGGTAGTACACTGGTTTTCTATCAGATAGAACTATTTCCAGGCTAACGCTGTTATTATTATTAAAATTGTATGTGTTGTTTTGTTGATTTATTTCCCTTCGTAAACTCATAACTGTTTCCTTATTCGCTACAGTCACGACAAAATGATAAATATTAGAAAATCAACTCTGTGTGTTAAATCATTTTATATTAATTCAATTGTCACATAATTATTGCTCAAATAAAAACGCAGTCGCGAAATTAATTCGACGAGTACAAATATTTTTTCTCTTTCTCAACCGGTAGAAATTTTCTCGGTATTATTTATAACCTCTGATGAATTATTTTAATAATAGAGAAAAGTAGGATTTTTGGTATTATTTGTCTGACTCAAGGTTAGGTTTACCGAGTTCTCGTTGTCAATTTGTGTCTATCAATACAAATGACTTTGTCCGGTACCGTCTCGTAATCTCGTCACTTAAAAAGCAGTGAGATCGTCTTTGTTCATCTCTTTTATCGTAACACAAGACGTCCACATATGTTGTTTAATTGAGAACTGTTGTATAACATCAGTTCATCTATAGAAACGTTCACGTGAGAACTTGAAGTAAAAATTTACTTGCTTTTCGAAGTGAAAAGAAAAGCGTATCGAGACGAATTGAGAAATAAAAAGGGGTGGCTGTTCGAGACATGTGTTTATTAGCATTCGTCTGACTCGCATTTAAATCTCACTGCAAACTCACATCTTTTTTATTACATTTTCACCTTCAACAAGGCACATTACTACTTTGATATAGGTGGCTACTTGCAGGGACTTAAGTTATAGGGGTACTATGTAGGGAGTTTAGCAGCAAGATGTCTGTTCACATTACATAACTTCTGCGTGTCAGTACAGTTGGGGAAGCAGGAAACCGTAAGAGAATTTCAAAGTCTAGCAGTTCTGGAAAAGAAGCTATTAGAGTAGAAGGCCTTCCTACATCTAGAGATCTCTATTTTGTAGGAGTGGGACTTCGTTGCTTGTCGGGTTTGTCGGGGTATTTCTATCGAGGGGGGTACAAGGGCTTGTAGTTCGTCAGAGCATTCAACATCTATGCAAAAAGACAAAATACTGACTTTTTACGGTTCATAGATTAATTGATGTTATATCACTATGATCAGGATATCGCAAAACTTGTCGATATTAAAGGGACTCATCTTCCCTTTAATCTGACTTTTAGGAGAGATGGAAGATCCATACAAATACAAATAAACGTCTTTTTCAAATGCTCAATGCTTGAAAGAGTCGACAGTTATTTATTCGACGCTCGCTATGTCATCACTCACAAAATTTCGTGTTTTCTTCTATAATTGGACGACATCGTTTACGCTGTAAATCAATATATTTCGAACCATTGATTAGCCACACAAATCGTGAAAATCAACACACCTCACTAATCGATCTATTTTGACAACAATGCTCGAGGACTGTGTGGCGGCTTTACGCGGCCCAATCAAGAACGTTGATCACTTAGTGATAATAGTTCATTCATTCATTTCTTACGTATCAGAAGATTCTATTATTGGTATTCGATTACTTGATAACTTCTCGGATAGAATTCTTTCTAGAAAGACATCGAGTACTTACATAAAAGTTCCCAACATTCTAAGTTAAAGTGTTTCTGTGGAACGAACTGGATTCAAACTTGACACAATCAAATCATTAGTGCGTTCTGTTAACCGCTTAGCCATATGTTCTTATAATAGTTGATATCACGTTAATTCTCCGACTCTAAACCGAAGTGCGTTACTTAAAACGACAAAATAGTAGCAAGGAGTGGGTTGGAAATTGGAGGGAAACTTTTTCTCTCACAACTAAACAATGCACAAATGAGGTAATAGAATGGTTCAAATCCAGCAGAGAAGCGATTGTCACACATAAAAATGATATACTAAACCATATTTTCCACAATCGTTCACTTCGATCTGTGAAGTTGCTATTAAGCATTCCGTCGATTCAACCAATGGTCTAATCTCTGCTGATTTTGAGGGTCAAGGATAAAAATCCTTAGCTGAGTTTCTTTGTTACTTTTCATGTGGTGCTATATTTAGAACGCGCATAGCAACGGTGATAAGGGAAAAAGCGTTGTTTCTTGTCACTCTACACCAATAGAAACGAAATAATACTTCTTTGTTTATGTACGAATAAAAATTCATATTTTTCTGTATTTAAGATAATACATTTTTGTTTTCATTATTTGTTTTATCTTTAGTAATTAATTACTTATAAATTGCGTCTCTTCTCTCGGAAGTTATCTTCACACTTTTTGTATTTTATCTGCATGGAATATTTTCTTACAAAAGCCTTTACAGTTTTCTACTACTTGCTTAATAAAAAAAAAATTTTTTTTTAAACATGGCGCCTGTTGAGCGCATTTTTGTTTATTCAACAAACATATTTTACTTTCTCACTAGCAGGCCACATGGCGTCGTACGATTTTAAAATACGCTTAAATATGATATTTTAATTTATGCAGATTTCGCATTTATTATTACTGAGCTAATTCCTTATTCCTTTGTAATATTGTATCCCATATATAGAAGGGTCTGCTCGGTATGTCTCAGTAATAAGATATGCTAAATATGTTGTTGTTTTTTTTTCATTTATGGGGATTTCTTATTTATTATTATAGAGCCAATACTCTATTGATTATTATATTGTACCGAATATATAATAGTGATTTCAAAAGTAAAACCAAAATGACTTAGGTGCCATTAACTGAAATCGAAACCAAAATGTGTAGCCTTTCAGTCGGGTGGATATCAAGCTGTAAAAATAAACCGACATTAACGTATAAATGTATATTTGCGCATGCATAGAGAGGCATTTTAATTCGATTTATCGATTATTCCCAGACGTTTTGTTCTTACCGTAACATCGACTCCGGATGGAGGGGACATCAGAGGTCGTTTTCACATGTTAAGCTGGTGTGTCCGTCGGCTCACCACATAATATCTACCGAATGTGTCATCTTTTGCTAACAAAACAATAATAACGTTCTCTCGCTGTTATCGGAATTTTAACCGACCACATTCTCTTTTTTTTAAAGCAAAAACAAAACTAGGAGAAAAAGTTATAGCCCGTTGTCTCTCTAACAACACTGAGTTTGACTTGCAGTAAGCGAACTTGTAATGCCACAGTTGTATAAAGTTGCAATTCAAATAACAATTCTAGTGATGAAAAGTGATAGTGTTAAAAACATTTTGTTAATAATGTGTAACATCACCTGCAACTCTATGTCTTCATCAACCGCCTACACGGTTAAGCAACCGATTTTTTTTTTAATAATAAAGGACGATCATTCACAAATGCCTAAGGCAGCTCAAAGATAATTGATAATCATATTGAAAATGACGGGCAGAATTGAAATGATAAGCAGAATTTCGTTACATAAAAACGATGTTCGACAAATGTTTGTTAACAATTGTCTTGAAAACAATCATGTTTTTGTTTAATTAGGCAGCATTACTGTGCAAATGTGTTTTACAGATGAGAAATTTTTAGAAAGAACCCCTGGAAGTTTTCTCTGGTTTTAAATACATAAAGGAATAAAAAAAAATGTTATTTGATTGTAGCTAGATGAAGTCTTGCTGTGAATGTGCCTCTGGATGTACTGCCAGAACGCGCGCTATCAGCAAGTGTATTCACCTAACAGAATATTATAAAACAACATACATTCATATCTACACTTTCATATTGTCTTATTATAAAGCGTGTATTTTCGGCCGTGGGTGGCATTATGTCTAAAAACGGTTGCCGCTTGATGTCACTTAAATGCAATTAGTGATATTCTGACGTGTGTTTTTTTTTTACACAGTGATCACCACTTATCAAGGCCCGGAAGCCACTCAGGGATAAGGGTTATTGCAAGTACATTACGTTAGTGTGGAGATTTGATGAAGTGTTTACTTAAGAGGGCGGTTCATTAGGAATTTGTTAACATTGGACTTGAAGACATCCAAGTTGTAGTCCGGTGGGAAGCAGGCAGACGGAACAGAGTTCCACAGGCGTGCAGTTCTAAGAAAGAAGCTTTGTTCATGGAATCCGCGTTTTGATTTAGGCACAGAAATAGAGTGGGGGAATGTTTTCACCGTGGATTAAGCTAGACGGGTGTTTTTCGTGAAAGATTGGCGAAAGGGGACCAGAGATTGGAGTTTAGACGAGCACCTGCCATGGAAATAACGATAAAACAAGGATAGGCTCGCAACGTCTCTTCTGTGGGAGAGAGGTTGCAGGGTAGAGAAAAGGGCATCCCCCACTAAGCCACGAAGTCTATTTTGTACTCTGTCAAGGCAGGATAGGCTGTTTTTAGCAGCTCCTACCCAGATGTGACAGCAGTACTCCATCCTTGGACGCACTTGGCTTTTATATAGATAGAGAATTGCATCAGTAGTGAGATATCTTCTGGAGCGGTAGAAGGATCCCACCATCTTTCCAGCGACCTTGGCAACAGACTTGATGTACGTGTTCCATTTCAGATCAGGAGTAAAGGTCAAACCCAGAAGCTTGTCAAAACACGGGGCCTCGCCCAGACGAGAGCCATCCATCACAATTGATGCCAGATGGGGATAAGAGCGTTGATGATGTAAGGATAGGAGTTTGGTTTTGGATGCATTAAAGGTACCCAGCCACCTCTTCCCCCACTGAACCACGCGCTCGAGATCAGAGGAGAGAGAATTAGAGAGAACGTTGTCATTTACAGCCTTTGATCTGTTGCCGTAGATGGTCGTGTCATCAGCATAGATGTCAACGAATGATTTAAGTATGTGTTTAGGGAGGTCATTGATGTAGATCAGGAAGAGAGTTGGGCCCCGGATTTACCCCTGGGTGTATTTTACCATTACCCCACTAAATTCTTGGTTTGTTTAGATTTTCTCCGAGGCACTGTTAGTTTGCAATTAGATTCTCAATACTGTCAGTGTAATCCTTATTTATAATCCTATTATTCGATTTACATTCTTTGATATGTGTGCATTACATGGCTTATGTTCGTAAGAGTAGTGGTTGATGGGCAAGAATAAAAAGCTCACAGTATTAATGCTGAACCCCTCAGGGGTCCATCCTGAGCCCAACTCTCTTCTTCATCTACATCAATGATTTCCCAACTCACATCCTAAGATAATTCATAGACATTTATGCTGACGACACTACCATCTATGGCAACATTTCAAAGGCCGTTAATAATCAAGTTCTCTCTGATTTTCTCTCCTCTAATCTTCAGCATATGGTACAATGAAAAAAAGGTGGCTGCTTAGTTTAAATGCATCTAAAATCAAACTTCTATCTTTCCATCATCAACCCTCAAATCCCCATCTGGCATCAATTTAAATGAATGGCTCTCGTCTTGGGGAGGATTCACGTTTTGACAAGCTTCTGGGTCTGACTTTTACTCCTCTGAAATGGAACACTTACATCAAGTCCATTGCCAAGGTCGCTGGAAAATATTGGGATCATTCTACCGCTCCAGCAGGTATCTCACAGCCGATGCAATTCTTCACCTCTATAAGAGCCAAGTACTTCCAAGGTTGGAGTACTGTTGCTACATCTGGGACGGGGCAGCTAGAAGCAGTTATCTTGCTTTTACAGAGCTCGTTCCGTCAACCATTACTGGATAAAGGTCCTAAGTAATTTACAATTCTATTTTTAGGTCGCGAACACTGAGAATTGAACATTCAATCTTGAGGAGAATCATTTTTACAATTTCTTTTTTCAAGTACTCTAACCACAGCTCCACGAGTCTTTGTGTCCAAATTCCCGAGTTCGACAGAAATATTCCCGAGTTCGATAGGATATACCTGAAGAAGGTCGGATGTTGCATCGACCGAAACGTTGCGAAGGCGACATTCAAGATGAGAACAGTAGTTCGAACAATACATATAATGCGAAAACTAATCCTCATTTCAAATATTCAGAAATGTTATGCTTAAGTTGGAAATACTGATTGACTCAAAAGTAAACAGATCCTGGCAAACTGTCACGTATTCTTTATTAATTTCCTAGTTACCTTATTTTGCAAAACATGGGGAAAGCAATGTTTTTAATGGATCTAGATCTTAGTGGGAGCAATCTATTGCAGTAAAAATTATTAAAGGCAGTCTCGTTCAAAAAGTGTAGGACACTTTTGTGCATCCGTTCAAATGTGCAAAGGGTCGTTTAAAGATCATCGTTCATGACTGATCAGACCATTTCGAAAACTAAGAAACAGTAATAAACCGCAAACGAAACAGAAAACGTCTTTACGGATAATGACGCAACAGAAAGTGCGCAGCTAGTCTGATCGTTGACATGAAACATTCAGATCAGTAGATTCTAAAACCCATACGTGCGCATGAATTCTGTACCTGTCTATTCTCCATTCTCGATGGTAAAAACTGGAAAAGTGCACATCCTAGTATTGACCGGGACCATACCTTATCAGTTGATGCCAGTGCTTCGTCTTCCGTCGAAATTTTGTCTGGGAGTAGACCATCGGCTGCTATAGAAATAGTCATGTGATTGACGAAATCGTTTTATAAAATTTAAGCACGCTATACAAACAAAAATACTATTTAAAGTCAAGTGTGAGCAAAATGATGTTTCGAATTTAATAGAGATATGTGTATTTATTTATTTATTTATTTATTTTTTACAATTCGGTATCAGCCCAGAATTGGGAGATCAGATAAGATCACAAAATTGGAATTATAAGACCATAAAATCCACCCTCGATTGCCCTTCAAAGCCCGTGGCGCAGTGACTAGAGGCGTTGAGTCTCTACGGTTCCATGTGAGCATTGTCTGAGGATAGCGGCTTCAATCCTAACCAAAGCAGGCCAAAGGATTAGTTGGTCGAAACGTGGTGAGGCAACAACATCAATAGAAAGCAGTAATTATTGAGGATACAGTTAGAAAACTGTTAGCATTCACACTTCGTCGCGGTTAACCACCTGAAGAAGGTCGGAGGATAAGTTGGCCGAAACGTGGGGAGACAACAACAACTATGAAGATGAGGATAACTGTCCGTAAAAAAAATAAATATATAAATTATGAAGACCTCATCTCAAAGGAGTTCAATAAAATTTAAACAAAATAATATTAATAAAGATTATATTTTGATCGTTAGCATGCTAAACTGATATACAAACATATATTGTTCTAATAATGGATTTATTCGTATAATCAGCATAGTTTTCTCAAATGTTTACGGTGAACACATATTATTTAGAACTGACTCGTTAATTGTGTCATTTTCATAACGTTTCGGTCGATGTAAACTCCGCCCTTTAAGTGTATCTTGTCGAACTTGAAAATTTTTCCGTCGAATTCTGGAATCTTTTTGTCGAACTTGGAAAACTGCATAAACTTTCGCACGGAACCTTTTATATAATCCACGGGAGTGTAACGTGCTTTCGTTCCTTCAGCGATGACTGGATAGAAGTCTTAAGTAATTCGCAATTGTATTTTAAGTGTCAGCCATACTAAGTATTGAATCTTCAACGTCAAGAAAAGTGTAACTTACAAATAAATTTTACCAAGTACTTTATCCCAGTAAATTAAATATAACGGATTACTTCGTGCAGATTATTGAATTTGACAGAAACAATCTTGAGTTCGATAGAGACAATCGCGAATTCGACAGAAAGATCTTCGAGTTCGGCAAGATACACTTGAAGGAAGTCAGAGGTTACATTGATCAAAGCGTTGTAAAAATAACACTCAAGATGAGAACACTAGCCCAATAAATTCAAACGAATAATCAATCCACACTTCATAAATTCAGAAACATGAATCGTGTAAGATCACCTAAATCAAATTTCGAACCAATATGTGATATAGTGATAAGCTTACAATTTAAACTGTATTCCAGATCGTGGGTTTAGATAAAAAAAAAAATAGCTTCTTCGGCTCGCATGCGTAATCCTTTTATTCCTATGATTTTTGTGGATTGCCCTTGAGGAGAAATTGCCTTGAAACTTCTTGATATTTCTTACTCAAATTTTTCTTGAGCTTCATACATTAAATCCATTGGTCTTTATGTTATTAGTAAAGTCTGTTCTCTATAAACTCGTGCTCAGATCGGCACTCATATTTCCAGGCCTTAAAGCATGGCTGGAAATAGCTAGCATTCACTACGCAGCTGGACACAGCTAGTGCTCACTAAATTTCCAAACACAGCTGGCACTCACTACATGGCTAGATATACCTAGTTCGCACTACAGGGCTAGACACAACTAGCCTTTCAAACACGGCTAACCATAACTAGCCGACAAAACACAACAATGCCAATCCTAAAAAAAAATATCCAGCTCGAATTCTAACTTAATCCTTTACATAACTTACCGACGCACGTCTCAAAAGCCCGATACGAATTATATTTTAATCTCTTCATTTCACAACGAAGACACTTTTCATAAAGTCTGACCTGAATCGTATTTTAATTTTTCCATTTCACGACGAATTTTCACAAAATCACTCTTGCACCTGGTCGCATCAATTTTATATTTCTGCCGAAATAGCTTTTAAGCTTACTAGAAAAAAGTAATTGGCTGAATGTTCAGGACATTATACATTCGTTTTGTTCTATTTCCTGCCAACCACCAACCCATGTCCTCTTGCCTACAGTCTTTTTATAACCTCTTTTCAGGGCAGCTGATTCATAGACATGCAGTATCAAACTAGAGTTTTGGCATACGAAAAGTAACGAGTCAGTCATAGCTGTTCGGAGAGAATTTTGTTCGCATTTTAACCTAACTCCACATCAAGAAGTTCTCAAAAGAGATACAATTCTAAATTGGCTTCATCCTCTTTGCACAAAAGGTACACTGTAAAAAAAGCCTCCTGAAGCACTAATGGCAGTAAGTATCATGAATGGCACCACTTCCATCCTTACAGATTAGCTATCACACAAACGTTTCAGCAAGCGGACCATGAAGCGGCTTTACTTTACGCATCAGATGGAACAGATTTTCGGAACAAATGAGAACCTCATTTTTTAATGGATGGTGAAGCTCATTTTTATCTGGATGGAACAGTTAATCAACAGAACTGTCGCTATTGGACAGGAGAAAATCCTGAAGAACTGCATGAAAAGCCACTGTGTAGCCAAATAGTAAGAGTATGGTGTGCTATAGGAGAAACTGAACTGATTTGACCTTACTTTTTAAAGATAATGCTGAAAATTATGTTACCGTTAACTCGGAACTTTACATCCTGATGATCAATAATTTCGTTTTGCCTGAGTTTAAACGAAATCGAATTTCAATCCAACATATGTGATTTCAGGATGGAGCGACAGCACATACGGAAATTTAATGGGCGTTTTCTGACAATTATTCTGGCGAACGGCCTATTTCCAGACTTGCTGAAAATCCATGGTCTCCTCGGTCTCCAGACTTGTCCAAATGTGTTTTTATTTTGTTTGTTTTGTTTGTTTTTTCTTGTGGAGTTATGCTAAGGGACGTTTTTATCAGAAAAAAATCAGGTAAGATTGAAGAATTAAGGGAAGGGGTTCGTCTTGTAATTGCAGAAATAGACAAAGACCTGCTGACAGAGTGGATGCAAACTTTGATGAACGCATTCATAACTGCAGCGCCCGAAAATGGACATCACATGAATCATATTATATTCCATACTATATTTTATAAAATGGCAAACCTTCCTGAATAAATTGACGAACAAATTATCTAATTTTCAATAAAATCTTATATTTCATGATTTTTAAAGCCCTGTTATTTCTGCTCCATCATACATACATATATATATATATATATATATATATATATATATATATATATATATATAACGTAATAAGTTTAAACTGAACAATAAATTTTCCAAGGAAAGGTAAACCTATCTGGTTATAAAAGCTCTATTCCGTTAAAAGGAGCAAACAACGAAGAAGATAAAGAGTAAACTTAAATAGAACTTTTATTGCATTATCAAGTGAATAAGGGTTACAGAAAGAGAGAAACTTCTTTATGCAATAGCATTTCGAAGCTAATACTTCTCGTCAGAAAAGGAGAAAGGTCAGCATAATACAAATGTTAAGTTAAAATGATAACACTGACTTTGAAAACATCTAAATTAGTAATGAAAAAACTTTTGAGATTTCTATTGGAAAAAATGATGGGAGTGATATTATGGAGATAGATAACCCATGAAAAATGAAGGCTAATAATATATATTAAACAATATATAAGAAGATTAAATAATTTTGTAATTATAAAAATACTAGCGAGGGGTACCCGGCGTTGCCGGGGTGTTTGGAGGTGTGTGTGGAAACTCCGGGGTTGGGGGGGGGTAAAAAATGTTTTGGTAGGTAAGTATGAGGATCGAACCCGAACCGTTGAGGCAAAGTTGTAAATTAAAGTGTGAAAAAAAAAACGTGCGACGTTAACGATTGCCCCATCGCGAGATGCTAACGGAAACACCTTTGAATTTATTTAACTACTTGGATTTGGCAGGTGCCCGTCTTAATGAGTTTATAAGGTCAAGTTTGCCTGCGGGATAGTATTTCATTTACTGCTGAACGTTTTTTTTTTTTTTTTGCCCTCAAGATGTTATAGGAAAAAGACTAACCAACATGCAGCGAGCGACAAATGTTGAATAATTATCTCCCCGAAATCGAGCAAATTAAATAGACAGGCGAGCTTCGTTGTTAACTGTGAGATATTACGATTTATATGTGATATAAAAGGTTTTAAAAAGTTGTGAAGCGACCGACCGCTTCTCTGAAAAAAGCCTTTTGTAGACATACAGAAAAAGCGAACACACATACAAACATGCATACATTTTCGCTTTTATATTTATAGATTTAAAAATTTCAAAGCTTTTGGAAAAAAAATTTTTTTTAATTTTAACTATTCTCAAAACTTCAAAAAAATTACAATAAACTTCTGATAAATCTCCATCATATCAACCTCCCATATTTCTTTTTCAATTTTAACTTAAAAGTTTTTTCCATTTCTAATTTGAATGTTTTCAAAGTTGGTCTTGTTTTTTACCTTTAAATTTGTATAATGCCGGCTTTTTCTCACCTTTTAATGGGAGGCATTTAGCTTTGAAATATTATGACCTAAAAAGTGTCTCCCTTATTCCCCATTTCTATAACTCTTATTGACTTGATATTGCAATAAAGTTCATATGTAACTTTTCACTTCATCTTAACTTATTATATATATATATATATATATATATATATATATATATATATATATATATATATATCAAGACAAGGAAGCAAATTAATACCAGTAATAACGTTATCGCCATAAAAAAATTTTTTTAAATTCACGACATAAATTGATAAGCAATAAATTAGCTCGTCATTTTAAACAGGCTCTTCTTACTGTGTCGGTTAACACATCCGACTACAGATTGTTCGTTCTGGATTCGATTCTTGTTATTATACTCGGCCACGCTGATGAACCGTAATGATAACAAAATACCTGTCCATGATTAACTATTTTATCTCTTTATCTATCCATCTATCTATTTATATGTGCGTTTGTGTCACTTATGTTGTCTAATTTATCATTCTATTTAGTCTAATGATATTTAGATGTTGATATTTAACTATGAATTTTTATTTATATAGAGTAGCTTGGGTTTTATATAGAGTAGCTTAATTTTTATTTAAAATCTATGATGTAGTCTTCGATATAATTAATTTGCTAGTTATGTTTCATGCTTAGGATAGCTTGTACATTTCCCATTTTATGTTGCTACAGTTCAAACTAATGGGTGACATGTTGACGAAAATGATATTTGAAACTAAAGCCTGACAAACCAAAACAAACTTCTATGCAATACGTCTTTAAAACAAATCATGTCTGTTAACTCGGTGTTTTTACAGATAAAATTATTTAAAACGTATGCATAGCGCATATTCTTGCAGATAGACATAAAAAAGTATGAAACAAAAACTCAAATATGGAATTTCGCCCTCGTAAACAAACAGAGCAATTAACATATCTTAATGCATGAATTAATAATTGACAACTCGACCTGAACATGACATCGATATCATGTGTCCTTGATTAATCATCAGGAAAGATAATAAATTCGTTAGTGATAAAAACAGAACCCAGTTTATATTCGACAAATCATACTTTATGCAAGCACGTCGGCGTATAGAAATCATTGTAAAAACTCGACAGGATTCATGCTAAAACCTTTTGCCCTATTCGTCATAATTATTCTCAGAAATTATTCAAAAACGCATTCTCACAATTAAGCACACCTGACCAAACAGAATTATGCGCCCCCACTCAGACGAGATTTTTTTTATTTGTAGATTTATAGTCATGGCCTGTTTATCGATAGATAACATTTTTTATTGAGTAATACGATACATTTGTAATCTTTCGGTTTGTCTTCATGAAAATACCATCAAAAAGAACCTTTACTAATTTTGTTTTCATTTCCGTAAGAAACTAAAGAAGTCATTAACAATTTTTATGTTTGGTAAATTACTAAAAATAGAATTGGAGTATCATTAAGATGCACACATTTAATCTGCGCGTTTATCAATAAGCTGTTTAGCGATGGATGAAGCTTATTCTTCAGTGTTCAAAATGAAAATTCTTATATTCACTTGAATTGGTAAAAACAAATACAAAACATTTAAGACAATTACATGCATTTCTCTAATCTGACGTTTTGTTTTCTTCAATAAAGGTTTGAGCTAAAATCCACGCCAAAGCTAACAACTGCTTTAGGGCAGCTTCACTCGATCCATTGTCAAGCAATGGGAAAGCAAAATAATGCATGTCTCAACTCTCTCACGTACACGGTCATAAGCATACGCACCATGACGCTATCAATCATGCCAGTTATTATAGGTGCCACAGGGCTTATGAAGAAGAACCTGAAGTCCTACCTAACTAATATTCCTGGGGAACCAAATGAAAAAGAGATCCAGACAATTGCACTTAAGGAAACAACGAGGATGCTAAAAAACGCTCCCAGTTGGTTTCAATAAAAATTAGGGCAATGTTGGCAGCTGGTTTGGCTGCCCCATACCCAGCGTTACAATCTTTAAAGGAAGAAAATTAAACAAAAAACGTTAGTGCATACACCTGCACACAATTCATTTACTCTTTCGCATTGCCGTCTGCTCGTCAAAAACAAATGTATAAATTATTCATTTAAATACTCCTAATATTTCAAGTTTTTACAATGAAAACATACGCATCAAATACACAGTACTTTTATCAATAACTTTAAATCAACTGTAATCCGTATAATTGAGGGAGGAATTCGGATTACAATTTTTCAGACCTATGAATAATTCATTGGCCTTAAATTATTATCGACTTAGACTTCTTCGATATCTCAGCTAAAAGAATCCCTGTTGTTCTGCAAGGACTCTCAAAATATAAACAGGCATTCTATTGTTTCCTAGCTATGCAAACTTCCATTTTAAGTATATGTAAAATATCTTTTTTGTAGAAGTTATGTTTTTGAATTCGTTATTTTGTTTGTGTTTATTTCTCTCGTTCTCTCTCTCTCTCACACACATATTTGTTTGACCGAAAAAAAAACAGTTTTCATTAAAAACGTTTCTCAAAATCTGCCTCTCCGCAAAAAATTTCCTTTCCCAAATATCAGTCACTTCCCGTCTTTCAATGTTATTTACTAATGAGTCAACACTTATGAAGAAAAAAGCTACTCGAGGATAGCATTTAATGCAAGGCTTGAAAACGGTGAATGAACTTAACAAAAAGTTATTACTTATGTAGAACGTTTAAGACAAATAGCTTTTGACATTGGATTTAAAGATGACTATGTCGCAGTCTGCAAGTAAGTAATCCTAATGTAATGTGCTCTACAGATTGGAAGTTCTTCAAAAGAAACATTTTGTTCGTTGAAATTTCCTTTGATTTTAGACACTCGCGTGGAGGAAAGGAAAGTTATTTCCGGTTCTGATAAAGAAGCGAGTTCTTTCTGTGAATGTGTTACAGATAAGAATAAGAGATTGGAGTTCAGTCAAGCACCTTCCATGAAAGTAAGGATAGTTAAGAAGTAGTAGCAACGTCTCATGTGTGAGATGGCGCCTGTGGAGAAGAAAAGAAATCATCCCCACTAAATTTCTAGATAGATTTTATGTTTTGTTAAGACATGAAAAAGTTCTATGAGCACCATCTCTTAAGATTTGACAGCATAGGGCGTATCTGCCATTTATATAGGTATAGGTCGGGGATTTTCTGGCACAGTAGAAGTTTCAACTATTTTTCTATTAATCTTAGAAACAGGTTAGAATTTAAAATATCTATATCGATTTAGAGTTAAAGACAGTCATTGGAGTTTATCGAAACCAGCATTTTTTTGAAAGAGAGATCAATCCATTTAAACTTATTCTTTCATCTATTAAGGAAAAGAAAAGGTGTAAGGTTTCGAACGCAATTTTCAATCAGACGGTTATTTCTTAAACTTATTAGTATCCAATTTTATTTTATTTGTTACCAAAAGTCTTTTATAGATACATTATTTGATACGTATTATATAAATTAATATTTATAATAATATTCTTTTTAAAGAAATTCATGTCCCCCTTTTACAATCCAAGTTTTAGAGTATGAAATATAATGAAGTTACTTTCAAAAATCTACATGACTTTATAAAATAGGGCATTCATTTATACCATAAACATAGTGTTGCAGAAACATCTGACACTTGACAAAAGGTAAACGAAATAACAAGTACAGGGATGTAGTTCTGGATGGACGAGCTCGCTGCCGGGCGCTCCTATGCCTTGAAACGGGACTCTGCTCCAACACAAAAGGTTAAGGCGACCGTGCTGCTCAAAAATGTTCCTCATCACTGATCGTCAGACTTCAGTCGCCCTCCTCACCCGATTACAACTACCTTGCTATTTCTTCTAAGACGTAATCAAACAAGACGAAGATGAACAAGCACACCCATAACACTATCGACTCTCGGAAGGTTGCAAACATGGATTTGTTCGCCAAAGCATGTGACTCATTTCGCGCCTGCGTTGAAATGGTGGACTCTGCCGACAGCTGATTCATTGAAAATTAATGTATTATGTGCATCTAACTGTTGATAAATGAAATATTGTGGGCTCATAACTCCAATTTTGTGTTCTAATCTGGTCTCCGATTGTCGGATCCGTACTGATATATATATATATATATATATATATATATATATATATATATGTGTGTGTGTGTGTGCGTGCGCGTGTCAGGTATTTTCTAGTGCAGTAGCGTTTACCTTTTGTCAAATCACGTTGACACACCTGTTCCCGTCAGATCATCGAAGTTAAGCAACGTTGAGCCTGGCTATACAAGATCGATGACATTTGGGAATTCTAGGCGCTGTATGTGCTTTCCGCTTATCTTGGCATTGTTTCCAGTCGTCCTGAGCCTCCACTTGCCACTGGTATTTAACAATGTCGACTCAGGAAAGGTGTGGTCGGAGATTGCGCAACTGTTGCCACAAAAATTTCACGCGCAGGATCCCTTACAGTGGATATCCATAGTCTGTTAATACTGAAGGAGGTCTATATATATTATTTTAAAAAATATAATTATCCACTGATACGTGTTTCGTCGTTTACAACTGATCAGAGTGGCTGAAACTAGCGAGATTCGAAATCGGGATCCCATGATAAGAAGCCTAAACCTCGCGGCTACCTCGCACAGCTACTAAATGTATCGCGTTTTTATGTAAATGTTTTCATTTTGTTTTTTGTTTTTTTAATGAATTCAATTATTTATACGAAAGTACATTTTTACCTAATCGCGAGATGGAAAGAATTGTCCCTTTGACCAACTTGGTACCCTCTAAATGGGGAGCGACATACATATTATTTTTAAAATATAATTATCCACTATATATATATATATATATATATATATATATATATATATATATATATATATATATATATATTAAATTCTACTAAAGCAGACCATAGGATTAGTTCGCCTAAGCGCGGTCAAACAAAAACTATGTAAGTCAGCAATTACTGGAGATACAATTACAAGATTTAGCATTACTATCCCGCCGCGTTTAACCACTTCAAGAAGGCCAGAGAAGGAGTCGGCCGAAACGTGGTGAAACAATAACTATGAGCATAAGGATAACAGTCCACAAAATAATGAATACACAAAGTATGAAACCTCATCTCAAAGGATTCAAAAAGAATAACACCGAAAACACCGATGTTTATCACTGACTACATTATCACTGAAAATATATAAATGTTACTGGAATAAAGTTAAATGCTATAAACGCTAATGGGTTAAGTTCAATTCAAATTGTATGTTTTCATTAGTCATTATTAAAGCTATGACAACATCATGTTCTTTTCATTGTTTTGACTCTCGAGTATATATCCAACATAGTTAGACACAGTTAACCAACCGAGAACCACATCACTGTATAAAAGCATATAAGATATTAACGGATACACACTCGAGAGTCAAAAGAATGAAAAGAATATGCTGTTGTGTTAGCCGTAGGCATTATATAGAAAACTGCGGATAACATAGTGTTCATCTAATACGTACTAATCAGATAGATTGTTGCCATTGTTTTTTTTTTCTCTGATATCTTTCTAGTTAGAATACATTATAGAAAGACATCTTGTGCTTACAAAAAGGATCACGTGAAGGTTTCAAACATTATAAGTGGATTTCTTTTTTCTGTACAACGAACTGGATTCAAATATGATGTAGATTGGTTTTCAATCAGCACCATTAACCACCATGATCATCCATATAGGATTGGAATTAAATAATGTTACGATGACAGAAGCAGAAATTTCTCTTTTATTATTACAATCAATTACACTAATTATATTTGGTGATGTTCTTTTTTTTGATCGTTTAAACATGCCAGAATAGAATTGATTATTATATTTAGTACTGTTCGTTTTTCTTTTTCACAAATTAATAAAACAATTCACACAAAAATGATTTTTATATTAATTAGTCAACAAAAATTCTCGATTTTCAATTAGGAAATTTTTTTAAAAATCTTTTCTCATTGAAAATCAATAAAACAATTTTGGATCGTTTGGTAAAAATACTGAATGAAAAAATAGAAATCTATAGCAGGTGATCATAAAGTGTTTTTTTTTTAATCTCTAAACAGGCACAGTCACATTTTTAGTAAATGAAAAGCTAATAGGTAAAAAAAAAATCATAATTATATTACTGAAATAAGAAGACAGATGTCGGTAAATGATAACTTCCCAACATACATTTCATTGAAAACACTGAAGTGCAAGAACACCGTTCGTGGTGGCTGATCTAATGATTGCCTGAAGATACCATTCACCGACAGAGATGATGTATTATTTAGCTCACGTATATCAATATTTGCTTACAGTCGTGCTGCCTCTCTAACCGGAGACAGAGAAATCATCCAAATAAAGTTATCGGGAAAGCGGGAGACTGGTCATATGGTTATTGTCTGAAAAAAGGACGTTCATTAAAAGCCGCGGGTGGGTTGTATGCTTGGCACGAGATTCAAGTTGACATACGGTATACACAGAACGTCGATAAAGGGGGTGCTTTAGACTATAGCAAATAAAGACGCGTGTGCGCATGCACATATGGATTTTAATCAATAGCCGACAATCTCCGATCCAGTTCTATAAAAATAGTTTACCTAGTTGCACATATACTACCCGAGAAAATTCAGTGTGTGTATATGTGTACTAAAATATAAATAAATTGAGAAAATACAGCATTTCAGAATAAATGTTAATTTCTCACACTTTGAAACAATATGACGGGTCGCATTGCTTCTTGAGACGTTTACGAGCACCGATCCATGGTCCAGTGGTTATCATCGCAATGTTTTAGGTTCCATCCACGGCTAATAAAAGGTGCTTTTTTAGTTGTTATACAGCGAAACAATACTGTATGTGGATGACTATGTCTCTATATATACATATATATACATATATATATATGTATATATATACATATATATACATATATATATATACATATATATATATATATATATATATATATATATATATATATATATATTATTACAACCTTCTGTCTAATTATACATTGGCATGCCTTTGAGGTGTCTAAGTTTTTATATCGCGGACATGAGATGGGGTGATGTTTATATCATCTAATGTGGCTTCAGTCCCCATAGGGAAATTTGGGAGGGTGTTGTCTGTTGGTACTAAGGTGGAGTTGGAGGCGAATCGCCGAGAAAGCAGTTCCGCCTTCTCCATTACTGTGCATGCAACGTTCTGGTTGTTGCTTAGTGGAGGAATTACAGATTACCCTTTATTCACTACACTATTATAGATTTTCCAGAAATCACGAGTTCCTATCTTTTGCGATTCTATGCGTTACCTGATTAATTCATCATTTTCTTTTGGCTGTTGCTATTTCACGCTTACAATAATTTCTACCATCTACAAATGTTGCCTATTTGTATTTGACTTATGACGTATAAACCAGCGGAAAGCATGCTGTCTTTGTGCAATAGCAGCTGCATAATTTGCAGTGAACCATGGGGGTGAGTGGGGCTTGCTATGATACTTCCGTGTGGGAACATGTGCTTCTGTGTCCGCTTTGCACTATTCAGTTGTCTCGTTGGCACACTGTTTAGCAGGAAGAGAGATGATATCGGTCCATGGGGCATCTCGGATGTGTTCTCTAATGACTTCCCAGTCAGCCCTATTGTAGTACCTTGTTGTTTTGAGAAATGATTCCTAACCTTGAGGTTAGGATTTAAATGTCATGTCAACTGATACCACTAGGTGGTCTGTGTTTCCTAGTGGAATGTGAGCATTAGTCCTCAGGTACTATGGTGAGAAATAGGTCTAGAAGTGACGCTTTCTGAGGTTCATGATCTGGTAGGCGGGTTGGGAACTATGTAGGAGAATGGGCTATAGAGAAGCTATAAGTAGAGCGTCCAGCTGCATTTGTGTAACCTGAGAATCTAAGCCAATTTTTATGGTCGACATTAAAGTCACCAACCACATGTATTTGGGCGTCGGGCGTTACTATCTAAGGAGAGTGCTGCATCTATACTATCAGAGACATGATCGATTAGGGTACAATCCTGACTTGATGGAGAACGGTAGGGAAAATATAAGTAACTAACGCAGTGATGAAATGTTAGCCGAAAGCTCATAAAAGCTTGGTTATCCGATTCAATATTTTTCTCTCTAGTTAAAGGGAAGGTGCTACGAATATAGACACCAAGCCCGTGCATATATCTATCCGAGTCCTTACGGCAAAGAGGGAGATATCCTGTCATGTTAAAGTAGTTAGAGGGGATTGAAGAGTGTAAGTTTGTTTCACTTAATGCTAAGATATCCGGGGAGTTTACTAAAAGGGAAGACTTTACATCATCTACGTTACCTCTAAGCCCACTGATATTTGTGAAAGCGAGCCTCAAGGGTGGGGGCGAATTGGTTTTGTTTGGGTTGTCATTTCATTATGTTTTAGTTTAATGTCAAGAAAGGGAAAACTGGAAACGATAGAAGGCATGGAACTACCCAACTAAACAGAAATGAGGGCACTAGGGAAAAAGACGACTATAAATACTTGGGGATTCTGGAAGCGGACACCATCAAAGCAACAGAAATGAAAGAGAAAGTTGGAAAGGAATACCTCCGGAGAACAAGAAAACTCCTGGAAACTAAATTATGTAGTAGAAACCTAATAAAAGGTATTAATACATGGGCAGTATCACTAGTAAGATACTCTGGACCGGTTATAGTGTGGACAAAAGAAGAACTGAGACAACTCGACCAGAAAACCAGGAAACTCATGACCATGCATAATGCACTACACCCAAAGGACGATATTGACAAACTCTACGTGAAAAGGAAAGACGGCGGGAGAGGACTGATCTGTATAGAAGACTGTGTGAAGGACACGAAAAAAGAACTAGAAAAATACATAATGCAAAACACTGAAAGGATAATTATGGCAGCGAGAGACACTGAAAAAAACAACAAAACAGAAAACAGAGAGACAAACGACAAAACGAGAAAAGAGAAATGGGAAGAGAAACAACTCCACGGAAGATTCATAAGAATGACAAAAGATGAGAATAACGAAAACACCTGGACATGGATGCGAAAAGGACATATAAACCCAGAAACTGAATCTCTAATAACTGCAGCACAAGATAACTCGATAAGAACCAACCATATCAAAGCAAGGATCGATAAAACACAAGAAAACAGCAAATGCAGACTCTGTGGACAAAGAGACGAAACGATAAACCATATAGTAAGCGAATGCAGCAAAATTGCCCAAAAGGAATACAAAAACAGGCATGACCAAGTGGGGAGGGTGGTACACTGGGAATTGTGTAAACGACTGTATTTTGAGCGTACAGACAAATGGTACAAGCATAAACCTGCAACAGCACTCGGAAACGAGAACCACAAAATCCTATTGTACATGGACATACAGACGGACAAACCCATCCAAGCAAGAAGACCAGATGTCGTAATAATTAACAAGAAAAAAAAATCCTGTCAAATCGTGGACTTTGCAGTTCCAGCTGACCACAGGCTGAGTATGAAAGAAAAGGAGAAACGAAGCAAATACACAAAGCTAGCCAGAGAGTTAAAAGGGATTTGGATGATGAAGAAAGTCCAAATAGTACCGATAATAGTAGGAGCACTAGGAACAATCCCGAAAGACTTCGAAAAAAGAATGTCAGAAATTGGAATCAGAGCAATAACTGACGACAATAACTAACGATAATGAAAACGACTGAAATATTAAGGAAATCCCTTGAATGCGGAGAATAATACAATACAATATAACGAATAAGCGTTACAGGGAATGAAGAACACCGAAACTGCATATTTACATGTTCTACACCCCCCCCCCATCATGCATCCCCCCAATGTTCCATCACCAATCCCCCCCAAAAAAAATGATACCAAAGGGCCGAGAAGGGTCAATAAGGACTGAAAGACCGGGGAGCGAGCGCCAACCAGACCTCGGCTGGACAAGCACAAAGAGTACTGGGATCTTGGGGAGGCTGAGTGCCACTCAAATTCCAGTATAAACCAATGGCCACTACCAGCGAGAAATCAATGGTAAGCGGCTGTTGCGATGATGCAAATTCATTATGCAAATGCTATCGAAGGAGGTGGAGAGAGCTGGACGTCTGGGGAGACTTGTTGTCACTCAGCTTCCAGAGAATACCACAGTTTTCCAATCAGATCGTTTGTTGACTTCTGTGAAAGCTCCATATGAGCCAATAATAATAATAATAATAATAATAATAATAATAATAATAATAATAATTGTTTATATAATATCAAGCATCCGTTAAGGTTCCGTGGTGTGGCGGTTGTTATGTCTGCTTAACATGCAGAAGGTCGCGAGCTCGAAAGTCGGTGGAATCTAGAATAATTAAATTTTGTTTTCATATTCAGTTTCGCAACGCTCTTCTTTTTATATGCATACATAAATTATTCGCAAAAAAAGAAATGTCTTTATTAAGTTCCAGAATATTTGAGATATGCATTAATCATTTGAATCAATTCAAGTATTCGGATTTAATAATATTAAATATAATATTAGGCCGTCGTTAACGTTCCGTGGTGTAGTCGATATTACGTCTGCTTAACACGATGATGAAAAGTAAAACATTGAAATATGTTAAAACATACGAAATGACCGAAACCTCCTATGCAAATTCTTTAAACTCAGTACCATTTCTAAAACATGTTTCACAAAATTAAATGTATATTTCATCCTTGTTTACAATTTATTACATTTATTCCAGATAGACTGCTTCTCTCAAATTCATACTCTCACAAAGAATATAGCAAAGCGTTTTACTCTTCTCTCACTCCATCTATATGCACCATATTATTTCCTTAATAGGTATAATAATTATAAAATCACTCTTTATGAATATCATTTTTAACTCACATTCTTTCCCAAATACTACACTATATCAGTAAAATAAACAAAAGATAGTTCGCCAATTTCGCTTATATTCTGCCTGGCATCCTGACTATAGTCCAGAAATAAGGGAATATCGGAATGGTTTTACGTTAGCAGTGCAGTCTGCTATTCATAATGCTTTGAATTATTCTTTAAAGTGCCGAAATAGATTACAGAACATCTCGAATGATATTCAAAATGATGTATTTACCTCCCCTGAATGTTTTCTAAAATATCACTTGTTTATTTCCATAAAGCTTACTAATTATTCTGGCAGGTTACAATGGTTCAGTGGTTAACGACACGGACTGATGATCTAAGTGTCCCAGGTTCGAATACAATTCATTTCACAAAATCACTTTCATATAGATTATTGGTAACCTTCACGTGGTCTATCACATAAATATATGATGACTTTCTAGAAAGGATCCTGGCTACAAAATTATCGGGAAAACCAATGCCAATAATATAATCTTCGGGTTCATACAAAATGATGATGACGTATTATTCTTTCTCTTGCGTGAAAATCTGATATTGCCTTATTTTTTTTAACATAACATAACTATTTCATCTCTTCTGCAGATGACTGAGAACTTATTTTCGTTGCCGTTACTTGTGTTGCCATAATTTTGCAATTCCTCATTAGTGGTTCGCAAAAGTGGATAGTCATTTTTTTTTGTTAAAAAATTAACATAGTTACATCAGAACAAAAAACAATATTTTCCTTCGTTCTGAAAGATTTCTTTTTTAATATCAACGTCAATATCAATCCAATTATATTCTTCCTTCGTTTCCGAAAGATTTTTTTTCAATATCAACGTCATCAGAATCTTCCATCCAAGTTGACATCTGCTAACGGATTTTTAACGGTAAATAATGTAGCGTGGCTTTCCTTCTTTCTCTCCTTTTTATAGTTCTTTCTTGTTTTTGTGGATAGAAAAAAAAACAATGGCGTTTTTCTAAATTCTCACAGAATATATAGATGTGTTTGCCAACGCGCTGTTATGTTCGATACTTAATGGATAAATTTACAAAATGGAACGAAAAAAAAATGTATTTTTTATAATAAAAGACAATACGGTTTTGTTCATTTATTTTATCAAATATTCAAAGTTTATGCTGCAGAATTCAATGATTCTTCATTCACAGAGTCATTCTCTGCAATTTATTAGTGCCTAATGCGACCGATTTATGTCCTAGTTCGGATACATCTACAAAAAAATCTTTCTGGAGATATTTTACACAACATGGGAGTATAACAGTTTCATGGAGCAGTTAGTCGAAACACATACGATCTTCGTGGCATTAGACAATATTCAGTATCGAATCATTATGAAACAATATGACCAGTTCCCTGAACCAGGACAGTATCACATACATGTTAAACTAGGTAGCAGTCGTTTCCAAAATCTCCCTTTTCTGCTCGCCGCCTGACCATATTCCTTGAACAGTCATTTTTGCATAATCTATTCTTAGCAATCGTATCGGCTCCTAGATAAAATGTGAGTCATTTTTACTTACATACTGACACCCTCCCGCTCTCTTCTATTATCCTGATAACACATGCTTTTATCGATTGTGATGGAACAATTAATGTAGTCTTTCCGCTAGTAACTACGTCTGTGATTTTTACAATCTTGTGTATATTTTTCTTATGTATCTATCACGTTTTTTATCTCTTTTCCTGGTTTTCTTCTACAGTTGCCGCATGTGATAACAACCCTCACAAAAAAAACTAGAGCATAGTAACGGACGCAACAAGAGACACTCGTGAACTACTCTCTCACTGATAAAGCAGGCACACTAATATGCACGCACATCTACAGTATCCATCTCATTTATACACAACCAGCTGTACCCGGCCACGCGTTTCTGTGGCTCAATTAATTGCCGAAATTCCCTGGTAAATAAAAATTGCGAAATATGAAACGGCTAGCAAAACAGAATCGTTCATTTAACTGGAATTTGCATACAAATGACAAAATAAATCAATGTAATCTACTGTTGTTTGTTTATTTTTTGGCGTTGTAAATTTGAAACTACTTTTTTTTAATAAATACTATTCATAGAAAAACTAAAAAAAAAAAATAATTAAAATAAATACTATTTCACAAAATCCACTTCTCTTTAAATGCAAAATATGTCGGTAAAAAACAACAGTTGATTGTATGTATTTATTTTATTAGTCGGAAAAAAAAAGATTTATGTGAAAAGAAATGTTTGCGTACGTAAGCGTCCAGTAGCGACCATTTGGTGGACATATAGTGACTAAAAACACTATAAACTTGATCAGATAGGTAGAAGAGTAACTTATCTGGACTTTGATAACATTTATTTGTATATAATCATGTATTTTTACCACTTCTCCGTACGTAATAAATAGTCGGAAAAGATTTAAAAAAAAAAAAAAAAACAATTTACAACGCCCCCACAAAAAAAAAACAACAGTCGACTTTATTTATTTAATTAATTATCATCATTCAAATTCCAGTAAAATTAACGATTCTCTCTCGGAAAGTGTGTTTCGTTGGATTTGTCTGACAATGAAATTTTTGGTAAAACGCACGCTAAAACAAACACATGCACACAGACATACTCATGCGCAACCTATAATAAGAATTACACGCATTGATAGAGAGAGAGAGAAAGAGTGGTGTGCTGAGGATAGCCTTTCAACGCAGAAAAATAATAAGCAGCAGTAGTATCGTCCGCACACACAAGCACACACACACACAAACATAAACACAAACGCACAAAAAACACATAAAAATAACACACACACTCAAACACAAACGCACACAAAAACACATAAAAATAACACACACATAAACGACTAATAAACAAGGCATTTAAATGAATTGTGGCCGTGCGGAATAATGTGTCGGTTAGTGACGCCATATTTTATTTTTTTAATAACCGTTCGTTTATATAGGGCTCATTCGAATTCGAAAATAGAATGTTCAGAGCTCAGCCAATCAGAATAGGCAGAATATGGCTAAGGAGCCGTTATCATTTATGGATTGTAGAAGAGAAAGCTTATGTTACGTCCATATGTTTATGATCCAGTTACGATGTTACCACATCATCTGTTATAAGTGTAGATTTCCTCCTGGTGTTACCTTGTGGTGGTAGGAGGACTAAATATTTAGAGGGAAAATAGGAACTCTTTTATTTAAAGATGTTGTAATTGTGATGGCGTTGCTCCTAGGATGCAATGTAGCATTTTATTATAAGGACTAAATGTGTCTATAATGGCGTTCTAAAGTTACATGAGATAGTGGCTAATTATCTCGACATATTTAATTTGTGTGTGGCATATGTTGTTGCAACGCTACGGTAGTTTGGTCGAGAGGGGAATTTCTGCAGTGTTTTTTTTTTATTATATAAGAGACGTAACACGCAAACTCACCCATATGTACTGAAGTTTTTCTTACATACAAAACAACTTTTTTTATTTAGAATGTGCTTGTTACACTTTGAACTTCCAATCTTCACCAACCCCATATTTTGATTGTTTTAATAAGGTGTCAAAAATATATATATTGATCGATTTTCTCATTTTTGTTTAAAAACTATTCCTTCTCTCTTTTTTATTCCGACTTAATGTGTACACAAAAAAAAAACGAAATCATAGCACACAAAACGGCGACTATGTATCTTGGAAAGAACGTAAACACGTTTTTAAAGGTCAATGATCATCAGTGCAGAAGTCAGAGGACCACGTGATTTGTCTCTCTCTTAGCCGGCGAAATTTAAAAAAGCGAACGCCTCTTGTCAATAGTGAGGGCAGAGCACGCTGTGTTACCGGTTTAGCGTAACGAGCTATCAGTTTGTCATTTTTTCTACCAGTCTATCACTCAAGTATCCAATTCGTGTCTTATGTTTTCTGTAATTGTACTTTTAAAATCAACTTTAAAAAAAAAAACACCGGCGTGCGAGTGATTGTATTCCACAGATTATAAATAACAATCGATTTACAACTGAGTTCGACTACGACGCACGTGTATAACAGTTATACACGCTTGACACATTACAAAAATGTTATGGAGAAAATATTTTACAGTCTTAAAGGCGCAAATAAAGACAATTTACAGAATGTTTGGATAAAATATAGACAGACAAACGATACGTATTATTATAATGGTTATTTGCATGTATTTTAAAAATGCGTTCTTTTTTTGCAGTAGACTTGCCTATTTGAACACTGCGGTCACGTGGCAAACAATCGCATGTTCTTTGACAGGCGATGGGCGATAATTTACAGAGAATAAACAGATTATGAGCCAGGAGGACAGTAAGTAAATATTGATATACGTGAACGACTATAATAACTCAGTAATCGATACTTTTTGTAAGTTAGTAAATGATATCCCACCAGCGAACTGGCCTAGACTGTCGAGTTCAATATAAATTATGCTGATAACTGATCAATTAAGGACATCTGTTTCTTTAAGGTTTCAGTTGCATGTTAGTCGATTTTTTTTCTCCCATAACAATAATAAAAAGAAAATATTTTCTATCCATATTTTTATAAAAGAAAACTTTGGGATGATAAAAGAGATTTTGGCCACTGGTGTTTGTCTATTGTATGAAAGACAGTTGATTGTGCGTGTATGTTTGTTTGTTTTTGCTTGTTTGTTTGTTTGTGTGTCCGGTTAAAAGTCAAAAACAATACAAGACTTATCCATAATGCTGATATTTTTTCTTTTAGTATTTTCTTGGAAAAACATAGGCATATTTTCATTTGGAAATATTAATTCTTTTGACGGGCAGCTACAACATAATTAGTCAAGGGGCCGAAATTTAGAGCGACGTTTTAGTGTTATTATTTAATAATTTGGAAAGAAATAGCCGAGCTTTGTGAAATGCGAATTCATAGAAAATTACTTATCGTTCAGGAAACTCGAGGGAGAATGAGAGACAAAGAACGCCGTTTTCCCCCGGAAGACATTAAATCAAAACTGTTTCATAATATTATTGAGGAAAAGATGGGAAAGATAAGAAATTAAGGTTTTCATCGGAGCAATATCTTTAAAGCTGAACTCTATGATGAACTTCTTATCATGTGATTATCATTTTAATATATTAAAACAAACACATGTTTTATTATATTGTTAAAGAAGAGTGGGGGGGAGAAGAAATAACTTTAAAACTCGGATGAATTTCTTACATCATATTATTACGGGAAATGGCAGGGGGTGGATGAGGAAATGGAGAGGGGCGCGGGGAGCGAAAGTTAATAGGATATGAGAAAAAGAGGGGGGAATATGAAAAGTTTTAAAAGAAAGATTTTACGCCTTTCAACTCTTCTTTGTTTTTGTTTATATCCCCTAGAGCAAGCGCAGCAAGCCAATAGACAAACTGAAAGATGGCATAACACCTCGGGATTTACAACTTATGAGTGATGGGCTGATGAAATTACTTTTTAAAACTTGTGTGACATAACGATCGAAAAAAATAAGAAAACCCCAATGTAAAAATATTTACGTATGGATCTATAAAAATAAGGTTATAATGGGACATTTCCGTTTAAAGGTCAAGTTGATTTTTTTATTAAAAGTCGACAGTTACGTCATAATCAGGAAGTATCTAGTATGATGGGGGTCGTTTCAGATATTTCTCTTTTCACTAAATTAGAGAAAGAGCAGATGGTATTTTTGATAGCTGCTCCCACTCTCTATGTGTGATGGTTGAAGATATTATATGTGTATACTTGTATACTGCCAAGGAGAAGCAACCACTTAAGAGATTGTTCAAGCCCATTAATTTTTGCTATTCTTTTTAATAAGGTTTAAAAAGTTGTTACTGAAAAGAAGAATTCCAAACGGGAATCGGCCACTATTAAAATTCTAGATATCTACCTGATGAGGTGTCGTCGTCCGAATAATCTGTGAAGGTTGCAACAACAGTTGCCATCATCTTATATCATATTCCACATTATAAATATAGAGAGGTAGGTATTTGTTTTGAGTGAATAAAATCATGATGTCAGAGAGTTTTATGAAGTACCGATAACAATAACGTCACATTCGCCGACATTTGTTTAATGTTCAGATGATATAATTACAGGAGATGTTGGGGAAGGTATTCCTCTTGAGATATTAACAATTGATATCCGGAATTGCTGAAGCATGCAATTGAATGCTACACAAGTTGCTAGCTGCCAAGATACCATCATGCTACCGGAAATTCAGCAAGACTGTACCTCATGCTCCACATATACTTGCACGTGTAATTCATCTCTACTTCCCGTACGATTACCGAAGTTAATCGGCGTTAAGTTTGATCAATATCAAATAAAATTGCAAATAACAGGTGCTGTATGTAACAAATGTCTCTTCAAGTTCAAATTAATCTTCAAACCGTAGTCTATACAAACTTCCACCAGTGGCTGCTTTCATGAACTGCAAGCACTTGTACCTCCTCGGCGTGACTACCACGACAACCACGACAAGCAACTAAGTCCGACCCCTTCACAGTAGAGATCCCTAGGTATAAGAAAGACTTTTACTCCAATAGTTTCTTCCTCAGAACTGCAAGTCTTTGGAACTCCCTTCCGGGATACTGCTTTCCCAACTGTACTGGTATGCAGAAGTTCAAGTGTAATGTGAACAAACATCTTTCTACTCATCTCCTTTCAGAATTCCCCCGCAAATTGTCCCCGATAGCAGGCCCCTACTTCAAAGTGGCACTTGCCTTGTTTGGAGTGAAGATTGAATTTAGAAAAAAGGGTTAGAGTTAGGGTTTATAGTTAGGGTTTAGGGTTAGGGTTAAGGGGTTAGGGTTAGGGTTAGGTTAGGGTTAGGGTTAGGGTTTAAGGGTTAGGGTTAGGGTTAGGGTTAAGGTTAGGGTTAGAAGAGACAGACAGAAGAAGAGAAATATAATGTATATACATATATATATATATATATATATATATATATAATATATATATATAATTTTCAGAATCAAGAAATATATTATTTAACGAAAGATTAAAAGTTCAATTTTATACACATGCAAACATTTATATATCAGTGACTTCGCTTCCGTTCTAGTCTAAATCTTTCTAACTACCAAATGAAAAACTTTTGTGGATATATCAAGACATATCGGAAAGTCTCATCGGCTATTCTACTGGCATGGCAGACCAGCATCCAGTTCTAAGTGTTCCTTCAAATAATAGAGATGGATGGGCGCTAGTATCTAAATAAACAAATGCGAAAATTGAATCCATTTCTCTTACTAACTTTTTCCCAACTTAAATTAAGTTCACACAAATCCGCATTCTGTCGATTTCATGTTATACTGCCCCCGAACAATATATGATACTAATTGTAGAGTTAATTAAATTGGTATATTGTAGAAAATACACTAAATTAAGTGACTGTATATTTCTTTTTGATTTAGCGATTGTTTTAATTTTAATATGAATGCAATATGATGTTTATTAATATTGTTATATTTCGTATCGAAATGTGAAAAATAGTTTATTTCGTTATGTAGTCAGAACAGTTGTTTATGTACCACCATTTTGATCTTTTCGGCATATCTTTTGGAGATACTGGCTTTATTTTCACCGCGATACGATCCTTTTATGACTTGTAAATTAAAAACAAAGCCGCCACATACACACCTTCCGCCAGGCAAACTGTTTTTTTTTTCTTTTCTTTTTGTTCACGATCATATTAAAAAGATAAATATCAAAATTGCCAAAATGTTAATGCACATAGAATTTATATCAAGTCTAGATAAGAAATACACTCATCCTGATCAGTTTTTATGCCTAGTCATAAATTCCTAGCAATTTTGCTGTGCGACCTACCATGAATAATAGAACGTCTACCTGCATATACCAGCAAAACTGACAGAGATGGCTGTTGGTCTGAAACACGGATCAGCCGAAAGCTGACGAATTGTTTGTGTTCGGTTAGAAAAGATTGTTGTTGAGATCGCAGGTCCGTCGTACAACTGAGAAACTGAATGTCATTCAAACACCTTAAAATAAAAATCGTTACTTGTTTTAAAATTTAAAAGTTATTTTGCTTAATAGTGATTTTGTAAATAGTTTTAGTTAAAACAGTACGCCAACTACTTTTGCTATAAATGCTCCAAAAATTGGAGATCTTACTCTACTCTCGATTAAAGGCATGAAAAAGATGTCGTGGACAATGTCCCGAGGTTTTGTCAACATGTCTGTCTACTGCATCTCTATTGGAGTTTGGTTTATTTGCATAAAGCCAAATAGCATCTATTATTTGTTGTTACCTGCGACGAGAGATAAAAGCATAATATCGTCAGGGGGACGCGTCGTTTAGTCGTTGCAGAGAGCAGCTTATCATCGATTGATTTGCAAAGTGCTTGCCAAGGAAAATGAAACCGACAAAGTGGGCGAGAATAAAATCATTTAGGAAAAAAGATACAGAAAGGGAAGAGACAGAGAAAGTACGGGAAATATACTACGAAAAGAAAACGCATAAAATTCGAATTTCTTAAATGAAGGATCCATCGTACAATGTGTTTGTGGTAAATTTGATTATTATTTAATACTAACATGAAAAACCGATGTTGGTTGGGATTGAATAAGGAATACGACAATGTCCTTCTTTGTTATGTTCATAAAAACATATTACTTCCCTCTCTACTGCGCCTGTTTCGCCCCTAATATCGCCGAATGAAACTAAAATTTAGAAATTTTTTCTGGGTTAGTACCATATACATATGGCGTAAATTTAATTAAGATTGGATATACCTATTTGACTTTTTATGTGAGTTTACCTTCTCTTGCACTTAGAAGAGCTCACATATGGATTTGGCACATAGACGGTGATGTAGACATTAGAGGTAGCTTCCATTGTTTTTCCCACAATATACTAGAGAATTTGAATTTCGTTAAAATAGAATGTGTTTGACTTAAGGTTGGTTGCTCTTACAGTTCCATTAGTGGCACACTTGATAAGTTAGGAACTAATTCCATTATATTATCAAGAAAACTGTACATACGAATTCGCTTTTAGTTTGTACGCAGATTCTCTAACTTTTCTTTCTATTGTGAAATATAGCTCAGCGCTACTCGAATGCTATATAGCTCGTGAGATGTAACGAGGATTTGGAAGCAATGGCTTTCATTAATGGTCCCCAGCACGTGTTCTGACTGTTTGCACAACGGTCTTCGTCGGAAAGTTGCAATCAAAAGTGCTGTGAGATGCAGGTAAAGCAATGCGTATCTTGTTTAGATGTGCGTTTCGTTTGCGATTATGAAAAAAAGTTTTTGTTTCTCTTTATACAAGAGTCAGAAGTTCAAAGCAAACAAACGTGCGAGCCACAAGAGAATTGCCTCTCAAAAGTCAAAAAACACATCAATAATACCAAATACCAAGTCAAGCTGTAAATTAACTATAAGCCATAAAATTAGGTCGTCTTTCTTCCCAATTTGTATTTGTATTACCAAAAGGGAATAAGGATTCTGGAGTGATAAAAGAGGAAAACTAACAGAATAATTTGGATTGTCTTCTTAGTATCGGCTGTACTGAGACTTAAACTTTTAATCTCAACAATGTTGTCACTTGAAACTGATTATGATTTAGCATTTTATCCGTTGCGAAACTAGTCCATCTAAAGGATTCTAGTATTGCCAACTAAGCATGTATATACCCCCGAAAAATCTTTATAATAATACAAAGAGAAAGACGAAAAGAAAAAAAGAAAGAAAATCACATACTGAAGATGGTGTATAGCTCTGAAATATATTTATGCTATAAGTTTCAAACAAAGAAAATATTTGCTTATTTTCCTGATATTACGTTGTTATTTGGCTTTCAAGTGCACTTGATGCATATTTTATTTCATTCAAATTAAATCAACGTTTCTGTATGGAACTCACACCCTTGACGTTATTCTCGCGTTGTCTACGTACGGTTCCAACATTTCAAAATAAAACCGCTCAGATACAACGCGCGGCTCTTTACAAACAGACATTACTTTCTCCAATTTTACAACATGGAGAAAAAGACGAAAAAAAAAAGAAAGAAAACAAAATACTGAAGATTGAGTATAGCTCTGAAATATATTTGTTATAAATTTCAAACAAGTAAATATTACGTTGTGATTTGGCTGTCAAACGCACTTGGTGCGTATTTTATTTTATTCATAATAATACAACTTAATACAAATTTTAGGAGCCTTAAACCAATTTTATTTCTAGATGTAAAATATCACTATTTATTACTATATATTATTACGATATATGTATATGTATATTACTATCTTTTTATTACTATCTATTTATTACTATGTATATTATCTGTTATTTATAATTAAACTTGCCTGGGTGCTCGGCATTGCCCGGATGTTTGGAGATGTGTGTTGAACAAAACAAAATGTAGTATTTGGCAGGCAAACTCGAACCCGTACCGCGAAGGAGAAAAAGAACGTTAAAAAACGTGATATCATTATCGTTAAACCGGAAGTGGCGAAAGTTTAAATTAGGGTTAGTCAATCACAAAAAGGGGATGACTTTTGAAAATATCGGCGAAAAAAGCAACTCTCCTTGTAGAAAATTGCACAGTTGGGAATGTAGGAATTAATGTTTTTAGCCAATTTTTCAATATTTGTCATATAAAGTGCCGAACTTCAAAACGATACTGATCTTGTGAAAATCCGTCGCCTCAATCAAAAGTTTTAGGCAGATATACATACATACCTGCTCACATACATACATACATTTAAACAGACAGGTGAGATTTATATTATAGACCAGCCTGGGTGCCCGGCGTTACCCAGGCGTTTGGGGGGGTGTGTTGAGCTAAAAAAAAGTTATAGTAAGCAGACAGGCACGAATCCTAACCGTGATGGAGAAAAAGAACGTGAAAAAAAACGTGACGTCTTTGCCGTCGCGTCCATCGCCAAACCAGGTGTGGCGAAGGTTTAAATTAAGGCTAGACAATCGAAAAGAGGGGATGGCTTTCAAAAATATAGGCGAAAAAAGCGACTTCTCCTTGTAGAAAAGTGTCCATTTGAGGGTGAAGGAATTAATGTTTTTGACCAATTTTTCGGTATTTGTCGCCCGGAGGGTCGAACTTCAAAACAACACCAATCTCGTTGAAAACCCGTCGTCTATGTCGAAAGTTTTAAGCATATATACATACATATATAAATAAATATATGCATACATTTAAACTGACAGGTGAGATTTATATTATAGATTAGCCTGGGTGCCAGGCGTTACCGGGTGTTTTGAATTGTGTGTTAAGCAAAAAGAAAGTGGTAGTAGGTAGGCAAGCTCGAACCCGTACCGTCGCCTCTGTAAAAAGTTTTAGGCAGACATACATACATACATACATACATACATACATGCATTTAAACAGACAGGGGAGATTTATATTATAGATGTGTTTCCATTTCGTGTTAAATTCTATACTAGTTCTACTTAATAACTGATAATCACCCAACATATGTGCTGCATCTTTGTGCCGTCTTATTCTCCACCGTTCTTCTCTGTCTATAATTTTTACTTTGTCTCATAAGAATCGATGGTTTCCTTTTTCTTCTCTGTATATGGTCAGCCATAACCGACTTTTCAATTTCTCTACATATTACGACTTTTTGATGTTCTCCTAACTTTACTTTTAGCGAACCTTTGTATGGTTTTCCATATTTACATATGATTTCTTACACACAGTTATGATTATTTTCTATAGGAAGTTTGATTCGCACAAGATGCATTCAAACAGTCGAATCGCTCTTGAATACTGATTCTAGTATTGCCAACTAAGCATATATGCACACACCCCTCCCCGAAAATACACTAAGCCAATGTTATGTTCGCATCTACGTTACCACCTGCTATTCTTTTCAAAGATCGGATTGCCGATAGTGCAAAAACAGTGATCTTTTAAATTTCATCTGATGTCGGTTTTGTGTCGAACGTGATACTAACTAAAATATACTTTATAGACCTTCGAGTTAGGTTCACATTCTAATATCTATTCTGTCCAAAGATGACATAATAATATCATGGAGTGTGTAGTCGTACATGCCGTCATAGGACTGGAAGTATATAACAACCTATTTTGTCAATAGTACTCAAAAAACTTCAACCTGAACTAGCGCCCATACTTACAAAACTGTTTAAACGTTAATTTTATTTTATTTCGGACTATTAGTCTCATCTTATCTTTTTATTGGTGCACAACGTTTCGGCCAATTTCCTCTGGCCTTCGTCAGGTGGTAACCGCGACGGATAGGAACTTCGAATCTCCTAACTGCATTCTCAGCCATCACTGCCATCCGTAGTTGTTGTCGTCTCACCACATTTTTGACCAATTACCTCTGGCACGCTTTGGGTGGGATTGAAACCGCTATCTTCAGACAATGTTCATCTGGAACCGTAGAGATTCAACGTCTCTATAAACTGCGCCACGGGCCCCGAAGGGCGATCAAGGTTGGATTCTTTGATCTTATAAATCCACATTTTTATTTATTATCTGATCTTCCATAGTCGGGTCCGTACCGATTGGTATATATATATATATATATTATTCCTTATTGGAATTTTTTATTTTTGAGATGAGCATTGTATGTTAATTTTATTTTATTTCGGACTATTAGTCTCATCCTATCTTTTTATTGGTGCACAACGTTTCGGCCAACTTCCTCGAAGTTGGCCGAAACGTTGTGCACCAATAAAAAGATAAGATGAGACTAATAGTCCGAAATAAAATTAACATACAATGCTCATCTCAAAAATAAAAAATTCCAATAAGGAATAATATATATATATATATATATATATATATATATATATATATATATATATATATATATATATATATATATATATATATATATATATATATATATGTTTAAACCTTGTCTTAAGGAGAATAGTTTCCCATCTCCCTGGAAAATTTCATCAGTATGCCCTGTATTTAAGAATTCAGGTGATCGTTTATCCCCCTCTCAGTACAGGCCAATAAGTCTCCTGTGCGTCATGAGCAAGTTGCTGGAATCTGTGTTAAATAGAGAAGTAATCAACCCTCAACAAAAATAACCTTCTTAGTGACACTCAATATGGTTTCCGTTCTGCAGATGTGCTTACAGTTATATCTCATAGGATTAGCAAATCTCTCGACGGAGGCAACCTTTCTAGGGCAATTGCTCTTGACATATCTAAGGCCTTTGATAGGGTATGGCATAAAGGTTTACTTCATAAGATCTCTAGCTATGGTATAGTTGGAAATGTCTTCTCAATTATTAAATCATTTCTTTCTGATAGGTTCATAAGAGTAGTAGTTGAGGGGCAAAAATCAGAAGCTCACAGTATTAATGCCGGTGTCCCTCAGGGGTCCATCCTGGGCCCAACTCTTTTCCTGATCTACATTAATGATCTTCTAAATCACATCCTTACATCATTTGTAGACATTTATGCTGACGACACTACCATTTATGGTAGCACATCTAAGACAGTAAACGACCGAGTTCTCTCCAATTCTCTCTCCTCTGATCTTGAGCACGTAGTACAATGGGGTAAGGAGTGGCTGGTTACTTTTAATGCATCGAAAATCAAGCTTCTCTCTTTACATCATCAACATTCTGATCCCCATCTGGCATCAATTGAAATGAATGACTCTCGTCTTCAGGAGGCCTCAAGTTTTGACCAGCTTCTTGGCTTGACCTTTACTCCTGATCTTAAATGGAACACGTACATCAAATCTGTTGCCAAGGCCGCTGGAAAAATGGTGGGATCTTTCTATCGATCCGGTAGATATCTCACTGCTGATGTTATTCTCTATCTATATAAGAGCCAGGTACGTCCAAGGATTGAATACTGTTGCTACATCTGGGCAGGAGCTGCTAGAAAGGACTTGTCCTGCCTTGATAGAATTCAAAATAGACTTCGTAGCCTCGTACGAGATGTCTTTTTCTCTTCCTTGCAACCTCTATCTCACAGAAGAGATGTTGCGAGTTTGTCTCTGATGTATCGTTATTTTCATGGAAAGTGTTCGACTGAGCTTCAATCTATGGTCCCCCTTGCCAAACTTTCACAAGAAACACTCGTTTAGCTGTAAACACTATCAATAATTCCCCCCACTCTTTATCTGTGCCTAAACCTAAACGTAGATCCCATGAACAAAGCTTCTTTCTTAGAACTGCACGCCTGTGGAATTGTCTTCCGTTTTCCTGCTTTCCGGCTGACTACAATCTGGTTGTCTTCAAGTAAATAAGTTCTTGATGAGCCGTTCCATATAAGTTATCAAATTTACCAAATTTTCATTACTAATGATTACTATATTGTCCAATTTCTACTGTACACTCTTTAACCCTTATCCTTGAGTGGCCTCTTGGCCTTGATAATGTGGTGATGCCTATGTAAAAAAAAAGTCTCCCTTATAAGCAAATATATTCTGAAACTACATTAACCACAATATTTAGATAAGTATGTTTAAGGTGGACAATGGCATGGCAATAATATTATGAGGTCTGCATTCACGCTGGACGTCGATAGATTGAAAATATTTTCAGTAAGACAACGATAAAACTGTAAAATTTCTACCAGGTCCGCTAATATAAACTATTCTGTTCCATGAATCCAACAAATTGACCCATATACTTCGCTATTATTTACAATGTCTGTTGACCTTTATGTCATTTAATTTATTTTAAATACAGGGGATTTTGTTTATGTTTTCTTCTTCATATCTCTTTCTACGTCTGAGCTAAGTCCATAAGCATATCAAAGTTTAAATAACGCTGCTAAATGTGTAAGTGTATATTTGCGCATGCATAGAAGTAACGCGTTTATTCGACTTGCGCCTGCCAAGTTTCATTTTTTCATTTTGATATCTTAGCTACTCTTTTAAACGACTAAAAACAAATCGAGTTTTCTCCACTAGTCCAAATCTCCTACATATCAAGTTTCAAGTCTGTAGATCAAACATTGACAGAGTAGTTTTGTAGAGACCGTTCCACATACAAACAGACAAACAAACAGACAATTTCATTTTATATATAGATAGAGATTGGCTTCTCTTTTGAGTTCTGTTGTCTGCTCCGCAAGATGGACGACCGTGACAAGAAAGATATAGTCCATTCTGACAACTTATTATCTTCCTCTCGGGTCACGTGAACGCCCCTTTTCCCATATAAGGAATGGGGTTTTGTCTGCTTAATCATGTCTAATTATATAGTGAAATGGACAGCAGAAACCGGAAGTCATAAAGAACAGATAATCTTTAATATAACCTAAATAACTTCTTAAGGAAATATTAAACATAAGATCTGCACTTAAACACATAGCAATCCGTGGGTGATTAGATGCTATGAATGTTATTCAAAAATAATTGCGAAACTTCAACTAAACAATGTTTATGCTACTGTCTTCCTCTTGAAATCAATCTTGTCTAACGAAGGTTCGCTCTAAATCCTCGCAGTCCACGTTGAAACGTTGAAAAGAACTTCAAAATGAATGTGTACGAGGAGTTAATTGAAATTTCAATGAATAAAAGTAAATTTTAAGAGACTAAGCGTCTTTTTAATGGCAGAGATTTATCATTCAACTAGCCTGGGTGCTGCGTTATGCGGGTGTTTGGAAGTGTGTGTTGAACAAAAAAAAAAGTGGTAGTAGGCAGGCGGGCTCGGACTACTACTACGAGGAAGGTAAAAAACCTGAAAAGAAATAAACGACGTCTTTACTGTTGGGTTCATCGCCAAACTGGAAGTGGCGAAGATTTAAATTAAGGCTGGTCAATCGAAATGAGGGGGTGACTTTCAAAATTATCGGCGAAAAAGTGACTCCTCCTTGAAGAAAAATGTCCAGTTAAGGGTGAAGGAATTTATGTTTTTAGCCAATTTTCCGATATTTGTCGTCCGAAGATGCGAGTTTCAAAACGATATCGATTAAGTAAACATCCATCGCCTTTGTCGAAAGTTTTAGACATACATACATGCATACATACATACATTTAAACAGACAGGTGAAATAGATGACTCTCTCAATGTCTTTGACTGATTTTTTTTTTCAGAAAGCATGCAATGTTTTGGCCTAAAAATTACTTTCCGTTCAGCAAAATCCGTCATAACAAAATAAGGAAAATAAAAAAACAATGCCGCCATTGGCTGAGGACAAGAGTGAATAAAGTCTTGCTTTAGGAAACCTGCTGCTTATCTACCAAATAGATTTTAATTCATTTGATTTTTTTTACTCATTAACGACTTGAAATTGTAATTTAGCAGAATAGTGCCCCACCCAACTTGAGAGTTGGTACGAAAATTTGAGAATTGATTCGGTGAATTGAGAGTTAAGTGCAACTTTGAGTTGCTTCCTAATCCTTAAAATGTTTATTCGTCCGGGTTCTACGATACTGACTCGCTAAAAGATTCGTTGTTAGTGTTTTCGAACACTATCTTGCTCATTCGAATACTTTGTTGCAAAGTCGATGTCGTTGAGTCTTTTGAATACCTTGTCGTCAGTTATTGTGGCCCTTGGAAGCAGTCATAAAGAAAGAATCGAACATATTTAGACAGAAGAATATATTTACAAGAAAGTGAATACAAAGATAGGTTGTCGGTATTTTCCAACTATTGAGTAAGACAATCTGTAGTCTCGCGTTGTGTCGCGATAATTCAGCATTTACCCCTCTTCCACCGAGAGTGGATGTGATACAAACTTGGAAACACCCTAAAAAGAGAAGCGCTCTGGTCATGCAAAAATAAATCTGAGTAGCCCGTTTGGCATTCCCTGGTGACGGCGACTAAGACAACAAGCGATAAACTTGCTCCTCCCGAAATCCGTCTATGAAGATTGACCTCCTAGGGTTACCAAGAATATTTGTATATCTGACAGCAAAAAGGGTACCGAAATGGCCAAGTTTCTGTCAGACTTATTGTCGAACAACGCAATATCGAGTTGCTATAATTTCCCACGAGAGTATTAAACTCGGTTTTGTTTTTATGATGAGTAGAAGAGACTATTACGAGTGAATAGTTACGTTACATAACACAAATTTATGTGGAAATTTTCTTATTCTGACTTTATTTTTACACGCCCGTATCTATCGCGTTTTTAAATTGTTTTACATACCAATATCTATCGCTTTTTTTTTTTAAATCATTGTCTGTCAATTTTATTTTGGATCATTGTGACTGTTAAGGATACTTTAATAATAAACATTCGAAAAGAAAACCAAACAGATATTATCAACAAATATAAACGTCACTTCTAATAAAAGAAATGTTGTTAGTTTTTTTTTTCTGGTTCTTCATTTTTGTTCGTCTTAGGTACTTGGCTGAGCTCTAACCTGTGTTTCCTCTAATGCATTCATAACAAAAATAGGCTGCCAATAAATTCTTCACTCAGTGTGCCTAAAACTAAACGGAACTTCCGTGAGCAGATTTTTCCCCTAGAACTAACGATCTGTAAAATACAATAACACGGGATTTCTTCTCATTTAACTACAACATAGTCGTTTTCAAGTCTAATGTCAACAAATTCTTGTTAAGCCGTCCTCTTATAAAATTAAATTCTACACAATTTTAACCAATGATCATGGTTTTCTCTCATCGTCCATCTGACAAACTTATTTACGCTTATTTTTTTAGATTCTTTTTGGGCCTTGATAAATGTTGACTCTTTACTAGAAATATGAACGCAAGAATCTTCAGTCAGTTCATGATTTTTTTCCTGAAACGATGCTTTGACAAGAGAATAAAATTTCTGAGTAAGATAACATGAATAGTAAGTGTTTGTCTACTATCGTAACATATCAACAAACAAGCGATGATTAGGCTTTAATCAGCAGTATCCAAATATGATTACTAAGACGACCAGGTGACAAATCAGTAATTAAGCGTAAGAGAAAATCGATCGATCCAGATTTTAACTACTTGTTTGTACAATCGTCAAGCAGATTTTTTTTTTTTTTTTTTACATATTTTAGCTAAAAAGTTCGTCCAGTATTTTGGAAAGGGCGAATCCAAGTATCAAGTTCAAAAATATAATAGAGTTTATACAGTTCATTTACTAGCTCGATTTAAAAATCTTAAGAATTTTTTCGATTTGTTTGGTTGTCAAACGGCAGTCTTGTTACATTCAGATTTTGACTTGGTTACCGTCGATCATCTCCAGCCGATCAGAGCGAGGAGCATCTATCTCACTGAAAATTCGTTCTATAACACTATTCTCCATACAAACATCTCATATCTTTATTCAGATTTCTGCAGTTTTTCGTTTTTTTTTTTTTCTTTTTCTGTTACAAAACATCACATGTTAGTAGTGCGTTGCTTAATATTCCATTTCACGGCCTGGAATTCAAGAAAAACTGTAAAAAAAAAACTCCTTTACTCGGAGGCTTATCACATGTTGACGTCAACGTACTCGTCACAGTACGTACGAACTTTTTGGCTAAGCTAATATTAAAATGATGTTTTCTTTGCTCGCGCGTTGCTCTCATAGAAAATCAAAAATTTAAATCAATCCTACCAGCATGATATTCTTAGAGTGACCTTAACATTTTTTTTAGAATGTTAACGTTCTTCTTCGGAATGATATGCGGTTAAATCGGCTGTAACACTTCAACTATAATGGTAGACAAAATCTGTTTTCCATCACTGGTTGGCAGACACAAAAGTCTTTTCACCTTTCTTTCTTAACACGATGATCAGTACGCATCTCACCAAGTAGAATTTCAAAGTAACCCATACGCCCAATTAAATACTTATTTATATGATTCGCTTTCAACTCATTTGCATATTAAATTAACCATTGCAGCACTCTACGCCTATTAATTTTCTTGAAACACACATTTAAAAACAAAAATGTAGTGCTTTGCTAAAACAATGATTACTAATTTCAAAAACTCTCGCCATTTTCATCACACATTTATTTTATACTTCATTTCACCTCCCAAACGAAGCAAATGGCCACTTTTACATAAGGGTTGCTGTGATAAGGGTCAGGATTAAAGTGAGAATCCTAAGTGAGAAACGATGAAGATCTTTTTTAACATTACATTTTAATTTCTAGGCACTGGAACATTCGTGGAAACAAGGAGCAGGGAGATAATTCCAAAGATAATTCCAAGCGGTCTGAGGAAAGAAGCTTTTGAGTAAGAAGATTTTCTGCGTGTCATGATCTGTACAACGAGGGGGTGGAATGTTTCTGCTAGTAGGGTTGTTTGGGGAGGGTACAAGTATCGTAAGCACTTTCATTGGAATTGCTTGTATGACAAGCAAACACACGCAACACGTTTGTCGCTATTTGGATTTGAAAGGCAGTTGTCAAACTCAGCTTCGTCATGTCGATAAACACATCGCAAGAACAATAACTGAATATTATTGAAGTCGATCTAGCATGGCCAGCTTTATTTGACTTTTAATCATATCTCTTCATTCACACAATCGAGATAATTAACCAACAACACCGTGTTTTTTGAATTGAATTAAAAGAATAACTAAAAAAACATGCTTTTTACAAATATGAAAATAGACATTGGAATTCATTGTTCGCAGAGGATTCACCATTTATCAAGACTAATAGCCATTCGAGGATAAAGGTTAATGAAGTGGATAGATTGTTAGTTGAAAGATGAAGAATATTATCAGAGGATCAAAAAATGATGAATGGTAATTTCATCACAATAACCAAGATACAGAGTGATTGGAAAGTAACTCCTTACTATTAAGTGTTCATAATTTATTACTAAAATATAATTTTTACAAACAATAAATACGATAAGAAAACGTATAGCATAGGGTTTTATTTGAAATATTACATGGTTGGCAGCATTCACCACCAGCTATTCAAGCCACCTGGGAATCTCATTAACTGGTTTCACAATATTTTTTTGTTTTATTCATGAGTCACCAAGACTAAAAAAACGGTCGAAGATAAGGGTTAATGAGATAGATATATTGTCAGTTGAATGACGAAGAATATTATTAGAGGATTAAAAATTATGGATGCAATTGAAAAAACTATGAACTCTTATCAGAAGAGTTCTATCAAGTAATTGTTGATATTAGATTTGAAGTTGTAAAATACATCGAAGCAGTCATGCAGTAATGTGTTACACAGATGGGAAGTTCTTAGAAAGAATCTTTGTTCATATAAATTCTGGTTGGCGCTAAGCACACGTTGGAAGAAAGAAATATCCTTTGCAGTCGTGATAACAAGACGAGTTCTTGTTTAAATGACTTTTATATAAGAAAGGGTCTGGAGAAAACAGAAGAGATTACCCCCCACTAGATTGTAAAGTCGATATTCTCCTCTGTCAAAGCAAAAAAGATTGCTCCAAGTAAGACTTCTCCATATGTGACAGCAGTATTCAATCTTTGGATGTATTTGATCCACATTTAAAGAATATTGTGTCACAAGTATCGAGTTCTTGCGCCAGGCAAAGCCAAGTAATCCGTAAGAACGTCGCAGGAAAAAACATTCTCGGCACATGAGCAAAAAAGGGGGATAAAAACATGCGACAGTCGTTCGGCTAATCAGCGACCTTTATTAGTTTCATTGACATGCGTGCGTGGACGACCTCCACTCCACGTGCTGAAAAAATTAATCACTTCTTCGATTTTTTCGGCTGTAAAAGAAACAGCTAATACGCGCCAGCCGGATAACATGTCTAAGGAAAATACAGAACGGCCATGTATGTAATCAGGAAGAAGTTGGCTCCCTAACTGGATGACACAAGACCATCAATTGGGAGTACTGAGATCATGTAATCAACTCTTCGATCTTTTCGAATGGCATGACAAACTAACTGAACGGCCATGTATTTAATCGTGAAGAAGTCGGCTTCCTAACTGAATGACACAAGGTCATCAGTTGGGAGGACTGAGATTATGGAAAAAGGAAAGAGAGATTTTCAATCCTAATAGAATTTTTTAAAAATGGATTCGTTGCACCCTGAAATCATAAACGCGACTCCCCGCGATGAGCCATCGAACATTCGTGAGCGTCGGATTTTTATTGGTTTGCAGCAGGAATCCTGTTAAACTGATTTTACAAGGTGAACCAGATTTAAACGGAGAGAAATAAGGTCTCATGCCTCTTATGAACTGTATATATATATATATATATATATATATATATATATATATATATATATATATATATATATATATATATAATGGATTAATGTCTTCCACGTGGATTTATTTAATGGAACAAGTTGTTGCCTCGTTACTCTCTCTTTATACAACGAAAGAAAACCTTGTATTATATTTGATGCCTATTAATCGGACGTAAATAACTTTGAAATTAATATATTCATGCAATACGGTCGGTACACATGTTGTTGTGTTTCTCCTCAACAAGAAATCTTTCCAACTGAGTAAGTTATTGGTTGTCTGTTTCCTTCTTGCGAATTTAACATTTATCTGAGGGGCCTTCTGATGAATATGGGGTTGAATAACCTATAACCTCATAAATTGATGGCTATGCCTCGAAATATCGGTTTCTTGTTTTATCAATCAATTTATAATTTGTGCAATCAACAATCAATCCTCAAGTGTTTAAAAATCATAACTTAAGAGGGGTCTGATTCTGCGATGAGAAAAGTCCAGGTGAAATCCCTTCTCCCGTTTTGAAGTGTCAGATTTAGAACAGCCTGACCTGAAAATTCGATTTTCTGGCCATAAACTGATACAATAGTGATGTAAGGAGGGTATATAACTATACCACTTACATATTTTCTTTGGATTAGAGATTGCAGCTTCAGTGTTCACAACAAAATTCAATTCTGTACCTCCTAACAGCGCTGTTATCTCAAGAAACGGCGAACATGTGGAAGCTAAAACGTTTCGCTGAGTAAGTTTCTCGCTGCTTTAGCAAGTGCAGGGAAAGCAGGACGAGAACTGGGTTGCATTTTTATACTCCGCTTATCTGGACATAGACACCTGTCGTTGCAGAATTTTGCACGTTCTGCAAAATATAGATGAAATCGCCAGATTTTGGGTCTCTGGTCTTTGCTAAAAGGGTGGACACCCACGAAACATGGCTTTTTTTAGGAATTGCTCATTCTTTGCGATCCATTATTAATCTCCTTGTGATTTTTTCTCAAGGTACAAGATGTAAATGTTTCTTGCCTGTTAAAATAAAGCAACAGGTCTTCAGACATTTTTCCAAGTCGGTTTAAATCAAGATCGCTTTGTTCCGCTATCACTAACTTAATTAAATGCCTGGATAAACTTATGCCAACAATATCCTCTCTTACGCTGATTTGTCCTGAAGACGACATTAGTTCGTTCAGATAGACCGTCCAGTTATACTTGATGATGGCATTAATTTGTCCAGCATTTTAGGTTTTGATTTTTCGTACTGATTTATGACAGCTTCATTTAATTTGTGATAATCCTTCGAATGTAAAATAAAGTTTTGGAGTTTCTCCACTATATCTGTTGGAAGTGACGAGAGTATGTGATAGAATTTCTGTACGTATTGCTTGAGTTTGCAAGCTTGAATTTAGCTTTCATGAAAGAAAACTACGCTAGCACGTTCGATTCGATGAATGCTGATGGTTTTATCCAACTGGGCTGTACAGGTTGTTTCTGTTCAGCAAAGTTATTTAGCTTTTCTACCTCGTTATATGTCATTTTGATTTTTTTTTTTTTATCCTTGATATTTGAGTGTAAAACATTGTGAGTGTAAAAAGAAAATTGAAGTATTTTGTACAAAATTTATTGTGTGTGTATAAATTGGATTTTTGCAGTAATGATTCTTGTTTTTGAAAAGGATTTTTATAGAATCATTTCTTTGTGTTTTTCGTAAAAAATACCAGAAGCTTTTTGTTCTTTTTTAGATGACGAACTTTAGCACAAACGAACGTATGGCAGTCAGGGAGAAATCCTACTAAACTGAGGAAATTTTTTAACTTTTTTATTTTTTATTATTTTTTAACGAAGAGTTTTCTCTGATTATATTAGTAAATCTTTGTTGAAATTCATTGGACAAGTAAAATGTAAAGAAATATTTAGCTGTGTGTAAAGGATTTTTTATTGAATATGTTTTTGTTTCGTGAAACGCTATTTTTTGTGTGTTGAAATGATTTTTTTTAAAGAAATATTTTCTTTGTTTTGTTACTTGAAAAATGTTTCGCACATACTTTTTGTAAGCAAAACTTCTAATCGTGGAATAGAGACAAAAAAATGGATAGCCACATTCAATGCTGCCAAGACTAAGTTTGTTTTCTTCAATAATTACAAGAAACATTCTCAAACACTAATAGCAATGGCTAAAGATACAGTACCCGAATTTGCTTCTTTCACACTCCTCGGCTTAACATTCACATGGAACATGCGTTGGAACAGATACATTGAAAGCATTGCCAGCGCCGCTGCAAAAAAGGTGGGCTCTCTCTATCGTGCTAGAAAGTTAATTACGCCTGAAGGTACCCTGTACCTCTACAAGACCACCATTCGCCCATGTATGGAGTAGTAGTTTCACATTTGGGCTGGTGAATCTGCTACTAGTCTCTGTCTCCTGGACAGGATTCAAAAGAGATTCGCCAACGTGATAGATCCTAAGCTTCAACCTTTGTGTTATATAGTTATTCATGTTATGACTAAAGTAAGAGTCTTATTATATGGCTTGTTGTATCTTAGAGAGTGTGTTTATCTTAGAGAGAGAGATTTATTAAGAGGGATGTTGAAAGACTGAGAGAGAGAGATGTTGTTGTAAGAGACTTAGAGAGATTGTTCGTTTATAACGATTCCTATATATTAAATGTTCATTCTTTAGATGTGTAGATTGGAAGAAGAAGCTCTTTAAGTGAGGAGATAGTGTTCACTCTTCAGACATTGTGTAGACATGAAATATTGATGTCACGACATTTTATAACACAGACATATAATAACAATACAATTTACCTTTTTGTAGGAATCACAAACACAAGACGACGTTCTACAAAATACAGATGAGTTTTATTTTTCACACGACCGGCCGTGATTTCCATCATCAAGAATTCAAAGCTTCACATTTTAGTTTCAAAGTGATCGTCTCACTTCTAGACGTTCAAATTACAAACTCCAGACTCTCTCTGAGTTTCTCACTGACTGTCTCTCTGACCGTCTTCTTTTTCTCTAAAGTTTTTCTCTATCCCTAGAACTTTCTATTTTCCGTGACGTCATGCACATGTTAAAACATGTGCCTTCTTTCACGTGTTCTGAACATGCGTGTCCAAAACTTTTCCTATTTCAACAAAAGGAATTTTAACCTATACTCAGTAACCTATTTTTCCAATATGTTAAAAACATTATCTTATAAGCTGCATTCTTTCAATTTAAAATTTCATAACAAACTTGACAGTTCACATTCTTTTCTTGAAATATTTTATCTAGTTTTTGTTTTACATTCCTTTTTAATTCTCACACGTAATCTATTTCTAAACCTAAATTACGAGGTTCGAATTTCGTCTATTGCTATTTCATTTTCGTTTTAACTAAACTCTCTATTTTTATACTTACATGAAAAGGGGACAGCCCTTATCATGTAACATTTGTCCCACCGACGAAATGTTGCATCCCTCTGCCTGTTCTACAAGTATTTTAATTGTGAATGCTCCGACGAACTAGAGGCGTTTGTGTCCCCTCGACGTAAATACCAAACAAGTCCGACAAACAGCAAAATCCCACTAAACAGTAGAGATCCTTTGATGTAAGAAAGCCTTGATGTACTCCAATAGTTTCTTCTCCAGAACTGCTAGACCTTTGAAATTTCCTTTCCGGATTCCGTCTTCTGCAACTCTACTGACATGTAGAAGTTTAAGTGTAATGTGAATAGATATCTTGCTGCTCAACTCCCTACATAGTATCCTTGCAACTTCTGCAATTCTTGTGAAGGTATAACAATGCGTATTAGATATTAATTAATTGTTATTTCACTAAATTTCTGGTTCTTTTTGTGTTTTTTAAGAGGGTTTTAGTGAGGAAAGGTGTGGAGAGTACTTGATTTAGAGGAGGCGTATTTGTATGGAATTGCTGCTTGTTTACTGACCACTGATAGGAACGATCAATGACCATTGGGAAATCAATCGTAAACGATTATTGCGATATTCAGATCCAATAAGAAAATAACGGAAAATTCATCAAAAGGACAACAATTTGAATGAATATTCCGTTATTTTGTTGGCTGGATCTGAAGGCTGTTCATTTTTGTAGTCCTTTTGTTAAGAAATGGTATTCTTGTTTATTTTGTTGATTTTCGTTGATCAAAAGATCACAGTTTTGTTTTGTTTTTTTTGGGGTTCGGGAACGAACTCTCTTTTATTATGCTTATTATTAGTAGTAGTAGTAGTAGTAGTAGTAGTAGTAGTAGTAGTAGTAGTAGTAGTAGTAGTATTTCTTGTTTTTGTTGTTCTTGTTCTTGTTGTTGAAGAAGAAGAAGAAGAAGAAGAAGAAGAAGAAGAAGAAGAAGAAGAAGAAGAAGAAGAAGAAGAAGAGTGTCCACACCAGTTTTTGGCTTGGAGGTCAAGAGTTTTTTTCGGTTAGAGGGGTATATTAAGGTATTTTGTAATGGCAAAGATGTAATGGAATGAGCCGGATTCAGATAAATAATTTCAGTGAAAACGATTTGCAAGTTTTATATATGTGAGAAAACGAGAGACATTCTCATACGATAAACAAAACAAAATAATGAGTTAAGAAAGCAAATATTTTCAAAAGAGATAATTTATATATGTTTGAAATGGAACATTTACAGCAATAGAAATACATGTTCATGAATATATTCTAAGTTCTTGTAAAAAACAAGGAAGTTCATTAGAGCCGTGAGTTTCATGGGTCAGGAAAATCGTATTCAAAACATCTCTGTTCAATAAAATAAATGATAATTTAATGTTTTTAAGAGTTAATGTTCTTTATTTATCATATTAGAAAATAGTTCAGTGATAATTATTTGGAAATTTGACGAGTTGTTTTAAATAAGTAGACGACATTAAAGGATTCAAGGCTTTTAATCAGTCATTGTGTGTGTAGTGCTTTGTAAGCGTGAGTATGAGAGTGTCAGTGTATGATTACGTGAGTTGAAGATTGTAGCTATTAAGGAGACATAGCATTGACTGAATTTTTGGTCTCAACTGTTTATTAAAGAAAATCTGACCCTTTTAAAGGGGTTAGTCGATTCCCACAAAAACCAATTCGAATAAATTCAGAAAATTCTCTGATTGGTCAAAATATAATTATTATTTTTACATTAATTCTGTGCGCAGAAACGAGTTTACGCACTTTGATCTTAGACATCGAAGGGTAAACTTCTGTGCTACAAATTTAAGCCCTGATGGGCCTTCCTATGAACTTTAGTCGCCGACGGACCTTCCTAATACTGAAAATTTTAAAGGCTTTCTTCTAAAATATTATTTATTTATTTATTTTTATATCATTTTTGTTGCAGCATCGTCAAGTTGTTGATTTTTCTAAAGAACAAAATATGATAAAACCCTTTCCTGTTTTTCTGGTTTTGGTAAATTTTTCTGCTTGCTACTAACCTAACTGCCATTCTTGCCTCATGATTTACCGTATGGTCGGAAGATCTAACGTGGATATAACTACTGTAGCCTATAACCGACTCGGTAACATATGAGGATCTCCGCCCTCGTGGGTCTGACATTTGATAGGATATAGCATAGTAAAAGATTCTTTGATAAAGCAGGGGCACGTTCGAAATAACTGTTTCTATTTAGAGCACAACTGAACCATGATATTTACTTTTGTATTTTAAACTGTAATCCAAACCTTTATGTGAAAATAATTTTATAAAATCAACATTAGGTTCTTTGATAAGACAGGAGCGCGTTCTAAATGAATGTCTGTTTAGAGCAAAACTGACCCGTGATACTTGATTTATGTACTTTAAACTTTATTTCAGGCCATTATATAAAAAAAATAATAAAACCAACAGTAGGTTATCTACAGTACAATCTAAACTCCAATGCATTGTAGACTAAGTCGTTTTGGGGAGTCATGTGAGGCTTCCTTCCGGTAAACCGCAATGGGTCCCCAACTAGAGCAGTCAGCTGATTAGTTTCGTTAAAAATGGCCTATTTCATCGATTTCAATGAACATAAAAATATGTGATGGTTGAACAGTTGTTGATCTGAATTCGATCCCTGGCAACGTGGTGTCGCTCTACTAGTCTCTATATAAAGCTAGCTTTGTGTGTAATTTAATATATATTTTTATGTACAGAATTCACTTTTACACTTATAAGTTTTGAAATTAGAATTTATTATACCTAATATTCATAAATGGCCTCCCTGATAAAATTGTCTCTGAGATGGGTATATTTGATAATGACACCACGCTCTATATAACTATAACAAGCACGATGGGAAAACAAATGAACACATATCTAAGTAAATAGCAGAAACACTAGAGGAAGACCTCAAATCAATAATAACAAGAAACCTTCTCTATCATCAATACCTATAGCTAAAGATTCATTACCTTCTTTCAAACTCCTCGGCTTAACGTTCACAGGGAATATGAGTTGGAACAGATACATTGACAGCATTGGCGGAGCCGCTGCAAAGAAGGTGGTTTCTCTCTCTCTCTCTCTCTCTCTCTCTCTCTCTCTCTCTTTCTCTCTCTCTTTCTCTTTCTCTCTCTCTCTCTCTCTCTTCCGTGCTAGAAAGTTACTTGCGCCTAAAAATATCTTGTATCGATATAAGGCCACCATTCGTCCATGTATGAAGTAGTAGTTTCACATTTGGGTTGGTGAATCTGCTACTTGTCTCTCACTCCTGGACAGGGTGCAAAAGAGTGTCACAAACTTGATAGATCCCATCGACGAAATATTGCATCTTTCTGCCTGTTCTACAAGTATTTTAATGGCGGATGTTCAGATGAACAACAAGCACTTGTATCCCCTCGACGTAAATACCCCCGACAAACCCGACAAGCAACAAAATTCTACCCACACAGTAGAGATCCTTAGATGTAAGAAGGCCTTCTACTCAAATAGTGTCTTCTCCAAAACTGCTAGACTTTAGAACTTTCTTTCTTGGTTCCTGCTTCCCAACTCTACTGACATGCAGAAGTTTAAATGTAATGTTAATAGACATCTTGCTGCTCAACTCTCTACATAGTATCCTTACAACTTATGGCTCCGTAAGTAGCCTCCTACATCAAAGTGACATTGTGCATTGTTTGGGGCGAAAATGGAATATAAAAAGTAGTAAGAGGTAAACACGTAGGCTATATTTAGATTAATTAAATTTTATTCAAAAGTGACGAAAGAGTTGGAACCTCTTTTTCAAAATTCAGATATCTGCAATTCTTGTGAAGGTATAACAATACGTATTAGATATTAATTAATTGTTTTTCACTAAATTTCTGGTTCTTTTTGTGTTTTTAAGAGGGTTTTAGTGAGGAAATATTGGGGAGGGGCGGTAATAAGCATAACTTCACTGGAAATGTGTGGAGAGTATTTGATTTAATGGAGGCGTATTTGTATGGAATTGCTGCTTGTTTACTGACCACCGACAGGAACGACCAATGAGCAGCGGGAAATCAATGGTAAGCTGTTATTGCGATAACCAAAACCATTTACAATGATGACTGAAAGAGATCAAGATTACTGAAAATTTGGAGGGAGTTGTTGTCACTCAGACATCAGTAAACACTGCGGTTATTGTTATTAAACAATCACTGATGATGAACCGTATGAAATCTCCCAGCGAGTAAATAATAAGAAGAAGAACTGACTCCACGTGAAAAGGAAAACCGGAAGAAGGGGGCTGGTTTGTATAAAAGGCTGTTTGAATAGCACACAAAAAAGAAGTAGAAAAATACATAATGCAGAACACCGAAAGAATAATTACCGCAGCAAGAGACACTGAAAAACTAACACACCAGCAAAAAGACAGACAATAGATGAGACAAGAAAAGAAAGACAGGAAGAGAAGCAGCTACACGGACGATTCATAAGATTGACAAAAGATGAGATCATCGAAAACAATTAAACGTGGTTAAAAAAATTAAACAGAGATACTGAATCCCTAATAACAGTTGAACAATATAACGCGATTAGAACCAACCACATCAAAAAAAGAACCGACAAGATATAAGAAAACAGTAAACCTAGACTTATGAACAAAGAGACGAAACAATAAACCAGATATTTAGCAATTGCAGCAAGCTGGCTCAAAAAGAATATAAAAATAGACACGGTCAAGTAAGGAAGTCAGTACACGTGGAATTATGTAGATAACTGCATCTTCAACAACTTGACAAATTGCAAAAGCATACACTGGCAGCAGTAGTTAAAAATAAAAGTCACAAAATCCTATGAGACATGATAAAATCATCTGAGCAAGAAGACCGAATGTCATTATAGTTTACAAGATGGAACAATCCTGCCAGATGCTAGATTATCCCTTCAAATGATAGCCTATGGAGGAAATCTTTACGTGATACTGAGCTGTGTATAGGCTGGTGATCTTATATTACCTGAGCAGTGATTGGAAGTGTTACTGACAGATTAATAAAAACATGCATATCAACGGTGGATGCAAATAGAAAAGGATAACATGGATTCGAAGACAAAATATATTTCGTGTGTGCATATATATATATATATATATATATATATTTATATATATATAGATATATACATATATACATATACATATATATATATATATATATATATATATATATTTATATATATATAGATATATACATATATACATATACATATATATATATATATATATATATATATATATTATTTTTCTTTGTTCATTAAAATCTTCCAAGTAACGGAGACGAGAAAAAGAAAGAAAAGAAGAAAAAAATGAGTAATAGAAATTATGATATTCATGAGAAATGAGAATCACTCAGAGTTCTTCATTATGGGACGCAATGTCGAGATGCAAACTTCTCGAGACTACAAAAATTAATACGAGTCACAACGCGAGCTGATGTGCGCCACTTATAAATCATTCAAAGTTCAAATTACAATTTTAGAAGAAAAGAACAGTCCAACAAGTTTTCAAGCAACTAATAAAAACATCTCGATTAAACCAGGAACAAAGATAATTTCTTCAACACTCTTTCCCCTGGTTGTATATCCAGATGAATAAAGTCCTCAGATGTTTGATTCTGAAATTCATAGCAACATGGTGCTCTCCTTGTATGTGTTGGATGTACGATTCTCGATAAATATGGCCTTATACCTCCATTGGGTAAGTCGGATTCACAGTACTCTAATAATACGGCCTTATGCATGCGCCTTGGGTATGTTGAGATGCTCAAATAATAAGTAGAATCCACTTTCAATGGATAATATAATGCTGAATCCTGCCTTCATTGGGAGACACGCACACTGCAGTAAAAGTGCACATATGTTCCGCTCATATCTTTCAAGGATATGGTAATTTCCGATTTAGAGTCGGCCTTTTAATCTCTTATGACGAAATTATTTGTCTCGCGTTTTATTGAGATAACATGAAAAGTCGATTGCTTTTCTCCATTCACCAGCGAGATCGTTTTAATAGAAATAAAAGTCCTCATATTTATTTCGTTACGCTTTTTATCGGCGGTCGGTCGGAATCTATGCACTACTCTCCTGTCACGTGTTGATTCAAGGCTGATTTTGAATTTTAACGATATTTAGTTCGCACGTGACATCATCCTACGCGTGTACAACGTACACATCCAAATGAAAGGGTTAATTTGATTGGACGGTGTTTCGTGCCATGCTGAAATTCTAAAAAAAAATACCTTATGTTACAGAGAGAGAGAGAGAGAGAGAGAGAGGAGAGTAAACGTGGAGGTAGACACGTTTACCAGAACCGAAGGTCAGCTGACCAAATTACGTATGTATGACGTGATCAGCAGATCGGTAAGATTTGATTTGAGCTTTGAAGAAGACGGACGTTTGTCCGTGGCTCCCCCTCTTAACTGGGGAGGGGGGAGACGAACGCTGACGTGTGTGAAGAAGAACCACACAAGCAGATTTCACTTCCACCTGCTGCAGGACCTCTGGGGAAAGTGAAATAAAAAACTATAAAACACATTCATCGTCTTGGAGTGATAAATCTTCGTCAAACAGGTATCAAGTCTCCCTCCAGGATGAGAAATTTCCAGATGGTCCGTTTTGAAGAAGTAGAGGTAGATTCAGAAATTACATGTCACACACACGATTCCCTTTATGATAATCACACAACCATTTATATTAGAGACAATCACACGGAATCTTTGATGTTATATAGTGTATACACCCAAACGTAAAAAGTGCCCCTCAATGATTTAAATGGCGCCCCTAAATGAAGAACTCGATGATAACGAATATATAACATATTCAATTTGGTGCTCGTGGACCAGTCACATCACCGATGTGATAATCGAACCTGTGTTTAAGAAAATACAACGTGGAAGCATGGAGATTTAGTGTCAAGAAAAAAGAAATAGACTAAAAAAAAAGAAAAAAAAGGACAAGAAAAACAATAAAATGTATGGAAAAAAAAGAAAAAGAAAGAACAATAGAAAAATACAAATCAACGCACACACAACGTAGGGTCCATTAAAACACTAGGCGAATTAGAAAAATAAATAAGAAAAAAAAAAGAAAAGCAATACACACGTACAACCTTTTCACGAAGAAAAAAAAGAAGACATACAGACACACAGATGTAAAACTTTATATATAGAAAATATTTTTTTAAAAAATTATCGTATTGGGAATTAGCTCGTTATGAACGAAGAAAAATATCACTTAATGTCAAAATTAGAAGGGAAAAACAAAGAATGGCCTTATTCTGTAAATTTTTAACAAAAGCCAGTGAGAAAACCAAAAAGAAAAAAAAAGAAATAGAACATATGACTGTAATGAGCCTTTACCAAAAAGATAAACACGTCAATCACAAATATGTGTTATGAATATTTTGTGTCATTTTTAAACTATGAACTAAGCGTAACTTTTAAGGAAAAATAATATGTACTTTTGATGAAAAACAATGGATAGGTTCTGAAATGTGATTTTTTTTTCCTTTTTTCACTAATTGTACGATTTTTTTTTCTAAGGAATTTTTTTCTGACATGGACAATTTTTGTTCTGTCGAGTGTAAAGATTGTCTGAGACTTTATAAGTGAGTCGTTTTATTTTATTTTAGAAACGACTGTATTTTAATTGTAAATGTCTAGGTATTTTTTTGTAAACGACTGATTTTTCTTTAATTTTGAATTCTGTGGAATGGTAAAAGATGATGCACTATGCAGCCGACCTACTTGATGACGTGGTCAAATGGGTTTCCACGAATCTGTGTTTTGTTATTTGGAATTTTGTTGTTAGTGAGATGGGACTTTGTGATTGCTTATAGGATATTTTTGTATTTTTTAATTTATTATTTTATGTAATTGATGTGTTGTCAAACGGTATTGGCAGAATTTTCTTGTTCTTTGACATGTATTTTTTTCGCAGAATGGTGAGGTGAAATCTTTGCTTGTGGGGTCTATTGAAAGAATGATTAATAAAAGAAAGAACGTGTTGTTAATTAATTAATTAATAATCATAATAGTAATAATAAAATAGGGAAAAAGAGAAAGAAATAAGATTTAAACAGTGTAATAAATAATAATAATAATAATAATAATAATAATAATAATAATAATAATAATAATAATAATAATAATAATAAAAGTTTCGGAAGAGTCAAAGGTTCAGTCGGTATTAATTTCAATTTTCGAAAAGTAGAATAAATGTTCTATTCGACATGAGTGACGTTTTGACCACATAAGTAAGGGAGAAAAAAAGGATAAATATAGGGTTAAATAAGCTATATGAAGAAATGAAAGAAAAAAGTGGGGCGTGAATGGAATTTAATTTCTGTGGCAAGCATGTTAGAATTTTGGAGAGGTGTGGAATTATATGGGTAGTTATTAATTGCATTATTCTCGAGAAATGATTCGAATTTTATTTTTTTATCGTGATTTCTATTGATTTCGAGTAGAATCAACATGGAGCAAGTTTGAGTACTTCATGTGTGGAAATCCGATGTTTTCCATGAAGCTATGTGTCTTCAAGGCAGGTTGCGCTTACCGACTTTGGAAAAAAAAAGTTTTTTCTGACATAGCAGTAAACGGAATGTATTCTGTCCAGCGTGAGCGGATCTAGTTGTAATCAACTTCAGAGAGCAAATGAAATGCCCTCTGACATGGCGTAAGGGGCAGAGGGGGTGCAATGGCTGACGTGGCCATTATGTTACGAATCGCTCAAGAGAAAATGAATGAAATATGTATGCAAATACTTAGGAAAATAGAAGGCTACCCACCATATGGAATGTTAAGAGGTTTTTTGTTTCCCACAAAATACTAGTAATAAGAGTAGGCTTATGATGAATAGGATAAGGCTTGGTATGGAAATTTTTTTTTTGTGTGCTACCTATGGGAAGAAAAGCTGATCTGTAAAGCCAAGGACGATGATAGTCCGTATTGAAGAGGCAGATGGACCTCGATTTTATTATTCGGTTGATTGCCGAGAATTTATAGATCACGCATAGTGTCGACGGGAGTAAAGGATGCACCTGAAATTCTGATTTAAGTTATGAAGAGACCATGGGGTCACAGGGAGTTGTTGACCTTCGAGGGCGCAAGGATTAGCGCCACATGGTATTATTTATTGATATTATTTTACTTAGCATATTGAATAAAGGTATGACAGTTTTCTTTGCCAGTGGGGTGAGCATATATATCCCATTCTTAGTAAATGTGGGAAGTAGAAAATGTATGCCTTCGCCATACTTTTTGATAAAAAGGTGGGAAGGAATGTTACAGAGAGAGAGAGAGAGGAGAGTAAACGTGGAGGTAGACACGTTTACCAGAACCGAAGGTCAGCTGACCAAATTACGTATGTATGACGTGATCAGCAGATCGGTGAGATTTGATTTGAGCTTTGAAGAAGACGGACGTTTGTCCGTGTCTCCCCCTCTTAACTGGGGAGGGGGGAGACGAACGCTGACGTGTGTGAAGAAGAACCACACAAGCAGATTTCACTTCCACCTGCTGCAGGACCTCTGGGGAAAGTGAAATAAAAAACTATAAAACACATTCATCGTCTTGGAGTGATAAATCTTCGTCAAACAGGTATCAAGTCTCCCTCCAGGATGAGAAATTTCCAGATGGTCCGTTTTGAAGAAGTAGAGGTAGATTCAGAAATTACATGTCACACACACGATTCCCTTTATGATAATCACACAACCATTTATATTAGAGACAATCACACGGAATCTTTGATGTTATATAGTGTATACACCCAAACGTAAAAAGTGCCCCTCAATGATTTAAATGGCGCCCCTAAATGAAGAACTCGATGATAACGAATATATAACACTTAGACATGCGTGCTGTGAATCAATAGAGAATGATCGTCGGGTCATTAGGTTGCGCCCAGGAACCTCCCACAGCAATTACTGAGGTCTTCTACCCGACCATGACTGGCGGAATGAGAGCATGCTACTCCTGTGGGTTAAATAAATGGTTCCGTTTGAAATCGCGTGTAGATTCCCGTTTTTTACAACGTACACTTCAAGAAGGTCGGAGAGTATATAGGTCGAAGCGTTGTAAAAATAACATCCAAGATAAGGACAGTAGTCCGAATAATCCAAATAATATGAATTATCAATCCTCATTTAAAACGTTTACGAACGTAAGGTGATGGGTAGTTTTTATATTGTATTTTTAAGATATTTGAATAGATTCATTTCCTGTGTATCACGTTACTTTAAAATTAGATTTTCTGTTTATATTTCGAAAATGTTTTTAACATTAATTAAATATTCCGCATTCTTGACCAGTTTCTTTAGACAATTATAATCCAATGAAACCTTTGGTTATTTTAATAGAATTGCAAGTGTAATTTTCATACAATCCTTTTAACATCGATAACATTTTTAACAGATGTATTACATCCTCATCCTCCTCACTTTCTTTTTCTTCCTTATCGCATCGGATAAGTTGATGCAATATGGAAATTTTATCCTGATCGATTGTTCGTTCGTCCATGGAGTTCCATCCATAGAGAGAAAGCAAAAAGGACGCCATTACATTTTTATAAATGACACAAATCACGTGACTGTGTGTCGCTTTCGTCTCATATTTCAGTTTCTATGGATAAAAAAACTTCGTAAGATGTGTTTTTTAACAAAAAGCAGTTCTTGAAAAATAAAATTATACACAAATATAAATCAGCAGATGATATCATCTGATACCATCCATCATTACACGAAAAAGAAACAACAGAAATTGATATAATTGCTGTTTGTTTATTGACTATTGACACGGACTTTAGAATCGGCAAACCAAGTCTAAATTACCTCGACTTCGACATTAATAATGTTGGGACCTTCGACCTGCTTCCAGCTATAGATGAAATGGCAGCTGCATTCGACGATATTTTTGAACGAATTTATGGTTTGGTGTCATTATTTTATGAGATATCAAATCGTTTTTTCATTACTTTATTCCGAGTCAGGAGCACGAATTCGACATAAATACATCTGATAAACTTTTCTAGCAGTAAAATCCGCTCCTTCACTGCAAAAATTCTCAAAAACTCTCTACTCTAATAGTTTCTTGCCTAGAATCGCTTGTCTGTGGAATTTCCTCTTCGAGTATTGTTTTCACTTCACCAACATACAAAAATGTAAATGTAATGTAAACAAATACCTTGCTGTACAGCACCCAAATTTAATGTGCCACTATAAACGCAGCAGCTAATGGTGTTTCAATGGCAATATACCTTGTCTGGGATGTACAAAATTTTTCAAAATCCGAACGTAAAAAGAAGGTACAAGCCACAGAGATGAGATTATTTTGAAAGATACTCGACTTCTCACGCAAAAACACATTACTAACGAGAACATGGATAACAGGTAAGCAGTTTTGTCACATGAATATCTACTGACCATTGTCAAGAAACGAAAAATAATGGTTGTCGCCATGTCATAAGACTATCGTGTTATGCAAAAATAAGTCACATCGAACTACACATGTAGTGTGGGATAGCGGGTGTATATATAAACATTGTTTAATAAATAAGTGTACGTAGAATAGCGGATGTCTTTATAAACGTACTTATAATAATAGTTAATGTTCATACTTGGTGTATATACAGTGTTCATATAAATAATGCGTTTAAGTTACATTGTGGCGTGTATATACAGACACCAAGCGTGTCTCTTAAAATGTATGTATGATATTCTGCCGTGTTTTCATTTCGTGTGCGAGTGTGTGTGTGTCTGTGTGTATGTATGCGTGCGTTTAACACATTTTAAATATCGTTTACTGCGTGGTGCACAAACGCACATCCCTTATTTTATAGTTTCCTTTTCTTCTGATGGTTTACACCTGGGATTGAAATGCTGTGAAGGAATATATTTTCATCCGAAGAAACGCCATGATACCTCTCGTTTTATTTTATATAACTTTATTTCCTGTATCCATAGGTTAGTGATTTCCTTCGGGGATTTTGCAACTGCTCTCTAGATTCCTACATCTTTTACCAAATGCTTCCTTCCGGAACGCCGGTGCCAATTTTCATTTGTAGAGCCCTTATCTGTAACAAAAAGAGGAAAGACAGTGAAATAAAGAAAGAACAATATCTGCAAGTAATCAAGAGCGCTAGAGGCAAATCGTTGCCATGTTATCTTTGGCGTCCGAATGCAAAGATCAGAAGAGATGAAAGGATAGAATTTTACTATTTTACCTATATAGAGTGTAAAAGTTTAGGGTTCTTGTTTTTTCAGTGACAAATGCCTTGTTAAACTCACTAGATCCGATAATCGATTCCATAGTATGTGATAATATCCATTAAATCAAAACCTACCCCAGTTTTATTATTGACTACACGTGCCCGATACCGTAATATGGACATATTATTGAGAGGTGATACTGAGTCGCTAGCAAGACTCGTGAGGGCTGTCTCTTCCTTAGGCTGATTCCATGAATATAAGTTTTATTAAAATAGAGGTTTTATTTTTGTGCGAACGATATACATCCAGTCAAAATTATAGACAATCAACGTTGATAAATATATTTAACTTAGATAAATAGAGACGGTAATAGACAGATAAACCTAGGGTCACCAGTATCACTTCATTAAACGTTCACACGCCAGCCTGGGACTTAAGGGTGAGATATCGCTTCATTTGTCCGATAGTTTAACTAGAGAAGAGATCACGTAACCCTCTAACAGAAACAATGTAACTCCTCTACTTCCGTCATCTACCGGTTCCACTCTGACCTTATATCTATCAATCACACAGCGAAGTCTTTGTTCGTTCTGAATCCTTTTTAATTAAACTGCTATTCTTTTGTTCCAGTATAAGATACTTGGGCTCTTATTCTCCAACACTCCTATTACTGCTATAACTACTATTATTACTAATTCTACTAATAATAATGAGGACCTATGGAAATTTCATGGAATGGAAAAGATATTTAATCAACAAATATATTTTGATAATCCTTATATTTTTCTGGATAGCACAAGGGGCAGCCCTTTCATGTAACACAAGTTCCTTTCTCACACTATTACATTACATTACCTGATCATAAATTATTATAAAACTAGATTACATCAAAGGAGAATATATGATATTCTTGTCTAGTGTTGCTAGATTGGCATTTTTTAAGTCGAATCTCGAGAATTTCATGGGTTTTTTCGTTTTCAAATCGTAACGTACAGACTAATTAAATAAGGTTTAAGATGAATATTATATAAATTAGCGATGTTACCCACATGAAGATATATTACTTAACGTAAACGCAAAAAATTATCTGTGATACATGTGTATTTTAATCTTATAATTCATAACGTTCCAATGTGGGGAAAATAGAAAATACTTGGAAAATTTTTGATTGGTCGAAATTAATTAAAATAATAATAATAATAAGAAGAAGAAGAAGAAGAAGAAAAAGAAGAAGAAGAAGAAGAAGAAGAAACGGCAAGAGTCAGAAAGTAGGATCTGAAAACCCAAGTCCTAGAGAAAGAGCACGCTAGTATGCAAGAAATGCCAACGTAGTTTCGTCAACATTCCCAGGTAGGGGTACCTCAAGCAATTAATAATAAACTACCTCCTTCTTAAAGGGGAAAAAAGCATGAGAAGGTGAAACGTCTAGATCTGCAAAAGAACCAGAAACATATTTTAGTCAACAGAAAACAACCATGACTTAAACTCTGCGAACGAGGGTAAAAACCTCGCCTGATGGCTGAATGCCGTCTCTGTAATAATGATAAAAAGAAGAATAAGAAGAATAAGAAAAGCAAGAGTAGGTAACAACAAGAACGACAACAATATACCCTACTTTGGGGTAATTGCGCCAACTAGCTAAAAGTGCTCTTTTAGCAACCACGCATATGAAGAGCACTTTTTTTAGTTGGCGCAATTACCCCCAGATTTGACGCAATTACCCCAAAGTACGATATGAGTTTGTCCAAATAAAATTAGTCATAATTGTTATTGTTATAATGCGATAAGTGATAACGAAGACTACAATTTGTGAAAATAAATTTCCGAAAATAAATTCTGAGGAAATGTTTGATGTAAGTCACATAATATTCTCAAATTGAAGATGTTTGAAGGTGATTGAAGTTTGATGTCTGAAGGTGATTGTAAATACGGATTTTTACTTATCGTGAATCTGTTTATACTATTTAATTATTTTATTATATAGTAGATGATCAACGATAAGACATAAAGTCAATTTTCCCTGCCATTAGTTTCAAGAGGAAAACAGTTGAACAGTACTTAAACACGTCTTTCACACTCATCAATTAAAACTCGTTGTAATATGTGTTTCACGAAATAATGTGTAAGTTTCATCTCCGATTAAAAATTATTACGCTGATTCAGAACAAACGACTTCTCTTGAACACATAGTCATACTAAGAATGTCGCAAACAGTTTTCACTCTCTATCTATTTAGTCCTCTCGCTCTCATATAGTGTCACTTCTTTTATAGTTATAATTATTTTAAGGTATTATTTATTATTTCATTATTAACTCACACAATTTCATGTATAAAACACCGGATATTATAACTAAGTAACAAACGCTCCGGACGCCTACACACAGCCATCGTACATCGCTAGCAAAAGTGCATTGAGAATGATGGTAAATATGTAGAAAATAAATTCTGGAGCACGAAAAGTTCGCTTGATTCAATTGTACCACTCCCGTCTTTGTAGTTCTTCAACTTTTTTAGTTAAAAAAATAGAAGTCTTAACTTTTAAAACGACTCTTGTATAATCTATTAATAACTTCTAAGGACTTGTTATTAAACGAAAAACAAAGAGAAAAAGTTTAATAATTTTTTTACAAAGAAACACGTTTACTACGACAACAAAAAGATTGATTGATTTGGTCTTTTTACTAATAAAAAAAGAATTCACAGGTTGCATTCAATTTTTACAATATCTTATGTTTAGTAAATACTTAACTGAAAGTACAGAATAGTTACTAAAACTCTCCAGCCTATAGTAACGAATGGTTTTCTAAATAATGGCGTTATTATTTAAACATTCTAAACTCCAAATGTCTGCCAAGAACTGTTTTTAATAGAATATGACAACCGTATACGAATTCTCCTACTACTTTCTTTTCGTTACGATTTCTTTATTAACTAAGTTAAGACAATAAAATATTTCCTTTTTTATTATTCAGAATAGAAAATACTTCTTAAAAGATAAACTCTTTTTACTAAAATGAAAAACCATAGAAAAACGTTTACTAACAAAAAGCAAATCGATTATCTTTTAACTGCGAATTTTCTTAACTGCGAATTTTCTTAACCAATAAGAAATCAATCATTTTCTTTTTTATTACACGAAGCAGAAACTAACTTTTTACAAGATAATTCCTTGCTAACTGTATAAGACTTCATCGTACTAAAAGCAAACAGGAAAACGTTTAATACCTTTTTTTACGAATGCTTTTTAACTAAGAAAAAAAACGAAAATTGATTACTAATTACCGATCCCATATCCTCTGAAGACTGACTATTCTTACCTACATCGAATCGAATCGATGAGTTGGCCCAATATGTCACACCCCATCTTAAAAACGAAAGGGCAATTTATTGTATTTTATGCAGTAAAAATAATTATAACTTTTATATGAAAGGGAGTCGTCGTACGTATATTGTATGTAGAATTGATTAAACCTGTAAATTTCATTCTATTCAAATTACCACCATAAATCCGTGCATACAAATTGAGTCAAATGAACGAGATAGTTATCTACAGAAATACTCGTTTCAATTGCTTAATAACCATGGTATTTGTGAAAATACTATTGTTTATAATACTGAACATTGACAAGAAAAATAACAGAAAATTTTGGAAATTTGCTTTTAATATTGTGGAGTCTAAGTTTGCATCGGATATTTGAAAATTAGGCACAGAATGTCCTAAATTATTTTACTTTCCCGTGAAACGTCGAGACACGGTTCATCTAGTTATATATATATATATATATATATATATATATATATATATATATATATATATAACTTACTAGCAGGGAACCCCGACGTTGCCCGGGATTGAATGATGATCAACGAATATTCCACACTCCAATATTTTATTGTCATCGAAATCCGTGAAATCTCCCCGGAGGAAGCTTTATATTCCTCCATGCAGTCATTTAGTCCAAAATATATGTTATTCTACATTGCACAATAGAGAACCTACTGTTTCTTTTATAAAATTATTTTATATAAACTTCTTTCCGGTTAACGAAAATAATATTAAGAAATTTACGTGCAGGGTTTGAACCTACAGACCACGTCATGCAAAAATGAAAAAAAAATCACGTAAATTCTCAAGTTATATAAAATTCTTTGTAGTTAATGAAAAAAAAAAGAAATTTACGTGCCGAGTTTGGATCTACAGACAACGTCATGCCAAAAAAAAAAAAAACACGCTATCAACTTACCCACAGTAGAAATTTCACGGCATGTTATTCTATCATTGTTGCTAGGCGACGACATGGAAAAATAGCTTTACCGATGATAGATAAATTAAAATAACGGTTTCGATTATCGATTATCAGTGATTATCGGTTTTATTCTGAGACAAAAGTTAACTAAGATCACTCCCAGACTTATACACTAAAGTTCTGTAAATGTTAAAGAAAATCTGTTCAGCCATTTCGAAGTGTATAAGGAACTAACTTACACATATAGACAAAGTTGCATTTATATAGTTGTAGAGATAATTTATAGTTAATTTATTTCTGATAGTTTACCTGATCACCAATGTGACGGTTACAAATACATATTTTATTTACTTACATTTTCTTTGTTGTTAATAATATGGTTTTGTTCTCTTCACACGTAACACTGTGTTGGTGAATAAATTAGCGGATGGATTAACGAATGAATTAACTAGAATATGGGTCAAAATTCAAGTAATCATTGAATAAAATTGGCTGTGTTTCATATAAAAATGAAGAACCATTTAACGAATACAATCACAAAGGACTATGCTGAAAATCTTCGTGCTTCTAATGTGAATGAATGGGAATTTCTTAGAAGTGGTCGAACGATACGTACAGCAACATTAGTTGCTTCATTGAATCAGGCAAATCAAGTGATGAAATAGATAACGATAATGGGGAACGTGTGAAGATGATATATGAGTGTGAGCACTGATGATGAACCATATATTTCAATTATGCTGCGCCATGTGAGTATTACACAGGAGAAAATCATGAATGGGGGAGATTTATGGTAGGGGACAAAGGGAAATTGGGAAAGTAAAAGATTAAAGAAAGAGATTAAATAATGTGCCCTATTTCGATAGAAAGCATTCAGATAAAAGATACATAACTTAACTGGTTGAATGAGGGTTCTATTGTAGTCCGTCATATAACCAAAAAGAATCGATCTTGAGATAATAATTACTTACGGCTGTTCACAGTGTTGCAGTATTGACCAGATGTGCAGAGTAAGTTACGAGGTTCCTTAAATAAGTTTCCGGATTTGTTTTTGTACAGGCATTTAAAATTGCCGTAGACTCTTGAAGATTTAGTATGCTATTGCTATGCATCTTATGAGATGACTGTCCAACTTTTATGATTTCAGTTTCAAATGAACTTCTACAGAAGGATTTCGAATACACCTTACTAAATACTGATTGTCACAGCCAGTGAATTTCAAAAATGCAATTTGGACGAGAGGACATTTTAGAAGAAATGCTACAGAAGCGTGTGCCCATACGAAAAAAAGTCTGCAAGCTAAATGAAGGCACCTGGTAGTATTAGATTGTGGTTTGCTGAGTTGTTTCGATGAATGTATTTGTTTTTGTTTTTGTTTTTTAATTGTTGTACTTTTTTATTTACAAGAATTTAAAAATAGTATATGGAATTCTGCAAAAAAAAAGGATTAAATATTTGGAATTTAATTAAAGTTTTAAAAAAAGAAATGAAATGTATTTTATTTTCTGCAAATTTAATTCAAAATTTTTACAAACTATTCTCTCATTATTATATAATAAATTTGAACCTCTGAATCAAATTCGAGTCGATCGTTAGTCGGTAAAAATAATTGATAACGAGTACAAATTGAAAAGAAATAGGAGGTAACAGTCGTACAATAGAATGATCGATAGAAAATCGACTAAGTAATCAATACGAAATCTGCATAAGTTGAAATATATTTAAGTGTATTTTACGACTTGGTAACACTAGGTAGTCTGCTCGTATTACACCCACACACATATACATATTATTAGTGTATATATATATATATATATATATATATATATATATATATATATGTGTGTGTGTGTGTGTGTGTGTGTGTGTGTGTGTGTGTGTGTGTGTGTGTGTGTGTGTATTTATATGTGTATATATATATATGTATATATATGTATATATTTATATGTGTAGATATACACATATATTTATATACATATTCATATATATATATATATATATATATATATATATATATATATATACACTAGCAAAAGTAGCCGTCGTTGTCTGGGTTCGAAAACAGCCTACAGAAAATGGACTCTGATTTATGAAAGTAGGATAGGTAATGAAAAGGAAGGGTTGTAAATTTGGGTCGAATTTGGGGGTATCAAAACTAAAGCAAAATATGATGAAAGTAAAAATAAAATAGATAAACCCCATAATTTATTATACCATACCTGTTCACACTGAAACACTTATCACAATATTCTGTGGAACTATATGAAAAAAAACCTTGTTAAACTTTGTCACATATTTCCATTCTATGTTCAGGTGCGAACAAACACCCCATAATTTTATTATACCATATTTCTTCAAACTGAAACATAATTATCAAAGGTTATTTAAAGGTTACGCAGATAGATATGAAAAGTCTTTATAAAAGTTTGTGCCTATTTCCATTCTATGGAGGCCAGGCGCGAACGCAGAACGAGAACTCAGAACGCGAACGCAGACCCCACAATTTTATTATACCATCCCTATTTAAGTTAAAACATACTTATCAAAGTATTCTGATGTACATCTATATCAAAAACACTTGTAAACGTTTTTTTTTTAATTTTTATTTCCATACTTTGATTTTAATGAACCACCGTTCTGCCGGATCAAACATACCCATTCCTGTGTCTCGATACACCTTCTATCATTATATGCAATCAGTTTTTTTTAAATAGTCAATCATATAAGAGCCTATTCGTGACCAGACACACACACACACACACACACATTCTGCTTTATATTATAGATATTCAAGAAATAGGAATGAAAAGTTTACCCAAAAAGAGAAAGGGTAAACTTAAAACTAATATAAATATTAATATTTTTATAGTAATTCCAACCAAAAGGCCCAATACAAACACAATAGGAAGTAGAGTTTGTCATAATGAAATAAAACCAAGAGCATGAATTAAAATTAAAAAGGAAATTCATTGTTCGACAGAATACTCCAAAAACAATAAAAAAGATACGATTATTCCGCGGAATTTCAAAGAAAACGTCCCATATGAGTGTGATTTGAATATAGAAAAGGGCAGGTAACTCCTTTAAAACGTCATTGTGAATGTAACAATTAAATGATACAGAATCGCGATTAAAAAAATTAATTAATTAGTAATCTTACATTTAACAGTGATAAAAATCGTGCATAAAATTTAGCAAAGTATCGTAGTCTTGTGGTAACACACCAGGCTACTGATCGAGCTGAAACGAGTTCGGACCTTGTTAAAAGTTTAGCTATGCTGACGACAGGTGTAAACTAGGAACACGCGTGTCGATGGATAACTTTTATGCACGTGAAATGTTTAATAGATATTTCAATTAAAAAAATATATTTAAAGGTTAAATAAAAAAGCAGCTATAATATAAATCTCACATGTCTGTTTAAATGAATGTATGTCTGCCTAAGACTTTTGACAGAGGACAGGGATTTTCACACGATTGGTATTATTTTGAAGCTCGACCCTTCAGACGACTAATACCGAAAACTGCAGGGAAGGGTCGCATTTTTCGCCGATATTTACGAAAGTCATCGCATCTTTTCGATTGTCTGGCCTTAATTTAAACCTACGTCATTTTCGGTCTAGCGATGGGCGCAACAGTAGACACGTTTCTCCTTCGCGGTACGGGTTCGAGCCTGCTTACTACTCCTATTTTTTTTTTTTTTTTTGCGCTCGCAATTTTCCTGTTCTTTGTTTGTTTGTTTGTTTGTTTTTTGCTCAACTAACACCCTTACACACACCTCAACTTTCTTTTCCGCCTTCGCATCAGGGGTTCGAGCCTGCCTGTCTACTACAACTTTTTTTTTTGCTCACCTACTAACACCCGGGCAACGCCGCCTACCCAGGCTAGTCTTGAATATAAATCTCACCTGTCTGTTAGTGTATGTATGTATGCATGTATGTATATATGTATGTATGTATGTATGTCTAAAACTTTTGAGAGAGGCGACGAATTTTAACGAGATCGGTATCGTTTTGAAGCCTGACCCTTCGGACGACAAATATCGAGAAATTGGTTAAAAACATTAATTCTTTCGCCCTCAACTGGACACATTTCTGCAAGGAGTGGTCGCTATTTTCGCCGATATTTTCGAAAGTCATCCCCTCTTTTCGATTGACTAGTCTTGGCGATGGCCGCAACGGCAAAGATGTCAGGTTTTTTATCTCACGTTCTTTTCCTCCTTCGCGATACGAGTTTTAACCTGTCTGACTACTGACACTTTTTTTTTTTGCTCAAAACACGTCTCTAAACACCCGGGCAACGCCTGGCACAAAGGCTTGTTATTTTTTCAAAACTACGTCCTTAATGAGGGCGGCTCGAATGTAAACAAAGTGTAGGTAACTCCCTTAAAACGTTCAGGTGAACGTTACCATTAAATAATACAGAATCGCAATTAAAAGAGCAATAATTATATATATATATATATATATATATATATATATATATACATATATATACATATATATATACATATATATATATATATATATATATATATATATATATATATATATATGCTGGTTATAAACCATGTCATAAACTACACTGTCTCCAGATAGTTGTATAAGAGTACGAATAGTCTCTTTAAATAGAAAATGTTATAACTTATTATATGTCCTTTTTATGGGCGAAAATGAGGGGAAAGAGACAATCCAAGCAAAATTAAATATTATCCACTTTGGAAGAAGAAAATTAAAAATGTAAAGTTTTAATTCGTTTATTATTTGCAGCATAATCACCAGACCTCACCCCGGTTACAAATTAAGCAATCTAATATGCTAATTCGTATAAAAGCATAAAAGATGACCAAATGAAAAGAGATACGAAAACAAAGGAACCAAAATGGCATTTGAATAGTTAATACGAACTGGCAGTCGAAGATGAATAATCGAAAATAAAAATGTGACTATCAACTGGTGTCTGTAGGAGGACAGCGACACCCATTGCATAAAAATCTTGGAAACCCACCATCACCATCACACTTAACCGGAACATGCACCCGACTAGAGACCGATTATGAATTTTTTTTTCTAGAAACTCCCTCTGTATTGTGAAGGGTAAATCGCTGCACACGTTCAAAGAAAATAGAGGAATATCGCGCGCATATGCAAATATGGTTCCATAGTTTTCGCCCAACAGTATGCGCCCGCACGGACTCACTTACCCGGTTCAAATAACGTCGCACAAATGTGTGTTTCTGAAAAATAATGTCATTAAATTGGTATTAAGATTAAACACAACACTTTATGCGTTCTCTTCTGCGTCTTGTGTGTTACTAACAAAATTAACTGCTAAATGAGGTTAACAGTTGAACGTAATCGATGAAAAACAGCAAGAAAAAGAGCATTCATATAAGACACATGATTCAGATAAAACACACAATTCATAAAAAATACGATTCATATAAAACACACGATTCATATAAAATATACCATTCATATAAAACACACGATTCATATAAAACACACGATTCTTATAAAACACACGATTCATATAAAACAGCAAGGAAAAGAGCATTCATATAAGACACACGATTCAGATAAAACATACGATTCTTATAAAACACACGATTCATATAAAACAGCAAGGAAAAGAGCATTCATATAAGACACACGATTCAGATAAAACACACGATTCATATAAAACACGATTCATATAAAACAGCAAGGAAAAGAGCATTCATATAAGACACACGATTCGTATAAAACATACGATTCATATAAAACACGATTCATATAAAACAGCAAGGAAAAGAGCATTCATATAAGACACACGATTCAAATAAAACACACGATTCATATAAAACACGATTCATATAAAACAGCAAGGAAAAGAGCATTCATATAAGACACACGACTCAGATAAAACATACGATTCTTATAAAACACACGATTCATATAAAACAGCAAGGAAGATAGCATTCATATAAAACATAAGATTCATATAAAACACCCGATTCATATAAAACACACGATTCATATAAAACATACGATTCATATAAAAAACAACATTCATATAAAACACACGATTCATATAAAATATACGATTCATATAAAACATACGATTCATATAAAACACACGATTCATATAAAACATACGATTAATATAAAACACACGATTCATATAAAACACACGATTCATATAAAACACACGATTCATATAAAACATACGATTCATATAAAACACACGATTCATATAAAACATACGATTAATATAAAACACACGATTCATATAAAACATGTGATTCATATAAAACACACGATTCATATAAAACATGTGATTCATATAAAACCCACGATTAATATAAAACACACGATTCATATAAAACAAACGATTCATATAAAACACACGATTCATATAAAACATACGATTCATATAAAACACACGATTCATATAAAACATGTGATTCATATAAAACAAACGATTCATATAAAACATGTGATTCATATAAAACAAACGATTCATATAAAACACACGATTCATATAAAACATGTGATTCATATAAAACCCTCGATTAATATAAAACACACGATTCATATAAAACACGCGATTCGTATAAAACATACGATTCATATAAAACATACGATTAATATAAAACACACGATTCATATAAAACATACGATTCATATAAAACACACGATTCATATAAAACATGTGATTCATATAAAACAAACGATTCATATAAAACATGTGATTCATATAAAACCAACGATTAATATAAAACACACGATTCATATAAAACAAACGATTCATATAAAACATGTGATTCATATAAAACAAACGATTCATATAAAACATGTGATTCATATAAAACAAACGATTCATATAAAACATGTGATTCATATAAAACATACGATTCATATAAAACAAACGATTCATATAAAACACACGATTCATATAAAACACACGATTCATAAAAAACACACGATTCATATAAAACACACGATTCATATAAAACATGTTATTCATATAAAACATACGATTCATATAAAACACACGATTCATATAAAACAAACGATTCATATAAAACATGTGATTCATATAAAACACACGATTAATATAAAACACACGATTCATTTAAAACACACGATTCATATAAAACATGTTATTCATATAAAACACACGAATCATCTAAAACATATGATTCATATAAAACACACGAATCATATGAAACATACGATTCATATAAAACATGTTATTCATATACAACACACGATTCATATAAAACATACGATTCATATAAAACATACGATTAATATAAAACACACGATTCATATAAAACATACGATTAATATAAAACATGTTATTCATATAAAACAAACGATTCATATAAAACATGTGATTCATATAAAACACACGATTCATATAAAACAAACGATTCATATAAAACACACGATTCATATAAAACACACGATTCATATAAAACACACGATTCATATAAAACATGTTATTCATATAAAACACACGATTCATATAAAACACACGATTCATATAAAACACACGATTCATATAAAACATACGATTCATATAAAACATACGATTAATATAAAACATACGATTCATATAAAACAAACGATTCATATAAAACACACGATTCATATAAAACACACGATTCATATAAAACATACGATTCATATAAAACACACGATTCATATAAAACATACGATTAATATAAAACACACGATTCATATAAAACATGTGATTCATATAAAACATACGATTCATATAAAACATACGATTAATATAAAACACACGATTTATATAAAACATACGATTCATATAAAACACACGATTCATATAAAACATGTGATTCATATAAAACAAACGATTCATATAAAACATGTGATTCATATAAAACCCACGATTAATATAAAACACACGATTCATATAAAACAAACGATTCATATAAAACACACGATTCATATAAAACAAACGATTCATATAAAACATACGATTCATATAAAACACACGATTCATATAAAACATACGATTAATATAAAACACACGATTCATATAAAACAAACGATTCATATAAAACATGTTATTCATATAAAACATACGATTAATATAAAACACACGATTCATATAAAACAAACGATTCATATAAAACATGTGATTCATATAAAACACACGATTAATATAAAACACACGATTCATATAAAACACACGATTCATATAAAACATGTTATTCATATAAAACACACGAATCATATAAAACATATGATTCATATAAAACACACGAATCATATAAAACATACGATACATATAAAACATGTTATTCATATAAAACACACGATTCATATAAAACATACGATTCATATAAAACATACGATTAATATAAAACACACGATTCATATAAAACATACGATTAATATAAAACATGTTATTCATATAAAACAAACGATTCATATAAAACATGTGATTCATATAAAACACGCGATTCATATAAAACAAACGATTCATATAAAACACACGATTCATATAAAACACACGATTCATATAAAACACACGATTCATATAAAACATGTTATTCATATAAAACACACGATTCATATAAAACACACGATTCATATAAAACACACGATTCATATAAAACATACGATTCATATAAAACATACGATTAATATAAAACATACGATTCATATAAAACAAACGATTCATATAAAACATGTGATTCATATAAAACACACGATTCATATAAAACACACGATTCATATAAAACACACGATTCATATAAAACATGTTATTCATATAAAACACACGATTCATATAAAACACACGATTCATATAAAACACACGATTCATATAAAACATGTTATTCATATAAAACACACGATTCATATAAAACACACGATTCATATAAAACACACGATTCATATAAAACATACGATTCATATAAAACATACGATTAATATAAAACATACGATTCATATAAAACAAACGATTCATATAAAACATGTGATTCATATAAAACACACGATTAATATAAAACACACGATTCATATAAAACACACGATTCATATAAAACATATGATTCATATAAAACACACGAATCATATAAAACAGCAAAGAAAATAGCATTCATATAAAAGACACGATTCATATAAAACACAAGATAACGTAAGACACTGATCGACCACGCTATTCTCATCATCACATCATCACGGCAACCATATTTCCTAACAAATCAGATATTGATAATGTAATAAATGAGTTCTTTATTCAATTGAAAAGAAAACTAATGAGAACAGTAAATGCATTTTGTAAATTAAACATATTCATAATACAATTTCGGTGTAGATTAGAAATGCTGCTAGTCTCGATTGCCGTTTGAATCTTTAAGAGATCTCATTAAATGCCAATGAAGCTTCTTATGGAGACAATTTCCAACTTGACAGAAACGATTAGAAAAGATGCTGAAATGTATAGCGTAGTTTTAATTCATCTAGGGAGAAATACATAGTAATCGTTTACGTAATACTGTTTAATCACGATAAAAGTTACCTTTCAAATTAAATGATCTTATTATCAGATGTACGCAGCAATTTTGTGTCGCTCATATTTCAGAAACTTCTACGTTCATTATATCATTTTATTCTTTTGTACTTCATCTGAAAAGTTATTGAAAATTATATCAGTTCGGCGAGCAGTAGAAATTTCACAGTAGATTTCCTTATCACTCTGTTTTTGTTTATGTTGATATTTCTCTTAAAGTAAGAAATTCGAGTATGGTTTAGGGAAAAAAATAGTTTATGTTATTTACCTCCTCTCCAGGACGTTAGATACTAGGTCAAGTGAGGGTTCAATGAAAGTACGAGGTGCCTTAAATAATGCACTTGTACCGCTCCAACAACTTCTGGAAGGCTCCATGAAAGTTCTCTTGTGTAAGTGTATCAATGATTCTCGTCACTGCCTTGTTCATCTCAATTGTCTCATAACGACAGCCTCTAATGTTTTCATTGAGCTAGGGAATAACACAAATTCACGGGGAGCAAAGTGTGGACTCTAGGAACTGTCTTCATACCCATCTTGGTCAAATAGTCTGTGTTAAGAACGGAGTTGTGGACTAGGGCATTGTCCTGGTAGAAATGCAACTGACCCGATTTGAAGAGTGCTGACCTCTTCCGACAGAATCTCTTCCTAAACTCACTTAAAACCTCAACTTAGTACTCCTTGTTGACTGACTGTTCATTGGGAACCCAGTGCATGCAGATCATGTCCTTGCTGTCAAAAAAGAGATCATCATAAGTTTCTGAGTGTATTTGCTCTGTCTGGCCTTCTTGGGTTTGGAAGAGCCAGCATGCTCCCACTGGGAACTCTGTCTATTAGTCTCTGGATCATAGCAGTCGATCTAGCTTTCATCGCAAGTCACTAGAGAAACAAGAACCGCGGTATCTGAATTGATCAGCTCGACTATTTCCCTGTTGTCAAGACAACGTCTTTCTTTCTAATCTTCTCTGAGAACCCTTGGGACAAACTTCGCGCAAATCTTCCGCATCTTCAGTTCCTCGCGAATCACACTGTGCCCTTATTGTCTCTATAGAAACACGACGGTTCTTATTGATGAAATTCTTTATTTGGTCAATCAACTCTGGTGTTCTGACTTCCTTACTCCTCCCACACCCCTCATCATCCCTCACAGACTTCCTGCCTTCCTTGAATTTCTTCTGCCACTCAAAACTGATGCTCAATTCAAGCAAGAGATTCAAAAGCAGTCTGAAGCATTCCATACGTTCCTATGGCATTTTTTTTTTCAATTTTAAAACAGAATTTTATTGCATATCCTTCTTCTAAAGTGTCCTTATATCCAGATTTTTGTGACAATCAAGCTTTAGTCAGTCGTATTCGAATTCCTGCTGTAGGTGTTCATTTGAACCTGAAATAATAAAAATTTATCAGTCATCTCATAAGATGTATAGCAGTAACATATTAAATTTTCAAGATGCTACAACAATTTTAAAAGCCTGGACAAAAACAAATCTGGAAACTTATTTAAGGTATCTCGTAACTTACTCTGTACATCTGGTCAATACTGCAACACGAGGAACAGCCGAAATTAATTATTATCTCAAGACTGATTTTTCATGATTACATCTATTAAACAGACTGAATTGCGAACCTGACATACCAATATTTTGAGTCCATGTTGTTAATCACTTAGTCACCATTGCACATAGAGAAGACTATTTTATATTTGCTTCTGTGCCGGTGTTGGTACGATACCAAAATATGTCAAAAGTTAATTATAAAAATGATGTAGTACTCCATTTCAATTCGTGTCATACATGAAAAAAAATCCGTTATTATAAAAACACGTGAGAGTCTATAATCATACCTTGCTTTCTGTAGTTTTTGTACGCTATTCCACCAAACCGAAAGAACGTCGCTTGAAAATATATTTTCATACATCGTAATGATTATAATTGTAGACGAAACTGTTGGAGGACAGAGGGGGTTTATTCGTCTTGGTCTTCTTTACAAATCACTGACCAGTGGGGTAAGATAAGGTAGGTTGAGGTGGCTAATCACTCTTTAATCATACCTTATCAGCTCATTTTTAATTTATGTTCATGCGTGTAGTGTTTCCCATGAACTGCCTGCTCCTCTCCCTACTCTATCTTTAGGTCATGCTGAGGTTATGCCTTTTTCTATCAATCTCATAGTATAGTAAATCTTAACCTTGTTTTCAATAATTTAACATAAAGTAAACTGTAGTTTTCTATTATTTTTAATCAACCAATCTATTATTTTTAATTAACCAATCTATTATTTTTAACTAACCAATTTTTATACTAGTACGTTTACTCGCCCAATATTTGACGGAGAAATTTAATAGTTTCTTGTATTTCAGAAACATTTACGCGAATTATATTACCTTACTTTATGCACTCAATCTGAATTATTATTTATCAAAATAATATTAGCTAGCAGAACCTGTGAAAATTCCACGGTTGATGTCACTATCGATCTGTATAATTAATGTTAGTGTTTCTCTTGGAATATTAAATCTGTCCAAGAAAAGACTAGGCTATACCTATCAGTTGAGGGAACAGCATTCAATGAAAGTTATCCATCACCAGGCAAGGTTTTAGCCTCCATATTATTGGATATTGTCCATCGATTACGTCGCGAAAAGTAGCAGTTGCTATAACGAATGATATAAAGCATTAATTTTGCAGTTGAAGCAAGAAACCGCCAAAACAACAAATTAAGCGCTCTTTCACTAAGACAATGCACGGTGTCATAAATCAATCATAACAGAGGCAAAAATATAAGGAATACACTTCGAATCAGGGAATGGTAATTAAACATTTCCATTCGCTTTTACTTTATTTCCTTTTGTTTTCTTTCTGTGTTCTATGTCGATTAATGATATTAATAAAAAAAATGTATATAATTTTAATTCGTTTCGTACTTTTTTCGAAGTGTCGTTGATATTTCTCTGGTTCATGTTCGAGTTCATGTCGGAGAAACTACATCGATTAAACTAATAGCATTAGGAGAGGTATGAATCTATACATCTAGCTATATATTACATAATACAGTTTATACTATCATGTCTTGGTTATGCAAGTAATTTAAGAGAATAAAACGCTAAAATAACACTAATCTTTTTCCTACTTATTTGAAATGAAGCCGCTGTTTGGTAATTAACTGTGAAGTTATCGATTGCGCAATACTTGTTTCACTATAGACTACTCACGCAGGCATCCTTACAGGGGGTATCCATTGTCTCTAGAAAATGAAAATAGATCTTTATAAAAGATTGACGTGTTGGCGAAAAACACTCCCAAATCTGGGAAATTTATTAATACAGATGTATAGAGAGCTATAAAAATGTAATCCACAATAATGAGTTGTTATGATGGTCATATTAAATGCGATTAAACTAATTGCTCTTCCCAAGATGAAATATTAGGAATCATTCTGCAATGTTCATTGCTCTATTGTAGTCTAGCCTTGGCAAGAAAGTAAATATTACTCAAATGTTGTTCCCATAAGAATGTTCGAGTCAATTATTTGAACCTTATATAAGAGACTAGTGGTCAACGAAATAAGTCTGGTTTTTAACTTGGATAGGGCCCTAAAAAGAGTTTTTCAATCTAATAGGTCCCACTTTGTCAACTAAGCTCCAACCTCTGTTCCCTCGCCACAATGTTGCATCTCTGCCTGTTTTACAAATATTTTAATGTAATGTGCTCTGATGAACTCGTTGCACTTGTGCCCCCCTCGACGTATATATCACTGACAAACCCGCTGATCAGTAAAATCTTACCCATTCAATGTGGAGGTCCCTAAATGCCAGAAAGTCTTCTACTCTAATAGTTTCTTCCCTCGGACAGCTAGACTTTGGAATTCCCATTCTGCTACCTACTTCCCTGGTTGTACTGACACGCAGAAGTTTAAATGTAATGTAAAACAACATCTTTTAGTCTTCCTGGGCATTGTCCTAAATAATAGCCACTCACGCCCAAGTGGCGATATGCCTTGTTAAGGGGTGAACGTTAATAAAAAAAACTGTTCATAAATATGGAAATTTTCGTTGATTAAAAATAATATTTCTTGCTTGCCGTGTAGAAAATGGTTTATTTATTCTGACTTTTAAAATTTATATCGTAAACGACTCATACGTAAAGACAAACTTTTGGTGGCGTCTATCGATTGATTTGTCAAAACAGACGCTGCCTTTAAGATTGAAACTTAAAACTGGGTTGTGTTTTCCTAGTGAGTAAATAAATAACTCCAGTACAGAATCGTGAAAAATAGACTAAGCAAAGACTCATTACTTGATATCGGAATTGCTATATATATATATATGTGACACAGAAATGTACTTCTCTTATGAAAAGTTTAAGAGAAAATTTACATTTCAACATCTAAGGTACAGAGCGAGATGTACCTGTTCTCATAAAAGGTACAAATAGAAATGTATTTTCCCTGGGAAAGGATCAGAGATAAATTATCTTTTCAACGCTCTTACTTAACCAGCTTACTAAGTAAGTGTGTCCAGCAATTATCCCAGAATGTCAGTGATTTTAGATCAGTTTGTAGCATAACGGATATGATCTTCGCTACTCGATAAATACATGGAAGTGTGTCGTCTATCACATAAAACTTTGCCAGTTTTCTGCTGATCTACCGAAATATTTCGATTCTGTGTGAATATAAAGCAACAATTCCAACAATTCTCGAGAAACTTGAATTCACACGAGAATTAAAAGATTAGTTAGGAGCATCTTAAACACAAATTGACAATGTCTAAAAAATTAACGCATTTTATACGTGACCAGGTGCGTATGTGTGTGCACGCGCGTGTGCGTGTGCGCGTGCGTGCGTGTGTGTGTGTGTGTGTGTGTGTGTGTGTGTGTGTGTGTGTGTGTGTGTGTGTGTGTGTGTGTGTGTGATACGGAATAATCACGTTGATACACCGGTTCTCGTCAGATTACCGAGGTTAAGCAAGGCTAGTACCAGATGGCTGACCATTTGGAAATTCTAGGCGCTGTATGCGCTCTACGCTTATCTCAGCATCGTTTCTAGTCGTCCTTAATCTCCACTTGTCACTGGTATTTAACAATGTCGACTTAGGAGAGGTGTCGTTGGAGATTGCACAACTAAAGCCACAAAAAACTCCACGCGGAGGCACCCTTATAGGAGGTATCCATAGTCTGTCAATACTGAAGAAAGTTACTGTCAATCCTGGGCCCAACTTTCTTCCTGATCTACATCAATGACCTCCCTAAACACATACTTAAATCATTCGTTGACATCTATGTTGATGACACAACCATCTACGGCAACACATCAAAGGCTGTAAATGACAAAGTTCTCTCTGATTCTCTCTCCTCTGATCTCGAGCGCGTGGTTCAGTGGGGGAAGACGTGGCTGGTTACCTTTAATGTATCCAAAACCAAACTCCTATCCTTACATCATCAACGCTCTGATCCCCATGTGGCATCAATTGGGATGGATGGCTCTCGTCTGGGTGAGGCCCCGTGTTTTGACAAGCTTCTGGGTTTGACCTTTACTCCTGATCTGAAATGGAACACGTACATCAAGTCTGTTGCCAAGGTCGCTGGAAAGATGGTGGGATCCTTCTACCGCTCCAGAAGATATCTCACTACTGATGCAATTCTCTATCTATATAAAAGCCAAGTACATCCAAAGATGGAATACTGTTGCCATATCTGGGCAGGAGCTGCTAAAAATAGCCTATCCTGCCTTGACAGAGTACAAAATAGACTTCGTGGCTTAGTGGTGGATGCCCTTTTCTCTACCCTGCAACCTCTCTCCCACAGAAGAGACGTTGCGAGCCTATCCTTGTTTTATCGTTATTTCCATGGCAGGTGCTTGTCTGAACTCCAATCTCTGGTCCCCCCTCGCCAATCTTTCACGAAAAACACCCGTCTAGCTGAATCCACTGTGAAAAATTTCCCCCACTCTTTATCTGTGCCTAAATCAAAACGTGGATTCCATGAACAAAGCTTCTTTCTTAGAACTGCACGCCTATGGAACTCTGTTCCGTCTGCCTGCTTCCCACCTGACTACAACTTGGATGTCTTCAAGTCCAACGTTAACAAATTCCTAATGAACCGCCCCCTTAAGTAAACACTTCATCAAATCTCCACACTAACGTAATGTACTTGCAATAACCCTTATCCCTGAGTGGCTTCCGGGCCTTGATAAGTGGTGATCACTGTGTAAAAAAAAACACACACACAAAGATAGGAATGTATGCATTGATAGATATGTGCTGTAAATTTTGAATGTAGGTTATGTCGGTTAAGATCTTATGTTTATAAAATCTTAGTGTTTTTTGGTTTTTTTTGCATTTTATTTCATTAAAGACATTTATTGCAAAAGTACCACCATAATAAATTGTTTCTTTGACTTTATGTTTTACTTCATAACCTGCAAGTGTCACTTGCACTTTATAACCTTCAGATCTTACGTAGCCTTTAACTCCTGCTTCATGAGATTGACTCGATCCGCCAAGTCTGCTTTAAATACGATCCGTAAATGACGAATCAACAGCCTACACTTTTACACATTATGTATTAGATATGCATACTATTTAGATTAGGGATTCATAACTGGGATTCACATGGACCCCTGGGGTTCACAAAAGTTTATATTCCTTTTTTCTTTTAAGATGTATGTATGTTTATTGAAAATTTCAAGATTTGTATTTATGATTTATGTTATAAATTGGTTTTACTAACCTAGAAACAAATATATATATACTAGCAGGCCACCCACTATTGCACGGTCGTAAAATACGTTTTAATATGATACATTGATTAATGCAGATTTCGTACTTATTATTATATTAGCACGACCCGTACACTGGCGTTGCCCGATACGGGCCGCATCCCCCTCGCAAAAAAAGTAAACTACGGTTGTTGTTGTTGTTGTTGGTGGTGGTGGTGGTGGTGGTGGTGGTCATTGCCGTGCCTAAACAATTGCGGACACTCGCGACGGTAGCCGAAATGAAATGATCTGGCTTTCACTAGCGATTAGTGATGGTTTGGGGCGATAACATGCAGTTACTGTTTGAATTTTATAAAAGCAATTAAGGGAATGGGTAAATCATTATGAATTAATAAAAATAGTATTAGTGGAAGACTTACAAAGAAGAGGAAGTCTTGAAAATCAACGGAAGCAGCTAAGACTGCTACCACTGATTTCGATTACTCTAAACAGTTCATAAACAGTGAGAATCCCTGGCATCTAAAACTTCCGTTTTTACTTTCCATTCTTACTCTAATGAAAAATTGTCCGTACTTATATTAATTCATACTAATTTACGCATCCCCTTAATTAATTTTTTTTTAATTCAACCAGTGCGAATCGCTCCAAACTATCATTAACCGCCAGTGAAAGCCAGATCATTTTATGTAGGCCACGGCCTCCAGTGTCCGCAATTGTTCAGGGACGGTTTTTGCGGGGAAAGAGGCAGCGCCGTTTAACGAATCCTGCTAGTATTTAATAAAGTACATTTAAAAAACGTAACTGTTTGATAAAAAAAATAATTAATTACTGAAACAAATGTACAAAGCGAGCGAGCGAGAGAAAGAGGAAATAAATGTTTGTTGTTTTGTCTTCGAACAAGAGAGAAAGAGAGTTGGGAAGAATATTAACAGCGAGAGAATCTAGTAACTAATATTGAGGAAGCGTTTATTTTTTTAATCGGCAAATCGTTGGTTTAAATGAAGTATGTTTAAATAAAGTCAATTAAAAAAACGTAACTATGTTTGTAAAAAATATAATTTATTACTGGAACAAATTTACAAAACGTGCGAGCGAAAGAGAAATAAATAAATGTTTGTTGTTTTGTATTCAAAGTGAGAAAAAGAGTGAGAGAGAGGGCAAGAGATAGTTAGGAAGAATATATACAGCGAGGAAATCCAGTAGATAATATTGCTGAAATGTTCATTTATAAATCGGCGATGATCGTAATATTGCGCGGGTTTAAATAAAGTATATTTAATAAAGTATCTAAAAAAGTAACTATGTTTGGAAAAAATATAATTAATTACTGGAACAAATGTACAAAGTGAGCGAGCGGGATAATTTACTCATAGGATAATTTACTCATAGGATAATTTACTCATAGTAGGTATCATGTTTAAATGGTATATTGGCTTTCGTTTAGCATGCTAATACCCTTAGTCTGAATTATAGAAATGGCCAGGGCTAATCCAATCAAAAGGAACGAAATTTTTCTGGGGAGATATTTTTATTTTTTGTAATGGAAAAGGGAAAGATTATGTTATAGCAATGAGTTTATAATCCAGTTACGAAGGTGAAATCCCATATCAGTCATAACATATGATAGTGGCTAATAGTTTAGACATAATAAATTTGTATGTGACATCTGTTGTTGCAAACTTACAGTACTTTGGTCTAGAGGGGAATCTATGCAATCAATATATATTGATTGCATCAATTTATGGAATCAATATATATAGTGCATTTATGCAATCAATATATATAGTGCATTTATAGAATCAATATATATAGTGCATTTATGCAATCAATATATAGTGCATTTATGCAATCAATATATATATAGTGCATTTATGCAATCAATATATAGTGCATTTATAGAATCAATATATATAGTGCATTTATGCAATCAATATATAGTGCATTTATAGAATCAATATATATATGCAATCAATATATAGTGCATTTATGCAATCAATATATATAGTGCATTTATGCAATCAATATATATAGTGCATCATCCCTGTTATACAGGGATGATGCACTTTTCGTAGCAAACTCCACAAATATACATTACGAAAAAGCAACTAAATCCTTACATAAACTATTTAAAAATTATGGTCTTACGATAAAGATCGACCCCAATAGAAAAATAGTTAATTTCTTAGACATAACCTTAGATCTTAAAAACTCTACTTTTTAACCCTACCATAAACCTAACCAATCAGTGCTATACGTCCATAACGCATCAAACCACCATAAATCAATATTGAAATCAATAGTCCCAATGTATCTCTAAGAATTTCTAGACTATCCTCTAAAAAATCTATATTTAACAAAAATCAGAAATACTATAATGAAGCCCTTAAAAACTCAGGGTACAAATCACAAATGCAATTCCTAAATAAAAATGATAGAAATAAAAACTACATCGAAAATAAACCTACAAAAAGCATAATAACATGATATGGCCATGTCATCCCGCGGACGAATAACAAAAAATGACCAAAATGCAAAACAAATCAAAATCGAACCACAAGTATTAGCCACCAACACAAATGAATAACAAACCAAAATCCCTAAGCGTAAAAAACAGGCATAGGGACATCCTATGGTTCAACCCTCCTTACTTAAAAAATCTGAAGACAAACATAGCCAAGGAATTCTTTAAAACGTTAGATAAAAACTTTAAAGCCGCTCATAGATACAATAAAATCTTCAATAAGAACACGATCAAAGTATAGTACTCAAGTATGCCAAACATACATCAAAAAATAATTAGTTCGAACAACAATAAAATCAGTAAGATACAAAACACGGATACAGAAAATATAGTAGGCTGTAACTGCAGAAGAAAAAATAGATGCCCTCTACAATGTACATGCAAAATAAAAAATGTAGTTTATAGCTGCACGGTATCATAAACCACAAATTTAAATGATATTAATGACAACCATAGCTCGACCACACGATCAAACAACCAAGCTACCAATCAAATACAATCCAACACAGTTCAGACCAATGCCGCCCCTAATCGACCTGACAATAAATACATTATACAAAACGCAATCTACCTTTGCTCCTCATCTGGTCTTATCAAACATAGAATTTCAACCCATAAGCACTCTTTTAAAAAACCCTCCCTTAAGAACCAAACCTAAACATATTTGGCAAATCAATGATAAGGATATTTCATTCAATCTAAAATGGGAAATAGTAGGATCATATAAACCGTATACCCCAAGAAACAGATCCTGTACTCTTTACAGATTTGAAACCCTCAAGATTTTGCAATATGACGATACCAAAAACAAAACCACCCTATTAAATTCAAGGGGGAACTACTATCGCCATGCATTCATAAACACTCGTTTAAATTTAACAATATAAACCACCATGGCTCATAAAAACCTTTCTTGTTAATAATATATCCTAGATTTTGTAATAGAATAGCTTTACTAATAAGATGTAGATCACCATTATTATTAACTAACTTACTTTCTGTATCTTAGTTAAATCTCTATTCAAATTTAACCCTTGTAGGTTACTAATTTTACTAATTCCAACAAATAAATAAATAAAATAAATAAATAAAACAATTATAATATTACTAAATTCACTCAATAAAATTATCTTATACTATATGATAAAAACAGCATAAGGACGAATTATTTCCCGTTGACCATATTACTAGACAAAACAAGATTATCTCCCTTCATTTTGTATATTTATATTTTTATTTAAACCTAAATTAAGCGATGATGAAATAAGCTAACCGTTAGGAACTTCCCTTTTGGCGTTTCAATTTGAAATTAAGCAGTTAGAGCATGTATAAGCTACAGACAACATCTAAATGAATTGCTCTGAGGATTATTACGGTTTTCAAAAGATGAACCATATTAATATATACTTATATTTGTTGAAATTCTCTTAATAGCATCTTATTATAACATTATACATAATCTAAACCCAGCTTTGTAATTTTATTCTAACGTTTATTTGAAACACAGATATGTAATTTTGTTCTAACTTTTATTATTAATCAATATTACTTTAATAATCTACTTCATTAATTAACTATTTTTCCTTATATTTTAATATATTCCAGATTCATCTGCACTACTTAAATGCCAGGTTTATTTATGGTGTCATTTATTTAAAAAAAAAAAACACCCAATATTTTGCTGATGAGGAGACTTTGTTTTCAAAAAAACTATATGCTAAAATTATTGCCCTTGACTCAATGTCTGCCACAATAAAAAAAAACATCGTTTCCGAAACGATCGTACAATTTATTGGCTTTGCTGTGCTCCTTTTTATGAAACGGATTTATAATTTTAACTTTAATTTTGAATTTTAATTTTAATTTTAATTATAAATTATCAATCACCTTACCAAATATAAAAGTAGCTCTAGGATATTTGCTTATTGAGCTTTGATACATCGGCTTTACAACGAGCATTATTCTTTTCCTGTATTTTAATTTAATAAGTATTTTACTATAACATTAAAATACACTCTGCTCTATAGAAAATTGCTCTAACCCCCTTTAAATTATATATATATATATATATATATATATATATATATATATATATATATATATATATATAAAGAAAGAAAATTACAATATGAAAATATATACTAATATATAGATTTATTCATTTATTTCATGAGGTTTATATACCAACTTACGGTGTAGGGTAAGTGAGAACTCTTTACACCATGGTATTTCGAAGTCTTATGCTTCTCATCAGAAGAGGAAAGAAGATGTTAAGTAACATAATAGGGATGCGGTGTCTAGCGATAGATACATTCGGAGCGAAATAATTATGCAGTAAGAGAAAAATATCGGGTGTTTGTGGGTGGAAGAACTAAACTGATCTCTGTGATAGGTTTTATTATATAATGAACGTAGGTGTATAGCATATTTGCTATGGTAGGTTTAATATATGTGTGCAATATGCATGATTAAACTATAGAGGAGAATATAGGGTAAGTTACTTGAAAGAATATTCTTATTTAATCATATGTATTTATGGATTATAGCTATGGAAACGGTTTATTTGAAATAGGTGGTTTATGCTATGTCGGTATATTTTAAGAGGGATATCTAAAATTATAACAGTACTTAAATGAAATATAAATTATTAGGAATGATAGTAAGATAAATGTGAGGGGAGAAATTATATGGGATATACTATAGAAAGATTTTTAAGTGAATAAGACGGAGGATAAACAGGCGGTAGAATAATGGGATAAAAATACGAAAGTGTATGGGATAAATAGATATAAAAATGTAAGAATTTTAGAAAAATAATAAATAATACAGGTATAAGAAATCCAAAGTTATTAAATATACGAGAATAAAAATGGATATAAAAATATAAGTACAAAAATATAAAGATATAAAGAGCCGAGCCAAAACAGAACAGAAATAAAATGAAAATACGACAATAAAGAAAATATACAGTAGGAGAAAGTACTTAAAAGCAGAGGACTAGAGATATTTTGAAAAGGTTTTAAGGTCCTTGTTGGGTGCAAAGCAATATCAAAACATTTTTTTTTAAAACATTAATAAATAAAACACTGATTAAATAAATAAATCTCTATATATAGTTATCGTCACTTTCTTTCTTTATTGGTTTCTATATGAGCGTCAAAACAATTTGTTGAGCTTTGCATTATCCCAATAAGTCTCTTCTTAATTGATCTTATTCTTTTAGTTTTAACTTCCCCATATATATATATATATATATATATATATATATATATATATATATATATATAGATAGATAGATAGATAGATAGATAGATAGATAGATAGATAGATAGATAGATGGATAGAGGAGCCGTTACACTAAGTTAACAAATTTACCGAACTTCCATTACTATCGATTACTATATTGTCCTTTTGACTACTGTACACACTTTAACCCTCATCCTTCACCTTGATAAGTGGTGACGCCTATGTAAAAAAAAAGATAGATAGATAGATAGATGATATAAATATTCTTAGGCGTTCACATGCAAAATAAGGTTGGGAATCCTTTATATAGACCTATTTAAAAAGTAGTGCAATACTAAAACAGCATGAATTTCGATTGATTTCAATATCCTTTTATCGACGTGCCTGCAGAAAGTGATTTCTCCAAACACTTCCAACGTTTTACTATTGCACTATTAATAAAACTTCATTCCTTACCACATGTCCACTAGTTGAAAGGTTCTTCAGATTAACAAAAGATTTCATATTCGGAAAACTAACTGTGAATACAAGTCATTAATGGAAGTCTTATGGGCACCAAAAGAAATATTTTCCTGGTACACAATGGGATCAAGATCAATATTAACATTTCATTCACGCACACCAATACTATAAAAGATGGTTTCAAAAACGTTCCGTCTTTACATGAATGATGTAAAAATAAATGGCGAATGATAAAATAAGTGGTGAAAGATATCGAATAATGTAAAGAATCAAAAGGGAGTGTAAGTAGAGGGTGAGTGAGAGAGATAAAGAAGATGGAAAAATAGTGATACAGAGATAAGGAGGGGGAGAACGTAGAGATTAGAGAGTAAGTATAAATTATGACATCGATAATTTGACTATGTGGAAATTGGCTTTACTTAAAAAAAAATGTGTGCTTCGTCCATTAATTCTGTTACATGTTTCTGATTCTTTTTAGTTGAGGATTGATAATTTGAATTATTTGAATTATTCAGACTACTTTCTCATCTTGAGTGTTATTTTAAAGATGTTTCCACCGATGTAACCTCCGACCACCTTTCGCATAGTTAGAAATCTTTCTGTCGATCTCGGGAATCTGTGCGGAAATTGGAAGGGAAAACTTTATTTAATCTATAGTGGAAGCATGCCTTGGTACTGTTAGCCATGACAGGGTAGACTTCTTATGTAATTCGCAATTGTATTATTATTCGCATGCACTGAGGATTCATTTACAACTAAATGTTTACCTAGTATTTTATTCGTTATGTCACAGGTTGCGGTGAGCAATTCTCATATATAGATAAGTAATTTTGCAGCAGAGTTGCCCAATCTCTAACCACAACTCTCCTGTTGCGTCGGTGTTCTTAAATACCAGTGACAAGTGAAGATTTTCATATATATATATATATATATATATATATATATATATATATATATATATATATATATATATATATATATATATAGTATATCTTTCGAAACTCCGCGGATTAAGGACAATCCACTTAATTTGTGTCTCCTTTTTGAAAATTAAATATGTTTTTAACTCTTCTTAAAGTGTTTTACATGTTTTATTAATATATATATATATATATATATATATATATATATATATATATATATATATATATATATATACTATCTTCAAGTACTATCCTAAACTTGGAATGGGGCAGCGGACCTATACTAAGTAGATATTAATAAGTCCTCTCACCTTTTTTTAAATGGAGAGTAGATAATGCATGTGGATGTGTTATTGGCAGATCCAGTAACTCTCGCTTCTCCTTTTTTTGTCCTTCAGTCCTCATTTCCAATGAGTGATTTTTCTGAAAAAGGGTGAAGAAAAAACTGTTTTCCAGGTCGGTAGCACTTCGTGAACAGTAGCCTGAGATATCGGAAATTTTCTGTTTCTATGTCTATCCTTGTGGTCATGTTACTAGTAAGGGTGCTGAAGGTAAACGTTTCATCTGGGCTGACGTTATTCGCCTGATAGTCAGGGTCCCGATCCTTTGATTAACCACTAAGGAGGCTGTCCTATCAAAATACCGGGGCTGCTGTATTGCCATTTGGTGAATGTATTCTGGACCATACAGTAGTTTTTGGTAGGGCCTCTTGATGCCTTACTAGTGGGTAATTGTTATGGCTTTACCTTATTATATGCTACAAAAAAAAAATGTCCTGTCTTTTTCTCTCTTACTTTGCCTATCTCTCCTGCTCCAACCAAGTCTATCAACCTGTTCAACAAATCCCAAACCTCAACATGACAAATCTCAAAAAAAAAAAACACGAATAAACCTAGAACCCCATCCACCAACGTAGACCCCCTACGACCATGTCTCCTTCTCCAACATCAGGGGTCTACGTTCCAACCTCCCAGAGGTTGAAAAGCAATTACAGGAGACGAAACTGGGCATATTCTTTCTAAGTGAAACTGGCATAGAGCCGACCACTTCCCTAGATGAGTTCATAATTAAAGGATACTCTAACTTAACATCTAAATATGACCCCCAAGATCGCCATAGGCATGGAGTGTGTGCCTGCATTAAAGATGGCTTTCCAAGTGGTAGGGATATCTCCAGAGAGGACCCTAATTTACCTTATATGTGCTTCCGGGTTGCACTAGCTTACACCACTGCATTTATATTTGCCCTCTATCGCCCCCACAACATGATGAGGGGAGGTTCTGTCATGATTTCGCCATTGCCTATGACCTCACTCAAATTGTTCACGAGCCCACCCGTGTGCCCAATACTACCGGTCAGTATGCAAGCTTTCTAGACCCTTTTCTCACAACTTCCCCTGAGCTATGTTTATGTTCCATTCTATCTGTTCTGGGATCCTCCGACCACTCTGTTGTAGGAGTTAAGATAAAAATTAAATGTAATAAGTCTTCAGACGTACCTCTCCACCGTACTGTATATCGATACTCTATGGCTGACTGGGATAGATTCCGTACATTTATATCTGACCTACCTCTGCATTCCAGGTTTAAAAAGGACGTGTCCTCTATAGTATCAGACCTGACCGAATGGTTAATTGTAGGCATACACCGATTCATACGATCCAAAACATTCCAACAAAAACCTAACAGCCAGCCATGGTTCTCCCCAGAATGTGCTGCTGCCATCGCGCACAGAAATCACTTTTTTCATAGCTACAACGTAATAGATACACCGAGACTAAAGCTGCTTTCAGGAATGCCAGCAACCACTGTAAAAGAGTAATAAAAAACGCAAGAGAGCTATATGCTCAGTCCGTTAAATCCAAAGTAGCTGAGCAGTGGCTTGGTTCCCACCAGTTTTGGCAAAGAGAAAACAGGATTCTGAACAGAAGCGTGCGTTCTATCCCAACCATCATCAATGGACCTGAGGTCATATCGTCAGCATCAGACAAGGCCAGACTATTTTCCAAGAACTTTGCAGCTAATTCTACCCTAACCGACGAAGGCCATCAACTCCCTGTATTTCCTCCTATAACAGGCAACACACTATGCAACATACAAATATCTGTGCGTGAAGTCGCCAAGCTAATCAAGAACCTTGATTTCAGGAAAGCAACTGGCCCTGACAGCATCCCAATTATAGTGCTGAAAAAGCTTCAACCAGAACTTGCACCCATACTTACAAAGCTGTTTAAGTGTTGCCTTAAGGAGAAGTGCTTTCCAACACCCTGGAAAACCTCATCAGTATGCGCTGTATTTAAGAATTCAGGCGAAAAGTCATCTCCCTCTCAGTACAGACCAATAAGTCTCCTATGTGTCATAAGTAAGTTCTTGGAATCCATATTAAATAAAGAAGTAGTCAACCACCTCAGCATAAATAACCTTCTTAGTGACACGCAACATGTTTTTTTTGGGGCTTTTTTTACATAGGCGTCACCACTTATCAAGGCCGATAAGCCACTCAAGGATAAGGGTTAAAGAGTGTAGAGTAGTCAAAAGGACAATATAGTAATCGATAGTAATGGAAGTTCGGTAAATTTATTAACTTAAGTGGAACGGCTCATCAGAAACTTGTTCACGTTGGACTTGAAGACAACCATATTATAGACAGCTGGAAAGCAGAAAAACGGAAGACAATTCCACAGGCGTGTAGTTCTAAGAAAGAAGCTTTGATCATGGAATCTATGTTTATGTTTAGGCACAGATAAAGAGTGGGGAAAATTATTGATAATTTTTTTCAGCTAGTCTAGTGTTTCTTGTGAAAGTTTGGCGAGGGGGGACCATAGACTGAAGCTCAGTCGAACACTTTCCATGAAAATAACGATACAGCAGAGACAAACTCGCAACATCTCTTCTGTGAGATAGAGGTTGCAGCGAAGAGAAAAGGACATCACCCACCAGGCCAGGAAGTCTGTTTTGAACCCTATCAAGGCAGGACAAGTCTTTTCTAGCAGCTCCTGCCCATATGTGGCAACAGTATTCCGTCCTTGGACGTACCTGGCTCTTATATAGATAGAGAATTGCATCAGCAGTGAGATATCTACTGGATCTATAGAAGGATCCGACCATTTTTCCAGCGGCCTTGGCAACAGATTTGATGTACGTATTCCATTTAAGATCAGGAATAAAGCTCAAGCCCAGAAGACTGTCAAAACTTGAGGCCTCCCCAAGACGAGAGCCATTCATTTTAATTAATGCCAGATGGGGATCAGAACGTTGATGATGTAAAGATAGAAGCTTGGTTTTAGATGCATTAAAAGTAACCAGCCACTCCTTTCCCCATTGTACAACGTGATCAAGATCAGAGGAGAGAGAATTGGAGAGAACTTTGTCGTTTACTGTCTTAGATGTGCTACCATAGATGGTAGTGTCGTCAGCATAATTGTCTACGAATGATGTAAGGATGTGATTTGGAAGATTATTAATGTAGATCAGGAAAAGAGTTGGGCCCAGGATGGACCCCTGAGGGACACCGGCATTAATACTGTGAGCTTCTGATTTTTGCCCATCAACTACTATTCTTATGAACCTATCAGAGAGAAATGATTTAATAATTGAGAAGACATTTCCAGCTATACCATAGCTGGAGATCTTGTGAAGTAAACCTTTATGCAATATCCTATCAAAGGCCTTTGATATGTCAAGAGCGATTGTCCTAGAAACGTTGCCTCTGTCGAGAGATTCGCTAATCCTATGAGATATAACTGTAAGCACATCTGCTGTAGATCTAGCAGAACGGAAACCATATTGTGTGTCACTAAGAAGTTTATATTTGCTGAGATGGTTGATTAATTCTCTATTTAACACAGATTCCAGCAACTTACTCATGACGCACAGGAGACTAATTGGCCTGTACTGAGAGGGGGATGAACGATCACCTGAATTCTTAAATACAGGGCATACTGATGAGATTTTACAGGGTGATGGGAAGCAATTCTACTTAAGACAACGTTTAAACAGTTTTGTAAGTATGGGTGCTAGTTCTGGTTGAAGTCTTTTGAGTACTATAATTGGAATACCGTCAGGGCCGGTTGCTTTACTGGAATCAAGGTTTTTGATTAGCTTGGCAACATCACGTACAGATATTTGTATATCACATAGTGTGTTTTCTGATACAGGAGGAAATATTGGGGGCTGGAGGCCTTGGTCGCAAAGGGTAGAATTGGCTGCAAAGTTCTTGGCAAAGAGTTTGGCTTTGTCTGATGCTGACGAGATTAACTCAGGTCCATTGACGATAGTTGGGATAGAGCACACGCTTCTGTTCAGGATTCTGTTTGCAATTTGCCAAAACTGGTGGAAACCAAGCTGCTACTCAAATACTTTGGACTTGACGGACTGAGCATACAACTCTCTTGCATTCTTTATTACTTTCTTACAATGGTTGCTGGCAGTCCTGAAAGCGGCTTTAGTTTCCATACATCTATTACGTTGGAAGCAGTGGAAAAAGTTTCCGCTCCACAAGATCTGCAGCAGATGTGCTAACGGTTATATCTCATAGTGAATCTCTTGACAAAGGCTTCCTTTCCAGGGCAATTGCTCTTGACATATCAAAGGCCTTCGACAAGGTAAAGGCCTACTTCACAAGATTTCCAGCTACGGTATAACTGGAAATGTTTTCTCGATCATTAAATCATTTCTCTCTGATAGGCTCATAAGAGTAGTGGTTGATGGGCAGAAATCAGAGGCCCACAGTATTAATGCTGGAGTCCCTCAGGGGTCCATCCTGGGCCCAACTCTTTTCCTGATATACATCAATGATCTCCCAAAACATATACTTAAATCATTCATTGACATCTATGCTGATGACACGACCATCTATGGCAACACATCAAGGGCCGTAAATGACAAAGTTCTCTCTGATTCTCTCTCCTCTGATCTTGAGCGTGTGGTACAGTGGGGGGAGAGGTGGCTGGTTACTTTTAATGCATCCAAAACCAAGCTTCTATCTTTACATCATAAACGCTCTGATCTCCATCTGGCATCAATTGAAATGGATGACACCCGTCTTGGGGAGACTCCATGTTTTGACAAGCTTTTGGGCTTGACCTCTACTCCTGATCTGAAATGGAACACATACATCAGGTCTGTTGCCAAGGACGCTGGGAAAATGGTGGGATCCTTCTACCGCTCCAGAAGATATCTCACTACTGATGCAGTTCTCTATCTGTATAAAAGCCAAGTACGTCCAAGGATGGAGTACTGCTGCCGCATCTGGGTAGAGGCTGCTAAAAGCAGCCTATCCTGCCTTGACGGAGTACAAAATAGACTTTGTGGCTTAGTGATGGATGCCCTTTTCTCTTCTCTGCAGCCTCTCTCCCATAGAAGAGACGTTGCAAGCCTGTCTTTGTTTTATTGTTATTTCCATGGCAAGTGCTCATCTGAGCTCCAATCTCTGGTCCCCCCTCACCAATCTTTCACAATAAACACCCGTCTAGCTGAAACTACTGTGATTAATTTTCTCCACTCTTTATCTGTGCCTAAATCCAAACGTAGATTCCATTTCTTAGAAGTGCACGACGGTGGAACTCTCTTCCGTTTGCCTGTTTTCCACCTGACTACAACTTGGATTTCTTCAAGTCCAACATAAACAAATTCCTGACAAACCGCTCTCTTAAGTAAGACACTCTATCAAATATCCAATACTAATGATTACTACAATACTATCTCATTGATTACTGTACACGCAATAACCCTTATCCCCAAGTGGCTTCCGGGCCTTGATAAGTGGTGACCTCCATGTAAAAAAATATATATATATATATATTATACTAAATATTACATGTTATATATATTTATGACAGAACGATTCTTATACGAAATATATATAATACTAAATAGTGATGGGACGATTACAATATTTTTCCCGATTCTGATACAATTACCGATTCCGATTCTTTATAAATCTCTAAATATTTTACTATAAAAGTGTTTTTTTTGTCTCGATTATGGCTTAAACACATCTTAAATGTGCCTATATTTTCTCAAACGTAAACACACACTTGTTAGGGGGTGATCTAAAGATTTTAGTCTTACTGGAAGTTTAAATCAATAAATATTTATTATTACCACAAGCAGTGGAAGATTTTTCTTTAACCAAAATTAAATAAAAAAGATAATTAATTAAATCGGTTTTGGCATCTGAAAATAGGCTCAAATGTTACGGATTCCGATACCCCAAAAGGCTCCAATTTTTTCGATTACCGATGACAATTTCGATTAATCGACCCAACACTTATACTAAATATTACATGTTACACACACACACACATATATATATATATATATATATATATATATATATATATATATATATATAGTAAGTTATAAAATATATATGGCAATTAAGCTACACAAAATATTCCGCGTTTCATCCACGCTAGGATTCATTAGCCTGATGAATCCTAGCATGGATGAAACGCGGAATAATCTGTATAGCTTAATTGCCATATATATTTTATAACTTACACCTAGCTCTACCTATGTATTGAGCACTGTTGAAGTAAATACTTAAAATTGATGCATAAATCTATAATTTCGTATATTAATTTATGTGATTAAATAAATAAAGTAGTTATATATATATATATATATATATATATATATATATATATATATACATATATATATATATATATATTACTAAATAATACATGTTCTGCTACAGTTGCTTAAACGTTGATATCGCTGACCTGTCTAACACTTTACTTTCTTTTTGTATCTATCAATCTATCTAAATCTAATGTATTTACAAAAGGTTATGTGTTGTGTATTAACACATCAATCACTTTCTGAAGGATGTTGTTGTATTAATTACTGCAGCCATATTCTTTGGGTAAAATTTAACTTTATTTTTCGGCATCATTTTCTTCTAACGTGATACACTGATTCTAATGTTTTTCGAAACATTTGATGCATTTTTGTAGAACGGTATGCCTTTGGCCTCAGAGTACGCTTCAGTTTTCGATACCTCTTCTTCATTGGAGCCATTTTTCCTGACTCATCCTCGTGAGGGTTGTGAAAAGCTAATAGATGCTTAAGGTCGGATCTGGCTAATAGACCGGTAGCGGAAGCAGTTTGAATTCAGTTTATGTTTTCGTGTCTTGCTGCAATTGATATGTGAGATGTTGTATTGTCTTCATGAAAGTGCACATTTTGCTTCAGCTTTGGCTATTTTATCATTTTTCCATTCAAATACACCAATAATGCTATTCGATTGATGCGAAAGTTCTTGCGAAACTTTTTAATTTTAATTTCAAATGATGTATTTTCAAAAAAGTTTTCATTATAATACCTTTACTTCATATATCATTATATATCATTACATTATCGAGTTTTTCGCTCTAAGTTTTAAAACAATTGTCTTCTTTTCAGAACGGTGAATACAAGATGGATATAAGCAAATTCACACAATTGTCTTAGGCCAAAAAGCTGCTGAAACAGATCACGATATCAACGAACGTTGGCCTAAGAACCACTACTGAACACGCAGCGCCATGGTGATTTAAGAAATTTCGTGGCAGCGACGAGAGACTTGAAGATGATGAGCGTAGTGGTTCGCCATCGGATGTTGACAACGATCAATAAGGAGCCTTAGTGAAAGCCAATCTACGCACAACTGTTCGATTTCAAACCACTTGAGATAGATTGTAAAGACAAAAATAATTAATAAATGGGTGCCTCGTGAATTGAACGATAACCAAAAGAAACGCCGTTATGGTGTGTCATCTTCCCTTCTTTTACGCAACAAGAACGGTCCGTTTTTCAAATGGTTTGTTACTTGCGATGAAATGTGGGTTCTTTACAATAACCGGCGACACTCAGCTCAGTGGTTAGACGCCAACGAAGTTCCACGATATTTTCCGAGGCCAGAGCTGTACGAAAGGAAGGTCGTGCTGACTGTTTGATGGTTTGCGATTGGCCTTATCAATTACAGATTTTTGATCGTAGGCAAAACCATTACGGCGGAAGAAGTACTGCTGACGAATGGACGAAATGCATCAGAAACTTTGACAACAATACCAGCATTGGTGAATAGAAAAGGCTAAATTCTTCTTCCTGACAATGCCCGACAGAACGTTGCTAAACCGACCCTGCAGAAGTTGAAAGAATTGGGCTAAGAGATTCTGCCTCATTCGCTATACTCTCTAGACCTCGAACCTACCGACTACCACTTTTTCAAGCTCTAAACAACTCTCTCCGTGAAAAATGCTTCAGAATCCGTGAAAAATGCTTCAGAAACTCAAGCGATATAATAAACGTCGTCATTGCCACCAAAACGCAAGATTTTTACGTTTCTGACATAAATACACTTACTTGTTTTGCATTGGCAAAAATGTGTAGATTCAGATGGTGGTTATTTTGATCAATAATTTTTTTTGAACCGAGATATGTTCATCTGAATTTAAAAAATAAAGACCGCAATAACTTTCTTGTCAACCTGAATTATAATATTCGCTAGTGATGGCACCTCTGCCAATATAATCCATGAGCAAAAATAACTTGTGTATCCAAAATACAAAAGTCAAAACCTTTCCTGATAATCTTTGCGTCTTTGATTATTATACATGGCTTTCACTATATTTTTAATATTTTCTTGAAAAACTGTCAAATTCAAGTAGCCTGGGCGCTCTGGGTCATTTCTGTAATTCGGGACGTGTTTGAAATCGGTATACCACCTTTTAACGGTTTCTTTTGGACGGAGCATAGTCCGAATAACAATTTATTGTTTCGCATGACTAATATTGTGTCTTATAAGAAAAGAATGCGTTATTAACAGACGAAATTCAGTTTCTTTTTTATTGTTTGCATCGATAGCTTAATTTACATAAATGTAATTTGTAAACTAATAATACGATTGTGTTCAAATTTTGGCACGTGATATTTGAAGGCAAGTATTTTGTAAATATTGTATAGATATTTCTGGCGCCATCTATGTACATATATATATATGTATATGTATATGTATATATATATATATATATGTATATATATATATAATTTTAAACTATGTATCAGTAATAAATATCGTGTTATTTAATTAATAAATCAGTAATAATGAACATTTAAACGGTCGTAATATTTTATAAATAAGAATGCAGACAGTTGCATCAACGTTCGTGCATAAAGGCTTGAGGGTTTAAATAAGTGTCTGTAGACAGACACTGGAAAGAATACACTATGGTATAGTAGAAATTATTTTGTAAATTATGTAATTTTCACTCCTTTTTACCCCAAACAAGGCATATTGCCATTTGGACGTATAAGTGGGTACTATTTGTTATCGTGTGTAACAAGAGACTGTGAGAAGTTGAGCAGCAATATTTTTGTTCACATCACATTTAAACGTCAGCAAGTTAGAAAAATCAAGGAAGCAGTAACCAGTGGGGGGATTGCAAAGTCCAGCATTTCTAGGGAAGGAACTATTAGAATAGAACGCCTTCCGGCATTTAATTACCTCAACAGTAAAGGGATGGAATTTTGCTGCTTGTCGTGTTAATGTAGAGCATCTATGTCGAGAGGACACAAGTGCTGTGAGTTCATCTGAGCACATTCCATTTAAGTACTTGTAAAATAAGCACTAGGATGCGATATTGCAGCGTAGGACAGAGTCTGGAGCTTGGTCGATGGTGTGAGACCTATCAGATTTGAAATAACTTAGAGGGCTTCTCTAAGTATTAAGTATTAAGCGTTCCAGCTTAGATGTAGCAACAATACTTCATGCATGGGTAAATTGTGGCTTTGTAAAGATATAGAACCAAGAGTATAGGATCATCTCTTGTGTAAGTAATTTTCTCGGGCGGTAGAGGGATCCCATCTTTTCAGCAGTCTTGGAAACGTCATCAATGTTTTTGTTCCAATCTATGTTGCTTCTGAATGTTAGGCCGATTAGTTTAAAAGGTATGCTCTCAGGTATAGCGTTATTTATCATGGCAATCAGAAGTCGAGAAGCTTTTTTCGTAGCAGTTAAAGGAATTCAGCTTAGAAGTAGTAGAATTAAATTTAACCATTCACTTACGTCGCTATTCAACTACCGACTAAAAATCGTTTTCTACGATTATTGCGATTGTTTTGGATATGTGTACAAAGGTTCTGGATATGTGTTTTGGATATGTGTATAAAGGTTCTACCCTCATGTCTATTATAGAGCGTAGAGTCATTAGTAACTATACCTATCTGAGACAGTATTTTATCAGGGAGGTCATTTATAAATAAGAGGAAAAATAAATGGCCCAAGGATCGACCCATGGAGTACACCTGCATTAATATCATATTGTTTAAATGTACGGTCATCGGAAACAATAATTTTCTCCTGACTATAAATGATCTAATTATGTTGAATATTCGATTTAATGAGATTTCATTTTCGTGAGAAGCCCTTCATGCCAGACTTTGTTAAAGGTGTTGGAGGCCTACAGTTCTACGCCTTCCCATCTTATTCAGAGCATGGTGTATGTGTTCAGAGATGACGGTTAGCATTTCTGCAGTAGAAGGAGCTTGCATAAAGCCATACTGTTGATCAGAAAAGAACTTAGAATTTACAACATAATTTACAACATAATTTACAACATAATTTACAACATAATTTACAGCGTAGGGGCAATAAACTGGTGAGGCGATAATCAAGCGAATCTATTTTTTCGCCTAAATTTTGGAATACTGGTACAAGGAAATCATCTTATTTTTATTTAAAAGTTTAATAAATAGCGTTTTGGCCTCTCGTGATGTGTCCATTCTGTTGTCCTGATGGGCCATCTGTTGTCATGTTATATGACTACGTGCCCTGCCAATCTGTGTTTAGATGTCTTGATGCCAATATTGATGTCAATACCTCTTGTTTGTTGGCAAATCCAGATGTTTGTACTTCTGTCTTGTAAAGTGATGCCCAACATTTTCCTCTCCATCTTTCTTTGTGCCAAGATTTGGCAAGACGTCAGATCCCATGTTTGACTACTGTAGATCATCATAGGTAGAATATTTTCACTGTCCCAAAATAGAGGGGTTCAATATATTTATTGCAGCGGCCATAAAACAAATGCTGGCATTTGAACGATTAGTCAAACCAAAGAGAGTCTACTGAAACACGTACGACGTACGGACACAATAGCAATTATTGTTAAATAGCAAATGTGACGGTCACCACAAAAAATCGGAGGAATCAGTTTTATGGATATTTTGTTATGTATATGATACGAAACACAAGACGATTTGAGATGTATGCGTGTACTAGTTGTAATCTGGAAATGCACATTTTAAAGGCAAAGTGGTTATTATTAAGTGAATCGACACTCGGTTTAATATAACATAAATTTAATTTTTGTCGTATTTTACGGTGTTATAGATTGAATGGCGAAAACTCAATACCTGAATATAACCACTTTTACTCCTACTCTAGAAGTAGAAATTAAAAAACGGCTGATCGGATTCCCTATAAATTTCAATGAATTTATACTAAACTATAAAGTTTAAATAAACCAGTCGAAAAAGAATTAAAACAAAGACTTTGTTACACGTTTACATTTACTACAAACTTGCGAGGAAGTGGGTTTTTATTTTACATTACATTTATATAGATCATGCATTGTTTATCTAGAGTTATAAACGCCTTTTATTGGTTATAGTATATTCATCCACTACGATTAAGGAAGAATTTTGTAACCGAACTCAAACTATTTAATGACGTGTCTTGTAAAGATTGCTGAAATGAGTCCAAATACGTGTTTATCCTTCATATGGGCAATTTTATAAGACTCTTTGAATCTATAGAACATCGCTCATATAATTTTGCCCCAGGGTATAAATTTGCTGAATCATTATGACGAATGCAATCTATGTTAGCATCGCTTCAATAACAATATTTAAAATCCTGTTCGAATTGTTACAATATATAGACAAATAATTAGATAAAATATTTCCTTTTCTTTGAAATCAAGTAATGACTCTTTTAATGATAGTAATTTTTTGTGTACCTAAATTTATCAGCAGTCAATTTATTTGCTACTTTTAAAGACTACACACACTTATTTAATGCTTTTTTTTGTTTTTTACTGGCAGCGAAAACTTGATGCGTATTTTATTTCATTCAAATTAAATCAACGCTTCTGTAATAGAATTCACTCCCCTGACGTTAATCTCGCGTCGCCAACGCACTGTTTTCAACATTTCAAAATATAATCGCTGAGACACAACGCGCGGATCTTTATTACTGACTTTTCTTTCTCCAATATATATATATATATATATATATATATATATATATATATATATATATATACATATATATATATATATATATATATTTGTTGTTCAGTAATCAAATACTAGAAAAGGAAGATTCAAAATGTCGAACCATTTGTTTCTAATGGTATTTTTATGAACTTTTACTTTTGAATAATGAGTTTTAAAAATTAAAAAATATTGGCATCGATAAGATCATATGATTGAATCTGAGGTTAGTTTTATTTCTTGATTAAGCGTGTAATAGTGATGCCATGACATACATGCATATACACAAACGTACAATATATATATATATATATATATATATATATACTAGCATGGGTACCCTACGTTGCCTGGGTTGGCATGAAGTTCCGTTTGGAACACACCTGTTATACTAATCATTTTTATCATGGGCAACGTGGTTACCCGCACAAAAATTCCAAAAATAAAAGAACGGATAAAAACATGAAAATGTAATCGCCCCAAAAAGAAGTATGTGATACCCTCTCCAACAGATATTTCAGCAGAAGGAATACAAAGAGAAGAAACTATTCTTCAAATATTGAGCACTGGAAAATTTATTAAAAATAAATCATTACAACTTTTATTTCAATAAAAATAGCAGCGAATGCCCGTGCGATCGAAAAAATATTAGCTAAGTATGCCGACCCCCTAAAAGAAATTGAAGATCTACCAAAAATTAATTCCAAAAACAATTAAATTAAATTTTTTATCATTGTAATGCCCCCCACCAATGTAATTTGTCATATTTTGGGGTTTGTTTTGTTTATGAAATTGTTAGGTGAACGTACAGAGTGGTCTCATAAAAATGAATTAAATTTATCGTTATTTTATGTTTTAAATCTAATTTCCGCCCCCCCCCACCACTGAAAAAAAATTGTATTTGTCATGTTTTGTCCCCCTCAATCGCCAAACTTGAAAAAATGCTAAAGGTGGCATGCCTCGTTGAACGCTTGGTGGCCAAAATGTGGGTGCTTATTTTGCGTTAAATTAATATGGAAAAGTGGTCCCCACTCTAAAATGTTAATTTTCTTTCTTTTAAAATTTCTTTCATATTATTTATAAAGGCTATTTAAACGTATTAGGCCAAAAAAGTAGATCTTTATTTTTTTAGGTAGCTCACATCGTAAAAAAATTACCAATTTCTGTATTGCCGTTTATAGAATAATAAACACAAACACATGAAATCTTTTCTTCAGTTTTTTGTAAGTGTTTTTTTTTAATATTAAAAAACAATAAAAGCCAAACATTTTTCTATCTGCTCGGAATTATTTTTTCAAGCTAGAAATTTATTGAGATTACCAAATTATTTTATTTGGTGTTAGTATTTTTTGTTTTGTTTTCTTTGTGTTTCGAAGAGGCAAATAACTCTAAAACAAAGACTTAAAATATCGATGTTGGAATAATAATTCCAAATAAATTTAATTAAATATGTTATCAATATAATTATTGTTTTAAATTTATTAAATAACGATTTTAAATAGAACACTTATAACAATTCTCTCGCTAGACAAATTAACTGAGATACCGCTATTTAATAAAAGCGATTTTTCTTAATGAAATATGTAAATGAGATAATCTTTTTATTGTATATAGTTTGCAAGAATCATACTATACATAGAAATAAATGAGAGTGTAAAGTAATGAGGCTTTTATATATATTAATCAAATTGTGAACAAATAAACAAACAAACAGACAGGAATACGAATTTATATATTCATATATAAACACAAACACTATAAATTATAATTTACAGGTATTTATTGTTCGCCAGATTACTAAAAACATATTAAGATTTCCTTATTCCGAGAAGTTTCAAAGAATGCATTCTTTTCATCAGAGGAAATATATTGCCTAATAATTATTATGGCGAAGCTATGAATTTGCTCGTACTGGTATAAATTGACGCTACAATATGAAAATTAGTAACATATGCAAAAAAGTAAAAATCCAAATAAAACGTTGTGTTATAGTTAGATATTTCCAAATGTGAAATAATCATAAGAATCAATGTTCTCTTAAGAAGTAGTCGAATTTACAAAGGTCCATATTAACATTTATAAATGTGCGTAATTCAAATCTGTAGAAAAATCCAGTTTCGAAGCGATCGATAAAGAAAGATTATTTCGAAACGTTATAGCCTTTATTACTAAGAGATAGAGCAACTGGTGTACCGCTGCTTTTATCGCCAGCTGAGAATTGGTAATAGCAGAAAAATAATGTTTTTAAAAAATTAAGTGAAGTAAAAAGAGATTGTGCCATCGTTACCAAGACAGTTTGTCCATTAAATAATTAGGTTATGTGTCAAGTGGCGCCCTGCTGAACAGATGCGTATAAAGTAAAGACTTTCGATTCAACGGAAATGACAGAAAGAAAGTGTGATTTCGGAATAGAGAAAAATTGATTGAAAAATATTGGTGCTAATATAGACATAATTTTAATAATAATAATAATAATAATAATAATAATAATAATAATAATAATAATAATGTTATCATTTATAATAATAATAATAATAATAATAATAATCACAATAATCAAAAATAACTGAATGGTAATAAAAGGTGATAATAATACTAGTGAAATGTGAGGATACTGATAATAATAGTAACATATCAGCAAAAATTAGTTATAATAACGTTAATGATAATATATAGATAATTTTCAATAAATCATGTAATGAGACAGTATAAAATCTAGTTATTAAATTTATTTTTATAGCATTTGGTAAAGGTTAGAAAAGGTTTTAAAGATTTTAATTAAATATACATATATTGAAGGAGATCAGAGTGTCTAAAGGAATTCCATGAGTGATTTTTCCCTCATGGATAAGCAAAGTGATTATTGCAGTGAGGAATCAAAAATTAAACTGTAAAGGAAGATATAAGGGTTAAATCCTCAGAAAGTAAGCTTATCAATAGTATGTGATATATGGGAATTATTTCCAATTGGTGATTAGCTAGTTTATGGGATTTAATAGGGGCTAAGTAATTTCGAAGTTGATGCCTTTGTATTTTTGGCTTATGTTGCATTAGAAAATTAATTCGCTTTCCGTATTAATCACGGGGGAATGTTATTACCTCAAAAATGCACAGGTGACATAATTTGTATGACTTAGATTTACTTATAACAGTCCAATTTATTGAGAAAGGAATGTTCTTAGATCCAAGTTTTGGTTACTATCTGTATTCATATGAATAAGTAAAGGTATTAGGTTAGATATTCTTAGCTTAGTTTAAGTAGAAGTAGATCTAATGTATGTGTATGTTTTGATCAAAGTCTTGCTATTGTTATTGGCATGGTAATTTCCATAATGGTTATGTGTGGTATATATTGATGTGATTATCTATAGCGAAAACTGGAGGAGATGGTCAGCAAGATGAATTGGGTTGTCGGTGTTCCTATTATGGGAATTAATAGGCGAAATGCTATTACTATTCATAATGTTAATGTTATTACATTGTGGAATAGTTCGTGCTATCAAAGGGGATGGGTCATTGATAGTTGAATGATTTGTATTGTTTATTTGGGGGCCTTCAGTTGGAATCTCAATTACGGTGCAAGAATAAACAATATCTTTATTATGCAGTTATTACCGAGAGGGCAATCACGTTTTTGCAGTTACAATTAGTTTCAGAGTCTAAGAGGAAAGTAATTTCTTGGGCTGCTTTAATTTTGTTATTATTTGGTGAGATTATTATCTGGGCTTAAATAGGCATTGTTGCGTAAGAAATCTTAATGGAATTTCATTATGTATAGTGCTGTATCTATGTGAGTAGTTAAATAATTTTCTACAATATTGTAAACTTCTTTATGGATATTTGTTCTGACATTAGAACTGAAAAGGGAGTAAACCAGATATTATTCTTTTTCCTTATTCTTTTTTCCTTAAGCTTTTTCGTGGCCGAGACTATTATGATTGGAGTGTTAGTTAATCTTTTCGGTATCTCCTAAGTTTCGTAGGACATTATTGAAGAAAGTGGAGTTTTGTTCGAAAGATTTTCATCAGTAGAGAGACAATAAATGATATGAACTCTACTATTTGGAGTTAAGGTTAGGAGAAGCTGGACGTTTTCTTGCGGGTGCAATACTTATACAAAGTTACTAAAGAAATTATGAAGTTTCTTGACAGTTTTATTATATTCTCTTCCTCTAGCTATTTTAGCAAAACTGAAATCGTCCCTATAGAGGCCTCCTCGGATCTGATTAGAATGCATCTTTATCCGTTCAAAAGGAAAAGCTTCACCAAATCAAAATTGTTGGGTGTGCTCTTCTTTGTTTATTGGCAAATTTATCAGGGATTGTCTGGGTAAGAGAATTAATTTAATTTTAAAATCTGTTAAGTCTGAGTTTCTTTTTGCAACGACGAGGGCCTTATTTAAAAGGATATGGGGAAACTGACGAGTAATAGCTATTAATATCAAAATTTATAAAGCTTAGTCTTTGCTCATCTTTAAGGTTAGTGAACCAATTAATTACTGAGTCAGAGTTTTGCTAAAGTAGGAAGTCCCGGATTCTTTTACTCACTGCATCTATATTAAAACAAGGGGGAAAATTAATCTAATAGTGAGGCTGTCGTGGAAGTTGGGTTGTGAACTTTAGGGGTCAATCTTGGGATGCCTGTAGTTAATATTTCAAAGACTATGGATGTTCCTTGCTTGTAAAAGGTTTTTAGCATCAATACAGAGATTATCAAAGTATTAGGTGTAATCGTTTGACTGATTTGTTTAGCTCCCTATATATGAGCTTCTTATATTAATCAAGTTTGTAGTAAATTTTGTCTTATTAGTTGGAACAAAGATATGTGATTTATATTTAACGTTTTGTGCAAACTTATTAATTTTTCTAGTAATTGAGTTAGGAAGTAGTTTTGTTTTCTAATTTAATCTTCCTAACCATATACACACACACACACACACACATATATATATATATATATATATATATATATATATATATATATATATATATATATATATTAAGAAACTCCAATGAAAGAAAGATGTATATTTAAATAAGGGAGTAGCAGCTTGTAGTTTTGATATACAGGAGGACATAAAGATACACCTCACAGAGGAATACACCAAAATCGACGATAAAATACTCACCGACATCAGAAAACTATGCCCCAAGGAGATCCATCAATTCCTTATTGGACTTTGGGAGTCTGAATGCAGAGAGGAGGAGGAAAAATCCAAAAGAATTATCGAAAGGAAGATAACCTGGCTAAAGAATCTACCAGAAAAAGAAAAAACGAACAAGTACCGAACATGACCAGTCAAACCTACCAAACACCGAAACATACCCGATTTCAACAGCTGGAGAGATTCCAAAACAAAGGTAAGAAACGAGACACACATCACTCTCAAACATACCCACACAACAGACCCAAACACACACAACGAAACGACCGGAACATAGTCATACCATACACCCATCCCCACCAACAAACTAAACCATAACTCCCATCTAGAACACCACACATCCACACAAGAACACAGGCACCATACAAACACAAATACTACTACCAAAATGCTCCAAAAAACAACATATCAATAACCGACAACTCACTACCACATGACAATACTAAAAGATACAACCTCCCACAACAATACGAACATAATTACTACCAACCATGTCACCCAACTCAGTCAAGAACCCACTATCTCTTACCCCACCCCACCCACACAAACCACAAAAAATCCCCCTACTTAACAACCCCCACTGTAACAACCAAATGGAACTAAACCACCCCTATAGATACCACCCAACACAAAACAATCTTTACAACACCCACCCCCAGTACCCCACAGTACAAAACCGACCCCAAAAATACCCCCCACACAAACACAACCAATCCGAATACCCCAGGTACCATCATAACCCATACATCCCTACAAAACGACACAACGAACCTCCCAACCGAATCAACGAAACTAACGACCCTCACAATCATTTTTAGGAATCCCTCACAAAATGACAACACCAGACTAGACAACAAAAAACACAAAGTCATCAACCTATCTACAGAAACACTTACAAAGGACGAAATTGAAGTACTAAAAGTAGGTCTCAAATTCTGCCCAACCCCCAGAAGTAACATAGCAGAGTTAAAGAAAGACCTCAAAGAATTTGAACGCAAATTTAGACTCATAGATATACTTAACGACAGTGATAACACAACAGACGACTCTCTTAGTGAAAAACAAATCAACGTACTTCCCCAACAAACATAACATCGCAAAAGAACTAAATACCTTCTTTGAAACGCTCTGGAACCTCAACCTCCAACAAAAAGAAAACCCCACCAGTAATCTAACACGAAAACAAAATCAAGCACTTAAAAAAATCCAACACGATAACAACTTAGTTATAAAGGAAGCAGACAAAGGTAGTGCAGTAGTTATAATGAATAAGAACTTCTATAAAACAAAAATTTTAGAATCACTAGGGAACGAAAAATATTACAAACCAATTAGCTCTAACATCGACGACACAACCATATCTAAAATAACAAAACTCTGCACAACATACAATAGTACATTAACTAAAAAAGAAAAAGACTTCCTTACAAACTTCACAACAAAAAAAAACATCTTCTATGGGCTACCCAAAATATACAAATCTAACCAGGTAAGATATGCCATCAACATACAAAAGTCGGAATACATAAGCACCCCAAACCCCAACGACCTCACATTCAGACCCATAGTAGCAGGACCATCATGCCCAACAAGCAGACTTAGAAACCTAATAGATATACAGCCCTTCACCAATCTAGTCAGAAGTTTTGTAAGAAATAACGCCCACTTCCTTAACTCCCTACCACAAACAGTAGATGACGGGACTATACTAGCCACATTCGATGATAGCAGCCTATATAGCAATATCCCACACAATCTAGGAAAAGAAGCTATCGCATATTTGATTGACAAACATACACAGACTTTAAACCCCAGATTCAATAAACAATTCGTGATTGATAGCATCGACATAATCCTCAATAACAACTCCTTCCAATTCAATAAAGACAACTACATCCAAATACTAAGCACAGCAGTGGGTACCAAAATGGCACCGACATATGCCACCCTTACACTCGCCTTCCTAGAAGAGACCCTTTATGAAAGGATAGAGCAAAAGTACGGGCACAGTATAAAAACACTCTTCATAAAATCTTGGAAAAGATACCTAGACGACTGCTTTACCATCTGGAGAACCTCATGGGGGGATATCAAAGAACTCCACAGTTTGCTACAAAATCTACACCCAAAATTAAACTTCACACTAGAACAAAACCCCACAGAACTACCTTTCCTAGACATCCTAGTTACAATAAAAAACAACAACATAATCACAGACATCTACCACAAACCCACAGACACTCAACAATACCTCCACTCAAAAGCCACCATCCTAAAAACTGTCTAAAATCAATACCCTACTCCCTAGCACGTAGAGTCTGCACCATAGTAACAGACAGACACCTCCGTTCAACTAGACTGAATGAGCTACAAATAACACTGCGGAAAAGAGGATATCCACTATCACTAATACAGAAAGGTATTGAACTGACTGAAAAAAATCCAATAGACCAACTAAGAACCCCAAAAGAACACAACAAAGAACAAATTTTAGCATACGTCTCTACACACAACACAAACAACCCAGAACTATTCACACAGACCTTATCCTCCTCAAGCAGAACGACAAACTAAACAACATACTTAAAACAACAAAAATAATAAAAAGCAAACGCCAACCCAAAAACTTAAAACACATCCTAACTTCCTCAAAAATCGTCCCACATACTACAAAAGGGTTACAAAATGCAACAAACCGCGATGTGGAGTATGTGACATAATAATAGAAGGTAACTCATACACATTCAAAAATCCAGCACAAACATTCAAAATAAAAAAGGATCTAAATTGCACCTCCAGAAATGTAGTATATGCACTAAGATGCACAACATGCAACAAATCCTACATAGGCGTCACCAAAAATTTCAGCAATAGACTGGCCTTACATAAGAGCAACATCAAAATTGCAGATAACAGACACCTCTATGTTTCAAAACACGTACACACATGCAGTGGAAACAGCTTCAAAATAATGCCAATCTTCCAAACAGACAATTATTTTTATTTACTTACACAGGAAAAAAACTTCATCACCAGATTCACTCCTGAACTAAACAGAGCCTAATATCATCACACAAAAACATGAAATGCAAGGTACACTCGCATGCACATCCATACACATACACATATACACACCCACACATAAATCAGAACCGACACATTAAAACACACACACGTGCGCGCATACAACCACACACAGACATAACACCCCTATCTCTAATACAACACACTGAACAATACCAACCCTACTTAACTTCGAAACCAACAACACTAGGAAACACCTAGAACCATAGTATAATATCTGTTCCAACAACTCGCTCCCTCCTCAGTCAGTGGAGGGAACCCTCTCATGACTGAAACACCTATCATCCCTTCTATCATCCCCCTCCCATACCTATACCCCCTCCAATTGCCCCCCCCCCTCTGGGGAAAAATCTTCCCCACACTAGGAACCGATCCTGGATCTGACCATACCCACATGGGGAGACAAATAAATAGAAACATTAAAAAAATCCCCTATACATATTTTAAATACACCCCTCTTTCTAAACAAACATAATATAAGGAATACCCGAAAAGACTAAAACGAAAAATCACAATACTAAAATCCAAGAATCCAAAAAATAAATATCAAAATAGAATGACAGCACCCTTACCCTTATTTCAGAAAAGCTGGTTCCCCCTCCCCCTCCTCACACATACACACTAGTAACGACCTCGGATCACAGTCACCTTGGAAGCAAATAACCTCATAATGCTATAAAACAGTATACGCATTCTCAAACCAATAAAAGAAAACACACACACGCACACACACGCACACACGCGCGCGCACACACACACAAACACACACACAAACACACACACACACACCCTACCCCACCCTAAAGGAAAAGAAAAAAACACTAGCAGAAAGTGAGAGTGACTACAGCCAGGTCAGCGGCCTCGACAAGCCCAATAAAAGAGTAATAAAAATTGAACATGCCAATGAATAATAAACACTTACAAGCCTCCACCCCTTGGAAACACTTCAAATGAACTACGAAAATTGCCATTTTTACATTTCCAACACATTTGAAAATAATTTCTGACGAGGACGCTTCACAAAACGTCTGAAACGCGCGTAAAAACGATTTCAATGACTTAAAAACATTATTACAATGATCCAAATAATTTTCAATGAACAACCAAGACACGGAATAATAAAATAATGTTAAAAAATACACATTGTTGGTGACTACTCCTTTATTTAAATATATATATATATATATATATATATATATTATTTTTATGATTTTTTTCGTTTATATTTTACTTTTTTATATACTAATCCTTACTTTATAAAGCTCAACATAATTACGGAGCATATCATAAACAGATGATTTTTTTTTTACACAGTGGTCACCACTTATCAAGGCCCGGAAGCAACTCGGGGATAAGGATTATTGCAAGTACGTACATTACGTTAGTGTGGAGACTTGATTTATTTTATTTTAATTTATATCCATTAATAAGAAAAATTAATTTTGATTTTAATTTGAGCTATTACATATCAATAACAGTTTAATATTAAGTTTTATTTACGTAACTACCTACTATTACTTAATTACTACTATTACTTTTGCCAATTAATTATTACTATTTTATTTTTATTTCTTTTATTTATCTATTTTTATTTAATTATTTAGAACGTTTTACTTTACAATTGAGCCAATTGTTAGGATATTTCCAGTTCTATGACTTCAATTCCATATGCTAATTTAATATTTAATTTATTATTTACATATAATTATAAAATACAATTATTAGCGCTTAGTTATTAGTTTTAAATTGAATACTACAATATATAAAATATATCATCGTATTTTTTTCCTAATCAATTCTACATATATATCGGGTTATAACTCGTGTTAATATTTGGTATCATTGTTATTACATTGGGTTTATTTATTTACGAATTCCACTTTATAATATATTATTTGCTAATTTTATACCTTATCTTCTCTATATAAATAAAATGAACTCATTTTCCCGTCTGACTTTGACCTTATTAGGATTAAGAATCTAGACATTTTATGCAGATGTACTATGCACGAACTGCATCACGATATCCGAGGTGTGTTATAGGTATATTAGCTATCCACTAACTTGCAGATCGGAGCTTCCTATATTATATCTGGTGAGATTTCACTGCCAAAACCGGTTACGATCAATGGAAGTAGTAAAGTCACCTCTCTCTAAAAAATTCATACTTCCATCGCCACCCATTTACACCGTATATGACCATTCACAGGAGACAAATAAGGACGAACACCGGTTTAGGTTTTCATAAAAACTGGACTGCAATTAAGGTGAAACGCGCCACGCTATCTTATACTTTGCTTAAAAATAAAAACAAACACAAACCGAAAACTTTACATTTCCTTACAGTGCATTAAAACTTATGATACTTCAATTCCGTTTTATTTCGCATTCTTCGGCAATTACAACATCGTTTTCTTGACTTTGAGGGGGTCCATGTATCGTCCCTCTGTTTTTCGTTTTCCCGATCTTTCCTTTTCTCAAATTTATTTCTTCTCTCTTTCCGTGTTTCCTCTCTTTTTCGGCAAGTTCACCACCGTTTCTTTTCATTTTTATTTATTTTTATTTTATAAACTATCTTCTGTTTCTGTTTCTACGAAATTTACATTTTGTTTATTTTTTTCTTCTCTCTTTCCGTTTTTCCTCTTCCCTCCGCAAGTTTAACATCGTTTCTTTCTTTGTAATACAGCCGGATGTTTTAACACTAAAAAAACGCAAATAAATTACATGGATTATTTATACGTGGTTCACATTTATACACTAGGAAATATAAATACATCACTTACACGTTTTCCACATTTTTACACTAATACAAACAAATTACAAACACATTTTCCCTTTTATTTTTATTAATTTCTTTATTTTTTCTGGAACCCATATATTACATGATTTTCGTTAGATTTCGTTTCGCTCCGTTCTATTTTTCTGTTTACATTTTTCCTATCTTTCTGAAAAGTTTGACATCGTTATTTTTATATATTTATTTCCGTTTTATTTGGTTTCGTCCACTTCGATTTTTTTTTTTTTTTTTGCTGCTTACGTTCTTACGAACTTTGTGGTAAGTTTGACAACGTTCTTTTCTTTTGTTTTGTTTTTTTTTCTTTTTTTTCTGCGCCCACAGTTAGATATTACTTTTCCGGTAAAATTAATTATACCATCGTAATTATCGAATTTCGTAATCTTAAATATCAATTTTACACCTAAAACCGCGCTTAGTTTTACGTGGGTCACATTTTTACACTAAGACAAACATATCGATTACTTTCTTTCGCAGTTTCACACTATTTCCATTTTTTTATATAAACCATACATTATATCGTTTCCGTTATATTTAGTTTCGTTTCGTTAAGATTTTTCACTTTTCTGTCTACATTTTTTTCGATCTTTGTGGACAGTTTGACATCGTTATTTCTTCCATTTTTGTTGTACCATTTACAAATTCATTTCCGTTTTATATCGTTTCTTTACGTTCGATTCTTCTTTTTTGTTTGTTTACATTTTTCCGACCGTTCTGGAAAGTTTGACATCGTCCTTTTCTTTTCATTTTTTTGTGGGGGGCGCAGTTTCCAAGTTTGTTTTTTTAGGGGTACCAACAGTTAACCATTTATTTTCCGGTCAAAATAATTATACCGTCATGATTATTGCATTTAAGAAACGTAAAATATCAATTTTTCACGAAAATCGATTTGGAACATATCAAACTATGACCGATTGCATGCTGTCTTCTGTTAATATAAGGACGCTGTGCTGAAAGAAAAAAAATGGTTCGAAAGATGTTACCGCGACTGTATACAGACAGTGCTAAATCCCGTTGACATTGGCAGGTAACTTTTCGACAAAAACGAAACAGCACAAAACCCCTTATTTCGGGCTTTTTGTGAGACTCGGCGTTGTTCGTTATGAACCATACGTAGAAAATGACAATCTAGGGACTCACGCCCTTCAGGGAAAACAGTATTTTTCAATTCAGTGCATCCGTTTGAAAGTTTTATTGTTATATAGGAACAGACATAAATAAATAAAGAAACATATAGAATTTTGTTAATAGTATAGAATAGATCACTCAATACCAGAACAAAAGAGTATTTTGTGTGATCAACATATATAGGTAAAACAGCTTAAGGAAAGCAAATATCAAATAATTTCATCTTAATATTATATACATATGCATATATATATATATATATATATATATATATATATATATATATATATATATATATACACGAGGTGCAGGCAATAAGTAATGCACCTGACCCACTTCCATTTGTTCGATCTAGCTGAAATTTTGCATGTGCAATGATTTATATCTCTACGGGTTATGTGGCAAAATTACAGCTCTGAACTAATTGTGGTTTCTGTTTTACAGGTGTTTGAACTGAGTCAGGTGTGAAATGGAGCCTGTTGAATGTCGAGCAGTGATCTGGTTTTTGTATTTGAAAGGACGCACACCACAGGAGACTTTTGATGAAATGAAAGAAACTTATGATGATAATACCCCATCATATGACCTTGTAAAAAGCTGGTATCGTGAATTCAAACATGGCCGCAAGTCTGTTTTTTTTTTACACAGTGATCACCACTTATCAAGGCCCGGAAGCCACTCAGGGATAAGGGTTATTGCAAGAACATTACGTTAGTGTGGAGATTTGATGAAGTGTTTACTTAAGGGGGCGGTTCATTAGGAATTTGTTAACGTTGGCCTTGAACACATCCAAGTTGTAGTCAGGTAGGAAGCAGGCAGACGGAACAGAGTTCCACAGGCGTGCAGTTCTAAGAAAGAAGCTTTGTTCATGGAATCCGCGTTTTGATTTAGGCACAGATATAGAGTGGGGGAAAATTTTCACAGGGAATTCAGCTAGACGGGTGTTTTTCGTGAAAGATTGGCGAGGGGGGGACCAGAGATTGGAGTTCAGACGAGCACTTGCCATGGAAATAACGATAAAACAAGTATAGGTTCGCAACCTCTCTTCTGTGGAAGAGAGGTTGCAGGGTAGAGAAAAGGGTATCCCCCACTAAGCCACGAAGTCTATTTTGTACTCTGTCAAGGCAGGATAGGCTGTTTTTAGCAGATCCTGCCCAGATATGGCAACAGTATTCCATCCTTGAACGTACTTGGCTTTTATATAGATAGAGAATTGCATCAGTAGTGAGATATCTTCTGGAGCGGTAGAAGGATCCCACCATCTTTCCAGCGACCTTGACAACAGACTTGATGTACGTGTTCCATTTCAGATCAGGAGTAAAGGTCAAACCCAGAAGCTTGTCAAAACATGGGGCCTCTCCCAGACGAGAGCCATCCATCACAATTGATGCCAGATGGAGATCAGAGCGTTGATGATGTAAAGATAGGAGTTTGGTTTTGGATGCATTAAAGGTAACCAGCCACATCTTCCCCCACTGAACCACGCGCTCGAGATCAGAGGAGAGAGAATCAGAGAGAACTTTGTCATTTACAGCCTTTGATGTGTTGCCGTAGATGGTCCTGTCATCAGCATAGATGTCAACGAATGATTTAAGTATGTGTTTAGGGAGTTCATTGATGTAGATCAGGAAGAGAGTTGGGCCCAGGATTGACCCCTGAGGGACTCCAGCATTTATATTGCAGGCCTCCGATTTTTGTCCATCTACCACTACTCTTATGAGCCTATCGGAAAGAAATGATTTAATGATTGAGAAAACATTTCCAGTTATACCGTAGCTGGAAATTTTGTGAAGTAGACACTTATGACATACCTTGTCGAAGGCCTTTGATATGTCAAGAGCAATTGCCCTAGAAAGGAAGCCTTTGTCAAGAGATTCACTAATCCTGTGGGATATAACCATCAGCACATCTGCGGTAGATCTTGCAGAGCGGAAACCATATTGTGTGTCACTAAGAAGGTTATTCCTGGTGAGGTGGTTGACTATTTCTCTATTTAATATGGATTCCAGCAACTTACTCATAACACACAGGAGACTTATTGGTCTGTACTGAGAGGGAGATGACTTATCGCCTGAATTCTTAAATACAGGGCAAACTGATGAGGTCTTCCAGAGAGTCGGAAAGCACTTCTCCTTAAGGCAGCGCTTAAATAGTTTCGTAAGTATGGGAGCAAGTTCTGGTTGAAGCTTTTTTAACACTATAATTGGGATGCCATCAGGGCCAGTTGCTTTACTGGAATCTAGGTTCTTGATTAGCTTGGCGACCTCATGCACGGATATTTGTATGTTACCTAGCTTGTTCTGTGTTATAGGAGGAAATATGGGAAGTTGATGGCCTTCGTCGCATAGGGTAGAATTAGCTGCAAAGTTCTTCGCAAATAGTTTGTCCTTGTCTGATTCTGACGAGATGACCTCTGGTCCATTGATAATGGTTGAGATAGAACGCACACTTCTGTTCAGGATCCTATTTGTTATTTGCTAAAACTGGTGGGAACCAAGTCGCTGATCAGCTACCTTGGGTTTAACAGACTGGACATATAGCTCTCTTGCATTTTTTATTACTCTTTTACAGTGGTTGCTGGCAGTCCTGAAAGCAGCTTTAGCCTCAGTGTGTGGAAACAGCTGCTATACCTGGTCGCCCACCTTCTACCATTGATGAGGCATCTGTCCGTCAAGTTGAGGCTGCTATTTTGGAAGATCGGTGCATTACTATTCGCCAAATAGTCCAAGATGTCAAGATTAGTACCGGGTCTGTGGAAACTATCATTCATGACCATTTGCATATGCATAAGGTGTCTGCCAGATGGATTCCCATGTTGCTTACACCATTCCAAAAGTGAGAACGTGTCGAGTGCTCGAGGATGAATTTGGATACGTGCCAAGAAGGTGGTCAAAGTTTTTCAAAAGACTGATTACACAGGATGACACCTGTGTCCATCACTATGATTCAGAGACCAAAACCAGTCAATGCAGTGGAAGCATTTGGACTCACCACCTCCAAAGAAGGAATTGGGTCAGCCCTCCGCTGGCAAGGTCATGCTCACAGTCTTCTGGGACCAGAACGAAGTAGTGATGACAGATTTCCTGGCAAAGAATACGACAATTACAGGAGTCTATTATGCTTCACTTTTGAGGAAATTAAGGGAAACTATCAAAATCAATAGCCGGGGCAAGATCAGCAAAGGTACCCTCCTCCTGCAGGACAACGCTCCTGTCCACAACTCGCATGTCGCCAGATAAGAAACATGGGCGTGTGGTTATGAAATTCTTTCCCCATCATCCCTACTCTCCTGACCTTGCACCCTCTGACTTTCACCTCTTCCCAGCCATGAAGTTGTTTTTGAAAGGAAAGCGTTTCCTAGATGATGCAGCCTTGATTTCTGAAGTAAGGTCCTGGTTGGAGGACCAACCTGGGGGTGTTCTACAAAAACGGTCTTCAGAGTTGTATCAAATGATGAGAGAAATGCGTAACTCTGGGTGGTTCATATTTAGAGAAAGACTAATAACTGTGCCAAGTTTCGTTGCTCTACTGCTATGGGAAGTGGGTCAGGGTCATTACTTATTGCAAGCCCCCGTATATATATATATATATATATATATATATATATATATATATATATATATATATATATATATATATATATATTCTAATCCTTTCTATTTCCTAATGATTTCTTTTCCTTTCTCACAAGAACTAGCTGATGTAACCGTCATAATCACTTTTTGTCCGAGTACTTTCTGATCTATCCGAATCTGTTTTCAGGGACGGTTCTCATGTCGTAGGTAATTTTCCCCTATCTTATAAACTACTTTAATATGTGCTGTCTGTACTGTTAAAAGCATTTAAGGATATTATTTATTTTGTTGATAATTTTTGTTTTTGTTTGTTTGTTTGTTTGTCTTAATTAGTGTTCAGATAAAACGCGATTTAGTGGTTACATCAACCAGGTTTTTTTTCAGAAACAAGGCAACTCATCAGGAAAGTAGAAAAGAATCAAAACTAAAATGTGTAGATATAAATAGTCTATATTGTTAATGGCATGTGTATGTGTTTGCGTGTGTGATAATTATCTAAATCGATTTCATTTACCACCTCCTATGGTCTCTGCATTTCTCGTTGTTGGGTTAATCGAATTTTATATTTTGCCTGTTGAATTCAGTATTAACAAGATAATATTCAGGCAACTTCCGTCTTTGTTCGGTTTATTGAGCAGATTCCTTTGCCATATTGTAAAGACCGCTGTACTATTTCCGTTATCTTCACAAAATCATCAACAGTGAAGCAGAATATGTGCTCTTCCTTAACACTAAATCACGTACACTCGGCATTGCACTTTAAACAGCCCTCAATCTTATATTTGGATATCTTAGTTCATAAAGCAAACGTTCAGTTATCCATTAGCAGGTGCGCCTATTTCCTTTGAAACCTCGGAGAATTAACTTAATTAAAACCTTAGTTCGCCGTGCTTTTCTAACCTGTTCAAAAACACGTTCTTATTATAATTATAGTAGGTTCATATAGAAGGTTCTTTTTTTCTTTTTTTAACGCAAATTCACTCTTAACAAGGTACATTGCCACTGAAACATGTAAATTAGGGATCATACCTATAGAGACATCATAAGTGGGGAGTTGAGTAGCGAGATATCTGTTCATATTATATTAAAACGTATATATGTTAGTACAGTCCAGGAAGCAGGAAACATGGAGGGAGGCTTAACGCTTAGCAGTTCGAAGGTAAGCACTATCAGAGTAGAAGTCTTCCCAGTATCTGACTCCAAAAGTGAATTAACAGACGACATCAAATGTTAATTATACACGTCTGTGTTGAAAAAGGAATTAAAATAGCTGTTATTTTTTATACAAACGGCGTTCTGATTTGCAACATCGTTTGCGATTTGGGGAAACTAACAAAATACGTCTTGTCTAAATGGTATACCCATTGATAATTAGGGGAACGGGAAAACTAAATAGCATAGTTGCTGTTAGTAATCCTACGATCTTTGTGTTCATGCGCCGGAGTTTCTGATTGGCTAGTGGCTGAATAGTTTCAATGGTACATCTGTCTATTTCCATCAAAGGAAAATAGTACTTTACAATGTGTGACTGTTATAAACTAAACTGAATTCAATTATTATTTTATCATAAAAGCTATGAGCAATAATTGATATCCAACTGATATTGTGTATAGTATTAAGCCAGAGAGATCAAAATTTAATAAATATAAACGCTATGCATACCTCAAAAACGTGAATCGTTAATATCAGTACCAGATTTAAATAAGTGTTGTTGGCCTCCGTTTGATTCGGGAGACAATAAAGTTACGTGTCTAAAATTAGTCCGTTGTTGAATTGCAGCGCCTGTCCTGAATCGTCGGACTGTGCTACAATTACCACAAATTTAGGTGGCATCTGGTTCTGGGATCTTTGTTGTACCCTTATACTACCTGTACTCTTTTCTTCACCTCCACTGCTGGTCTCTCCTGTATTCATTCCTCTTGAAACATATCTTCGCGACATTTCTTCGGTTGCTGCAGTCTTCAGCCACGAACTTTGAACCTGCTGGATCGATGCCGTCTGCCATCATGTTTCACTTGTAGACATCCATCTACCAAGCCACCGGAGTCGAAGATTAGGATGTTTGTCTGATCAAGGACATTATGTTTAAGATATCTGACCCTTATCATTCTCCTGGTGTTGAGCATGTAGTATTGAATAAGTCACTAATACATTTTTTTATCTGTCCGAATCTATTTTCAGGGACGGTTCTCAGTAAAAGTTGTTGATTTTTGCGATTTTTATTCTTCAAAACCTCTTTAAAGGTGTATCCGCAAAGATCTTTTACATCGATTAAGCAATTTGTCACTCGGTTGTATAGCTGGATCTAATCAAAACTAAATTATAACGCGCCAAAAACTTGCGAACTAATATACGTACTGGAAACCAGGATCGATTGAATTCGTTTGTACGTACGGGATGGACAAAAACTGAGCACTAATAATAATCAAATCACGACTTAAATGTTGTTTATTTTACATCATACTCATTTTATGTTATATTAGAGATATTCTTACTGTAAATCGAAAGAGTGTTTAATGACACGATTCTATTACAAGAAAAATATCATATGTTCCAGTGATATACACATTAATTAGAAAACTACATACACACACACATGCAACTGCTCATGCAAAATTAGATCAGATACAAACTCTGTTTGAGTTAACCACATATATGTGCGTATGTGTGTATGTGTGTGTGTGTTTGCATATAACACAGGCTTCTTCAGCCTATGACAGACTATGGATACCCACGAAGAGGAGCCTACGCGTGATATTTTTGTGGCAGGTGTGCACATTCCAACCACACCTTTCCTGAATCGTCATTGTTAAATACCAGTGGCAAGATGAAGTATATGTACAGGACGACTTGAAACAAATGCCGAGATGCGCGGAGAGCACATGCAGCACCTAGAATTCTCAAATGGTCACCCATCTGGTACTAACCAGGCTCAACCTTGCTTAACTTCGGTAATCTAACGATAACCGGTGTGTCAACGCGATTATGCCGTATATGTTTGCATATAAATCAAGTTGAAACCATCTTCCAAATAAGGATTATACACAAAGTATTAAAGTCGTTTAGAACTATTTCAAGGCACTGTTTATTTTATGTCATGCAGTAAAACGTCAGATTTCAAACAGTAAATCTCAACGAAATAGAATTTTTGTAAGTACTAATAAAAATGCGCAAAAGAAAAAGTCAAACAAAAACCACAACAATAGGTTTATTGTAAAATACCTTGGTAATTTCCTGGAAATTAACTGCTGCGGCTTTATTATTTATTTATGTTCTTGGCACTTGAGAAAATTATTTTCTGATTAGATGTTTGAAAACTATGTTTATTATATATTAATTACAATAAACGTTGTTTTGTAACTTTAATGTTTTCTGTGTACGCTTCATTCGGAACTAATGTTGAATTTAGTTAAATATTTAAATATATACACACACACACACACACACACACACACACATATATATATATATATATATATATATATATATATATATATATATAGTAAGTAAATGGTAAATGGTAAAAACATCCCGAAGAAAGTGCTCAGTACTGCTGTAGAGCAAAATATGTTTTTATTACCGTTTTTATTCTGCTTGGTTACACATGTTGCGATTACCGAGTCGTATAAACGGTCCGATAATTTCATCAGATACCACAGAAATAAATATTTGATACAGTGAGAAAAAGGGAGAAATTAGATAAATTCGAATATAAAAAAACAGCAGCAGCAGCAGTCAATTATAAAGTCATTGAGAAGTGGCAAGGGGCGAGGGGTGTTAAAATATCAAACCAGACGCAGATAGGAATAAAGGAATAAAGAGAGGGGAAGAAAGAGAAGAGTGAAAGAAAAAGGTGAGATGGGTAAATAATATATATATATATATATATATATATATATATATATATATATATATATATATAGTAAGGTGTGAAAACATTTTTGTAGCAATTCAACTACACAAACTCTTCCTTGTTTTATAAACGTAAGAAATCATTAGGCTAAAATTCACGAATCTTTACCGGAAAGAATCGTCAGGTTAAAGTGCACATATTCCGACGTGGGTGAAACGAGAAAGTTTATGCGTAAATTAATTGCTATAAATATATGTTCATAATTTACTACCTAGTTCACTGTTGAAGTATATACTGGAAATCTATAGATAAAATAACATATGTATTTATAAAAATCTTATATAAATACATGAAATAAAATATATGTGTGTGTGTGTGTGTGTGTGTGTGCGTGTGTGTAAAGAGGCATGTTTTTGTATGGTTAAAGAAAGGGGTCAACAAAACGGCAAACAACAAAAACCATAAAAATAAAAGACGGATTAACAATGGTTCATACTGATTTTATTTCGATATTCTATTTAATTTAAGGGCATTTGTTAATAATGCATGTTTTTAATAGAGTCAAATGTATGTGTGTATATATATATATATATATATATATATATATATATATATAAATGTAACTCTTGGTCCGTTCGCAATTAATAGTCTAAAAAACCACTGGACCGACGGCTTCCACGTTTTGGTATAATATGTTTACTATATCCATGTGTGTTTTTATATATTTCTTTTTAATTATAACATTTGTACTTAATTTTTCTATGATAAATAGGTGGTTTTCTTTGTACCGATAGGCCATTTTTTATTTAGGGACAATTATTTATTACCGCTTCCTGTCACGTGACCAGTGTGTCACATTTAGCGGTTTTCCTGCTAGATCTGGAGATTTCGTTTGCAATCTAGCGGGGAATTCTAGAAAATCTGGAGATATTTCGCACCCACCAACCCGCAATTTTAGATTAAAAAATCAAGAAAATCGCTTGAAAATACTTTAAAACGTAAAATAAACTCATTCATGTAAGTAAAAGAAAGTAGCATTTATTTATTGCCTTTGGTAACAATTATTTATTGATTATTTGTTTTGTTTTTCACCTTTTTTCGGCTAACCATTCTTAAATCTCGCTATAAAATCGATTTTTCCAATTACATTTTAGGTGGGGAGGGCATTCCAACCTCCGAAGTTTAGTTTAAAATACGATCTAAGCAATCCCACTTAATTTAGACGTATTTAGTCGAAAATTGTAAAAAGCAAGAAACAACAGTAAAAAAAAAAAACTTATACCAATACAGTAGAATTTAATTATCTACCAACCTAAATACTTTTAACATGCTAAAACAAAGTTTTTTGGGGGGGGTTTCTAATTTCAAAATATGTTGCACTATGATGTTTAATTTGCAGTATATTTCAATTTAACTTTTATTATAAAAAGTTTGAGTTTATGATTTGTTTCTTGCAAAAAAAAAATACCCTCTCTGAAAAAAAAAACAGGTAAAACTAGCTTCATAAAATATGTAAGCCTTCTGAGGAGCTAACCGCTTCAATATAATTCCAGAAACATATAGTGAGAAAGCACGGAACATTTTATATATTGAATATACTATATTTATAATTTTTTTTATTGTAGGAAGTGAAAATATGGAGTTGGGGGGGGTAGCGATTTTTGAAAATTTCAGATGATAAAAGTTAAAAATCTAGCAATTTTCTGGACATTTCTTTCTCCTGATTTCGCGTTTTTTTTTTAATCTCAGAAAAGGATATTTTGGTCTCACAGGCTTAATGTAAACAGAATGTGTTTACAATATCGGTAAATTTTCAATGGGTTTAATCACATGATTATTGATAATGTAACCATGTGATTGAAATTTGATTTAAATTAACCACACGTGGTCGCTTTGATATCAAATATTCCTCGAAAAATGGTAGCGACAAACAATGAATGCCGACGCTCAAAGTGTATAAACATTTTGACCCTTCCCTTTACTTAAAAATTCACCAAAAATCGGGAAATTAACCAATTTTAATGAAAATTTCAGTATTTATCAAATAATGATCGCAGAATATAATGAACTAATTAATTTTAACTTAATTCTTAGTGAAAATGCTTTATTTTGTTTAAACAAAAAATACCTTTACTAAAGTTATGGTTTTCAGTAGTAAATAAAAAACGCAAGAATTTATTTTTGTATATAAATAAAGCATCGTAATTTGTAACAATAAAAAATAATTTTTACAGGCACATTTCGAAAAAAGCCCCTAAAGTCCGTATTAATGAATTCGATATAAATCGAAGAAAAATAAATTTCTCACATCCTATCAGGAAATTAAAGATTCAATTAGAATCCTATTTCAGTCACCTAAATTATTTAGGGTGAAATGAGTTTAGGAATTTATAGCCAAGCCTAAATTTTTTTTGCTTAAAAAAATAGCATTAATACAGTAAGTTATGTAAAATTTGCATAGAATGCTCTGCTTTACGGTTGTTGTAAAAATGGAACGGAAATTTGAATTTCGTTCCCTTTTAAATTCGGTACATTTTTACATTACGTCCAACTCATCGTTCACATTCGACACGTAAACTTTTATAGCTTTTCGGGTATGCTGGCAAGGTTAGGGGTGTCTATTCCGAAAGCCGTTCTAACATGAGTAGATTGGTAGGTGTGTCAGAAATTTCGTGAAAAATAGTGAATAATTCCACCCCGTTTTTCCAAGCTTATAACTCCTCGAAAAATGTAACTCAAGCCCTATTTTTTTTCAAGCAAGGACCAAGGTTTCATTAAGAAAAAAAACAAACAACGTGTTTATTTTTTTTTTTTTTAAAGGTTTTAAACTTCGAACTTTACAGGTAAATTTCTAAAAACACTACTTTTTTTGTTTTAAATTTGAATATATTATTTATCGACCTTTTCTCTTCAATTTGTGATATATAAAACTTTGGTGTGTAAATTAATTATTTACTTTTTAATAGACACTTGAAAATGGGGGGCGTGAATTAAAAAAAAAACTTTTGTCTAAAATGTTATATTCGGTTTATTGGAAAGAGCATAAAATTTCACATTGATCCTGAAAATACCATAAAAATAGAATTAATAGAAAAATGTTGATAGATTTTTGAAGTTTAAAAATTGAAAAATATTGAGTTCATAAAATTCATTAATGTTTTTTAAAAAATAAAAAAAATATTTCTATTACTTTTAAAACAACTTTAATAGTTTATTTTGGAAGTATAATCCATAAACAATATAAACAACCCACTTTTAAAAGAGAAATTACGAGTTTTTTTTATATTTTATTCGCAGTTTTGTGATAGGGGTGTCAAAAATTCCTACAAAAGTTCTGATACATCTACTAGATTGGAGTGATTATTCGTTGTAAACGTAACCGACAACCTATAAATGTCGACATTTCCAATGTGAAAGCTGGACTTATATAAAAAATAACAAAAAGATATACCAAACTGACTTTTTCGTTTAAAAATGGAATTATTTCCCTTTCGTTATTAACTTCTTTTTTTTAATATTTTGTGTTTTATATACATAAAGTACAATTGTTGAATGTTACTGTTTCGATTATATTCGTTTAGGGGGGGCACAATTAAAAAATTAAGAAAGATTAAAACGGAGCTAAATTTAAGTTTCTGTTCCATTTTTACAACAACCGTAAAACGGCGCATACTCAGCAAGTTTTATCATAATTTATAAGCATGATGTTGAAACACTAAATCAACATCTTATTTATTTTTCTGCATAATTAATGATTGAAGTATTTTTCTATTTATTTTCTGAACATCTGTTAAATAAAATAATTTGTACAATCTTATGAAAAAAAGAATCAAACTTTTCTCTGCATTCACATAACTATTTACAGTGTTCATGTAAAGCATTCATCTGTTCTTTTTATAATAAAAATTCCGTTTTCAAAGAGAAACGTTTACTGCCAAATTTCTTTTTAAAAAAAGTGCAAGTTTTCCTGAAAAAAAGACTTTCACCTAACAATTTATGGTAAAAAATTAATCTTTTTATGGGGAAAAAAATAACTTTTATTGATTAAAAAAATCGCAAAAAATAATAAAAGTAAATAAACGAACAAAATGCAATTTTTCTTGAGGAATGTGTTCCATTTGGACAAACTGAACCACAGCAACGCGTAGCCGGGGCCGGGTACAGCTAGTATATATATATATATATATATATATATATATATATATATATATATATATATATATATATATATATATATATATCAAAATGGACTTCATAGCTTAGTGGGAGATGCCCTTTTGTCTTCCCTGCCACATCTTTCCCACAGAAGAGACGTTGCGACACTGTCTCTGATTTATTGTTATTTTCATGGCAAATGCTCAAACTTTCACGAAAAACACTCGTGTTTCCAAAACCACTATCAATAATTTCCCACACACTATATCTGTGCCTAAATCAAAACGCAGATTCCATGAACAGGGCTTCTTTCTTAGAACTGTACACCTGTGGAACTCTCTTCCGTTTGCCTGCTTTCCAGCTGACTACGATCTGATTGTCTTCAAGTTAACCGTAAACAAGTTCTTGATGAACCGTCCCCCTAAGTAATCCAATCTACAAAATTCCCACTACTTATGTTTACTACGCTATAATCACATTGACTAATGTATACCCATTAACCCTTATCCTCGAGTGGCCTCCGGACCTTGATAAGTGTAATATATATATATATTGAATACGAATAAGAAATTAGAAAAAGATGAGGTGGCACGTTATTTTGAGTAGCAGAGTAGTTTATTAAATTCATGCTGACGTAAGCAGATTCTTGAAAAATCATAAGAAATGTTTTAAATAATGGAGAGAAGAAATGGTTGAATGGAGTAAGAAAATAATGGAAGTAGGAAATTGGAAAAATGCTTTGTTTTAGGGGGTATTTTTTTTGGGGGGGGAATATAAACGATGTGTAAATGTACGTTGAATGTATATTAGAAACATATAGTCCTATATAATCTAAAAATGTATATATTGTTTGGCCAATAATGAAAGAAAGAAGAGAGAAAAAGAAAGAAGGATTGGGTGATAGAAAGACTAGATAAAAAGGAAAAGAAGAGCTTACATTAATTCTTCAAGATTTCAGATAAAGTAAATGCAGCCGATAATGTCAAACCGAAAGTTGTTCGACGATAATGGTTTGTAATATCAGCCGTATTTATTTAGATATTCAAATATATGAGGATCGTGTTGTTCCGGGTGTGTTCATCATCATCATATTGTATGAATCTTAAAATTCTATTTGTGGAATTGGTTTTTCCGATATGTTTCAGTCAGAATTCTTTCTAGAAAGACGTCGTATACTTACGGGAGGACTTACGTGAATGTTGCCAACATCCGAAATATATATATATATATATATATATATATATATATATATATATATATATATATATATATATATATATATAGTGGAAATGGTAATTAATAAAAACTGAAGAAAGTGCTCAATACTGTTGATATGCATTTTATTTTTATTACTGTATCTTTCTGTTAAGTTACATTATTGTTTCAGCTACTCGGCCGTTTTTTTGCCGTCTGTAGCTTCCTCAGACTTTTACAGAAAGGGTTCTGTAAAAGTCTGAGGAAGCTACAGACGGCCAAAAAACGGCCGAGTAGCTGAAACAATAATATAACTTAACAGAAAGATACGGTAATAAAAGATAAAACGCTTATATATATATATATATATATATATATATATATATATATATATATATATATATATATATATATATGATAGGATGCTGCCTAGGTATGGAAAGTGGTCCACATTTTCCAGTCTAGCGTTGTCGATGGAGATGTTTGGGGGTGAGACTGGAGTACTGTTTGGTGGTGATTGATGGAGGATTTGGGTTTTTTTTATATTAATTGTTAGTCCTAGCTGTTTGTACGCTCTCGTGAAGGCAACCAGTGTACACAGTAGGTCCTCTTCTGAGAAGGCTGTAAGGGCGTTATCGTCTGCATACTGTAGCTCCATAATGGATATGGTGTTCGTTCGACCTTTGGCCCTAAATCTGTTGATGTTAAAAAGTCATGTAGCAGTCTCAGTACCCGAATGTACCTCTCTGGGCATCCAAACCTTGCAAGAACCAGCTAAAGGTCTTGACGGTTCACAGAGTCAAAGGCTTTAGTAAGGTCTATAAAAGCCATGTATAATGGTAAATTTTGCTCCCTGCACTTTTCTTGGAGTTGACGAGCAGTGAAGATCATGTCCATCGTGCCTCTATTTGGTCGAAAGCCACTTTGGGACTCGGGAAGGATGGTTTCTGCAAGGGGTGTAAGCCTGTTGGCCAAAACCCGAGCTAGGGCTTTCCCTGTGGAAGAGAGGAGAGAAATGCCCCGGTAGTTCCCACAGTTTTCCTTGTCTCCCTTCTTAAAAATGGAGACAACTAGGGCATCTCTAAGTTGTGCAGGAATTTTGTCTTGTTCCCATATTTTGAGCAGCAGGGCATGGATGTGTCTGAGAAGATCAGGCCCGCCTTTCTTCAGGATTTCTGCTGGGATGCCGTCAGAACCAGCCGTCTTATTGTTTTTCATCTTCCTAATTGCATCCCGCACCTCTTCCAGACTGGGTGGTTCTCCCATGCTCTCAATTATGGGCTGTTGGGGGAGTTTTTCAAGGGTCTCCATCTCTGGAGTGGTGTCCCCGTTCAGAAGATCCTCGTAATGCTCTTTCCATCTATTTGTTATTTCTCCCTTTCCTTTCAGCAGCGTGAGCCCATCCTTAGACCGAAGGGGGGTCAGAGAACGGTAACTGGGGCCGTATACCACTTTTGCGGCTTCAAAAAATCGTCTGGTGTCCCCATAGTCAGCTAACTGCTGGATCTCCTGAGCCTTCTTCATCCACCAGAGGTTCTTCAGCTTCCTGACTGTCGATTGGACAGCCGCTTTAGCCTTGGCATGGGCAGCTCTTTTAACCTTGCAATTGATGTTATTCTGCCAGGTGATAAAAGTTTGCCTCTTGATGTCTATAAGCTGTTGGATTTCGGTATCGTTTTAATCGTACCAATCCTGATGTTTCCGCTTTTTCTGCCCTAGGATGCTTATACTGGAGTCCATGATGGCAGAGGACAGCTTGTCCCAGTGCTCTTCAGCGTCATGCGGATACTGCTTGGGCAGGTCCGCGCTAAGAGCCGCCTGGAGGTGTTGTTGGTAGGTGATATCGCCCAGCTGCTCGATGTTGAGCTTTGGTCGGCTCTGTCTTTTTTGCATCCTTTGCTTCCGCATTAAATGGATAGACATGATGGAGCAGATAAGACGGTGGTCGGTCCAACAATTGTCTGTACTGGTCATTGCCCTGGTGTTCAGCACATCACAGCGGTCTTTGGCACGGACAATGACATAGTCAATGAGGTGCCTTATTTTACTTCGAGGGTGCATCCATGATGTTTTGAATGCGTTTTTTTGTCGGAAAAGTGTGTTCGTGATGATCAGGTTATGTTCTGAGCACTTTGTCAGTAGGAGTGTACCATTTGAGTTAATGTTCCCAACTCCTTCTCTTCCAAGCGTTCCTTTCCAGTGCTGATGGTCTCGTCCCACTCTGGCATTGAAGTCCCCAAGTAGAATTATCTTGTCCCCCTTGGGGGCCCCGGATAAAATGGTGTCATGGTCAGCATAAAAGGTCTCCTTTATTTCATCATGTGCATCAAGAGTTGGAGCATACGCACTAATCACAGTGGCCATTTGGCTGCCCGCAAGCATCAGGCGCATGGTCATTAGGCGTTCGTTGATGCCAACAGGGGGCTCATTGAGGTGGCGGATGAGGCTGTTCTTTATAGCAAAGCCCACGCCATGGATACGTGGCTCTTCTGCAGGCCTTCCTTTCCAAAAGAAGGTGTACCCGCCTTTCTCCTCCCTCAGCTGCCCGTCGTCAGCCAGTCGGGTTTTAGAGAGCGCAGCTATGTCAATCTGGAACATCCTTAGCTCTCTTGAGATAATGGCAGTTCTTCTTTCGGGTCGATCACTTGTTTTGTTGTCCATGAGGGTCCTCACATTCCAGGTTCCAAAAAATAGGCGTAAGTTTTCTTTCTTTTTCCGACCGCGTGGTGGTGATCCCTCTGGATGCGGTAGTCCAGACAGGTTTTTTTGAGGCAGGCTATTTTTAGGGGTACCTTTTCTACCCCCCTCCCCTACTGGGGTGAGCAGAGTGGATCCTAAACAGGGCTGCTCAGTCATGGATGCAGCTGCCGAAAAACTCTTTCTGCCTCGGTCCGTGAGGTTAGCGACTGAATCTGGCACCCACCGCCTATGTGCCAGGTTGCAGCTAGGAGCTGCCAGACTACACTGTCCTGCTCCCGTCACCACTTCCTGGTCGCCACAGGACTTTTTCTATCCGGGAATTAAGGGAGAGCTCTCTCTGCCTCAGTCCGGGAGCTTAATGACTAAAACTGTCACAAGACTTTTCCATCCATGATGTAGAGTAAGATGTGTTCCCTTTCGGGAGAACGCCTGCGCGTGATGTCTTTTAACGTGGGGAGACTGATGCGCCTGCAGCCACCACACGGCCCCTTGGCAGAGGAGGGCCTGATTCCAATGGCATGGAGAACCACGACGACTGGAGACTCTTCTGTTGCAGCCTTCATCCGCCTTCAGTGCCGTTGTGTCATTATTGTCATCATCCGCCACATCAACCGTTGAGGTCTTTTGGATCACTCTTTGTCTGGAACCTCCCCTTCAACCTTACCGCCATGGGTGGCCCTACCAGGAGCCTAGGCTCCGGACGGCATCGCTCTCAGGTTCATCGGAACACACAAGGTTCTCCACCACGACAAGGTGGCGATCCAGGGAGAACAAAAGCCAACATAGATGATGAAATACAACACCGTCTCAGCTGTGCCAGTGGGGCTTTCTCAAGGCTAAGGAAGAGAGTATTTGAGAACCGTGACCTTCTGACAAAGACCAAAATCATGGTATATAAAGCTGTCTTGCTGCCCACTCTTCTCTATGGATCAGAGACCTGGACCACATACAGGAGGCACGTAAAAATCCTGGAGACGTACCACCAAAGATGCCTCCGAAAAATCCTCAGAATTAGTCGGAAGGACCGACGCACCAACACCAGCGTCCTGATTGAGGCTGACATTCCCACTATCACCGCTACTGTTGCTCAACGCCAGCTAAGATGGACTGGTCATGTTGTCCGAATGCCGGATCTCCGCCTCCCAAAACAGATTTTCTACTCTCAGCTTGTTGAGGGAAAGCGTGCCCAGGGTGGCCAAAAGATGAGGTATAAGGATAACATCAAAGCAAATCTAAAGCGGTTTCACATGGACCTTGAGACATGGGAGGACGTGGCTGGGTGCAAGTTGGCATGGAGGAGCGCTGTCCACGAAGGTGCTGCGCTTTATAGTAGTGACCTAAATCAAGCTGCTAAGGATAAACGCAAGCACAGAAAGGGCAGATTATCAACCAGACACACCCAACCCCACCCCACCACCACTACCTTTATCTGCCCAAATTGCACAAGACAAATTGGGTCTAGGATTGGGCTCTATGCTCACCTGAGGACCCACAGAAGCCACAACGGAGAACAGTCTTACTCGGACACGAGTGACCGCCGATGATGATGATATATATATACTTTAGAATAATCAATGAAATATATCTACCGGTATGCAAATCCAGTTATTTTCAGTCTTACAAAATATTATTACATGCAATATTTATATAAGACAATCCCAGTTAAATAAAATTGCTCAATATACTATATAGCGCAAATGAATCAAAGTTTAGGTATTTAAATTTTATGATTTGAAAAGGTTAATCTTCAATCATAGAATTTTTTATTGTTTGAAAGCAAAGAATACAATTGAATAAATCTATTTCCTTAACCCATGAGTTTTCGATGCTTACTCATTTCCTCGGAAGAAAAATATTAGCAAATGTTGTCATTGTTTTGCACTTCATTGATGCACGGTCTGTATTTTGAGGTAGATGACCAATCGTCTGAATTTTAAATATTTGGGAGACTGAAGTTTTCCAGGTTGTTGGGAAGCATTTCTCTTTAAGTTTTGGTCGAAGCTTTTTGAGCCCTATAATTGGAATGCCATCGAGGCCAGTTGCTTTATTGGAATCGAGATTTTTATTAGCTCAGCAACATCACGCACAGTTATTTGTACGTCGCATAGTGTTCTTTCAGATACAGAAGGGAATAAGGGAGTAGGCGGCCCTGATCGCATAGAGTAGAATTGGTTGCAAAGTTCTTGTCAAAGAGTTTGGCGTTGTTTGATGCTAATGAGATTACCTCAGGTCCATTGATGATGGTTGGGATATAGGGCACGTTCGGTTCAGAACCGTGTTTGTTATTTGTCAAAACTCATGAAAACCATGCTGCTGCTCACCTACTTTGGACTTGATGGATTCAGTATATAACTTTCTCGCATTTTTCGTTACTTTTTTTACAGTGGTTGCTGGCAGTCATAAAGGCGATTTTAATCTAAGTACATTTATTTCGCCGAAAGCAGTAGAAATGGTGGTTTCTCCGAGAAATGGCAGCAGCACATTTTGAAGAGAACCACGACTGGCTGTTAGGTTTTGCTGGAATTTCTTAGAGGGTATGAAGTAGCCGTGTGATTTGTTACTCGCTAATATAAACAGAGATGACTTTGTTACAGGGTTCGAATCCCACGATCAGCAGCAATAATAACTTCCTGCACAGATGATTCCGGAAAGAAGAAACACAAGTGTCTGTATGTATTAAAAACAATTATTTATAATTATTTTTTATACCTACAGACACTTGTGTTTTATGCTTCCGCAATCATCAGTGCAGGAAGTGGTGATTTCCGCTGGTCGAAGGATTTAAACCCTTCAACGAAGCCCTCATTAGACTCCGCTAGCAAGGACCTAACCCTCTTAGTCAACGTCCAAAGGAAATTTTAACATTATTAAAGCTTAACGTTAATTCAAACAATATATATATATATATATATATATATATATATATATATATATATACTCCTCTAAATTCGTTTTTCAAGCGTGTGTATTGATATTCATATTAAAATCCCTTTCTCTATTTATTTTAAAATAAAATACAATTTTGTTATGTATGAGGCGTGGAATTGCATTCACTAGCAGAAGATCTAGCTAATTTGCATATTCTTTTAAACATTCATTTCAATTAATTCCCTATTAGTTTCTTCGGTTTTGTTATGGGGTGATCATCTTTAGTTAACTATTACGTGTAATTATATTAATGCAGATGTTCTACATAATTTATACTTCCATAATATTTGCGTAAAAAGTTTATAGTAAACACAAAATTGTTTCCATATATATTTATGTATACGTATATATTTTTGTTTAAAAAATTTTGCCTACCAAACTTCTCCTAGAGCTTTTGGTCTACAGACATGAAACTTTGGGTTTTAGCCCGGAAAAATCGGGGCAAGAGTGTGAAAATTTGAAAAAAAATGAAATTTGCCAGGTGAAAGTCGAACGCCGCCATTACGAACGCATAACGTAGTAGCTATTGGTTGATGTTTTAATTTTTAGCCTTGCAGTAAATATGTCTTCATGGCTCAGTTATTGGCGGCAGAGGCAAAAATAAGTCGTAAGCTGAAGGTTTTGGTTTCGATTCTCGGTGGTGGTGCACGAGTCTTTCTTTTTCTTTTAACTTTTTAAATCATTACCATATATTGCGTCTTATATAATCTATAATATAAATCTCACCTGTTTGTTTAAATGTATGTATATATGTGCGTATGTTTGTCTGCCTAAAACTTTCGACAGGCGACGGATTTTCCCGAGATCGGTATCGATGTGAAGCCGGCCCTTCGGACGACAAATACGGAAAAATTGGCAAAAACATTAATCATTTCACCCTCAACTGGGCGCTTTTTCGCCGATGTTTTCGAAAGCCATCCTCTCTTTTCGATTGATTAGCCTTAATTTAAACCTACATTACTTCCAGTTTGGCGATGGGCGAAGCAGCAAAGGCGTCACGTTTTTTTTCATCTTCTTTTCCTCCTTCGCGATACGGGTTCGAGCCTGCCTGCCTACAACCACTTTTTTTTTTGCTCAACACACACATTCAAACACCCGGGAAACGCCGGGCACCCAGGCTAGTATATATAAAAGTGTAAGTGTCTGTATGTATGTATGTCTGTCTGTGTACATTTCCCTACATAATAATTCTGTCAATTTTAAGTCGACAGACTCGAAATTTGATATACAGGGTAATGAGATTTGTTGAAAACTTTGTAATCCGTTTTCGGCCAGAAATTTGGCTGTTAAGGGGTCAAAGTTCAACGATTTGACCTTTGAGAATTCTACCAAACTCCTCCGACAATTTTGGGTATAAACACTTGAAATTTTAGATATATGTTCTTTGGACATGGATCTAACTTAATAACTTGATTTGAGCCCAAAACAATAAATGTTAAGGGGTCATAATAGGGGTGAAAGTTAAAAACAATTGACCGCTTCGGTCTCTACCAAATTACTCAGAAAATTTCTGGTCTAAATATTTGAAATTTTACATAAAGGGTATTCAGAGATAGGGCAAGATTTTAAATCGGTTTGGGTCGAAAATTTGAGCTACCAATATATATATGTATGCATGTATATTTGCATGTCTGCCTAAAATTTTTGACAGAAGCGACGTAATTTTACAAGATCAGTATCGTTTTGAAGTTCGACTTTCAGACGACAAATATCGAAGAATTGGCTAAAAACATTAATTTCTTCACCTTCAACTGGGCACTTTTCTACAGGGAGGGCTCGATTTTTTTTGCCGATATTTTCGAAAGTCATCCCTTTTTTTCTATTGTCTAGCCTTACTTTAAACCTACGTCACTTTCGGTTTGGCGGTTGTCGTAACAGCAAAGACGTCACGTTTTCCCCCCGTTCTTTTCCTCCTTCGCGGTACGGGTTCGAGCCTGCCTTACTGCTAACATTTTTTCTGCTCAACATACACCTCTAAACACCCGGGCTGAAATGCTAGTATATATATATATATATATATATATATATATATATATATATATATATATATATATATATATATATACATAGTCTTTGAAGTTTTAACCTTTAAAACTATACAAAAAAAATATTTTTTATCATTCGTTAGAAAACCATCTAGTCAGTAAGTCATTTAATCACCTGCAATCACTGCATCAAATCGCTCTCGAATTTACTATAATACCAATATTTTATTTTTCAAGGGATCATCAGTTGTTTACTATGAAACACTCTTTCGAGGATTTAAAAACAAAACAGTATGTTACACCATGGCTCCACAGCAGTGTTGATCAAATACCACCACCCTTAATCTTAGGAAGAAGACATGTTTCAAACATTTGATCCAATTTCCTATTCTTAATTGCAATTACTAACCTTTTCATACTATAAAAATGAATTTCTTACCTGTGCGATTCATCAATTTCCACATTTAAAATGGATACATTTTTTAATTTTTTAATTTATCAGTCTTGTATTTATAAGATTAGGATTAATCCATTTAACTACTTATCACCCCCACTATAATTAGTAGTTAGTATATTTACATTCTTATTTATTTAAAATTAGATATATAAAGGTTAAAAATATTTTTACATATATATACATTTTTTTTAATATATAAATTTATTATATGTAATTATAAATACATTTTATACATTGCTAATATAGTTTTGGATTTCCTTTATTAATATAGTCTGGTTTATCTTAACGATTCAAAAGCATCAGGATAACGAACAAATGCTTTATTTAACTGTTTGAATATTTTATTTTTATCCCCACCTTGTTTTATCATCCTTATTACTAAGCTAGAAACTGGTGGTATAAAATCTGTTAATTTTAAAGTAACGCGAGCTATTCTCAAAAATTCTGACATAATGGTTCCATAAAACATAAAAACAGGGCAGGTGCTATCTTTATGCGACATACGTACTATTTTAAAGGGGAATGCGTTTCTTTTATCAAATATTTTATAAAGAAAAATCCCATCCTCAATTTTTATATCTAAATCCAGAAATGTAGCCTGTTGTCCTCTATGTTCACAATTCAATTTTAATTCGTTTGGATGTATAAGATGTTTATTTTATTCGAATTCATCATTATCGTTTATGCATATAAGGTCATCTATAAATCTCCTACATCCATGAAAGTTATATGTTTTAGATATATCTGTTTTTAATAATGATGACATATATATATACTCGAGTCTATGTAAATACAAATTTGCCCAAAATGGTGCAGGATCCAATCCCATTGGGATACCTATCGTTTGGAGTAATATTTTATTTCCTATTTGAAAATAGCATTCTTTAATAAGATGACTTACAAGTATTTTTAAAATACCTTTAGAAACACTAGTTTTGCTATTTTTATTTTTACACCAGAAAGCTTTAGAGTTTGAAAAGTCTATATATTTACCTTTTCCACCTTCAAAGGCTAAATTTACAGTATCATTTAATTCTTTTATAAGTTTTTCGTGCGGAATTTTAGTATATAGCGTACTAAAATCATAGGTAGCTATAGATTTTGCTTTTATTCTGGAATTTATTTTATCTAATTTTTCTTTCACTGGTTGGGAATTATTTACTACCCAAAATAGATTTATATTACTATAGAATTTACTTTTCAGGTGAAAATTATTTATTTGATTTATAATTAATTTAAATATTTTAGATATAGCTTTACTTAAAGGTTTAGTGATGCACATCTTTGAACCTACAATAAATCTAGCACCAACTGGATTTTTATGCATTTTAGGTATCCAATACATACATGGAAGATTTTTGTGCTTATCTTCTAACTTTAATCCTACTTTTTCATTAATAATACTATTATTCAAAATAATGCTATCTAAATTACTATTACTTACTTTATAAGTATCCGAAACGTTTCCTATAAGTCCTACTTCTATCAATAAACGTTGTATATAATATTTTTTACATATAAAAGCTATATTGTTTGCCGCTTTATCAATCGGAACTATTACAAACTTTTCTTGAAGTATTTTAAGTTCCTTTCGTATTTCTGAATTTTTTAAAAGAGGATTGGTTTTTCTATGGTGTTTAAACTGTTTTATATGTTTAATCTTTTCATTTACGCATTCAAGTATACTATTTTTCCATGAATCAAACGTAGACTGTGCTAATTTATATTTCTTTACCATAGACATAATAAAACCTTCTAGTGCTTTAGTTACTTCCTTTATGCATTTAGTGTAATTTAAGCATTTAGGTTCTCTATAATTTGGACCCTTACTAAGTAGTTTTCTTAATTTAGGATTATTTACTATATTTAAATCTCCTGTAATTACATGTTTTATCTCATTATTACAGAAAGGAGAGGAATTACATTCACATTCTGGAATATTTATATTATTATCATTTATATTTATATGTTCTACCGTTTTCTTATAATTAAAAATCTTATTGCGTATTGTTGGTCCTAGTTTATATGTAACTATTGGTTTTTGATCTTTTGTCTGTAACTCATTTGGTAGTAATATATAGTAGTATAGTTTTTTGTTTATTAAATACTTTAGGTAAATTTACATCATCAAAACCTTTATTTTCATACAAAACTACACAAACATTTTTAGGTTTCTTTTTTATATCGTTCACTGGTGGCTTATATAATTTAGTGTCGATTATATCTAGAATATAGTCATACCATTGAATGAAATAGTCCTTCTTATATATCGTATCCGGTTGTAATAATATTTTAGATGCTATTTCCTTCAAAACTTTCTTTTTTGTTTGATTGATATATATATATATATATATATATATATATATATATATATATATATATACTTCATTTAATCACATTAATTAATATACGAAAGTATAGATTTATGCGTAAACTTTAAGTATTTACTTCAACAGTGTTCAATACGTAGGTAGAGCTAGGTAGTAAGTTATAAAATATATATGGCGATTAAGCTACACAGAATATTTCATGTTTTATTCAAGCTAGGATTCATCAGGCTTATATAAGAATATAAGAAAAAAGCTAATTTTGCATTTTACATTTTGATTTCTTTAACTATTTAACTAGCTTAGCAAAGTGGATTTATTTTTCTGATTCAAACAATTTATACTGAACTAAATAAGTATTCCTGTGGGTCGCATTTTTATCTAATGAAATAAAGTTTTAATTGTCTACGTCTCCTTAATGTATTCAGGTTATCTGTCCCAGAAAAGAAAGAACGAGAGAGGATGAGTAATAGAGATAAAGGGAGATAAAGTATCCAGACCGTCCCGCACAACCCGCCCTCAACAAGTTATTAAAACTCATAACCCTCCCATATTAAAGAGCTATAGAAATAGAAAGCAAGTGCCAGTTTTATGCACAACAGCAAAATCAGTTACCATTTATCGAGCAAACTGTTGTTATAGGGAAAGCAATCGCTGAAGGCATATTTGTCAGAAGACCGGCTTCATTTACAAGACGCGCGAGGAAGAAGAGCATAATCAAGTTACCACGAGTCGTTCATAAGTAGAAAAGGTATCGATTACAATAGAACATGAGATCAATCACGATGGAAACCAACAAGTATTTACTAAGTGGTTCTTGTCACGCCAGTCTCGCAGAATCAAGTGTCCTTTCCGGTGGATAACAATTTCCACGCGAGATCGAGCATATCATACCTGCTATGCATATTGTTTATCACACGAATGGATAGATGACGGAGGTTTTGTTATAAGTGATCCGATTTTGCATCCACCTTACCTACGTAAACTGTGCCAGAATAGTTGAAACAATATCCATAACGCAATTAATGAACGAGGATTTCATCTCAGTCTATTTCGAACGTGAATTTATTGGTCTCTGTGAGCGTTGGTCAAGATTCCGTTTACAATAACATTTTTACGACTAACCACACCCGGTGAACCAAGTGCAAACCGATAAAAAAAGAAAACAATTGTACTGAAAGGGACAGACTCTTAAAAAGATCTTTAGGTTCAAATGTCTGAGATAGTGGGCGAATATCTGGCATCCGGTTAGATGCCTCATCCCCAGCTAGAACAAATGATAAGAAAATGTTGAAAAAAAAAACACGGATGGCATAAATTTCTGAAGCTGTGCGTCCACTGTCTTTTCGTTTGTACTAACGAGTCCCCACTTATCACAGCCCGAAAGCTATTCGAGGATAAAGTTTGATGGCTATGTCAGGTGGACGGTGAGATAAAACACTTTTAGGATTGGAGATGATGGTTGAAGCTGTGTAAAAATTTATGATTTGAAAGAACGACTTGTTAAGCTTGAACTTGAAAACGGCAGTGTTAATATCAGTTGGGAAACAGCCCGTGTTATTGTGTTCCACTAACGGGTAGTTCTTAAAAAGAAACTTTGCTCATGCAAGTTTCATTCAGTTCCAAGTAAACAGAGCAAGAATGAAAAATTATTCAGAAAGGTTGCTGCTGTTGGCAATCGTTCGTCTTAGAAGACGATGGTGTAGCACTGGAGCTACATAGCATGGGCAGAGTTATATGGGAGGATAGTTGTTGCCCGTGCAGCAGTCCTCCCTCTCAAAGGAAAGAGAGTCGATACAGCTTGGCTCTAACTGCGCCGCAGGAATTGCCGGTGATGACAATATAAAGTTAGACCAACTTAGTTGACGAGCCCCACTTGCACAAAGTGACTGGTTTTAAGGCACCTGTAGACCGCTTTCGCCCCTTCTCCCAATTAGTAGAAACAGTTCGCCGGGTTTAGTAGCTAAACCACACGAGAAGTCGGGGTACTGGACTCAGTTGCCAGGGGTTATTTGAGACGCATACTATAAGGGCATTATTAGAGAAAGGGCACTTATCCCAACTTATACTCTTAGTTGTATCTAGACAAGTTTTGAATATCGTACAGGGAGAACCAGAAATTATGGCTCAGTCAAGCGCCTATAATGAAAATAATGATATTCAATATACTGCTTTCTCATGTCTTCAAATCCTCTGTTATCTCACTCAACTTTAATTTGCGATCCACCCAAACGACTTTTCTGGGATTTTTTTTCACATCAGATTACGAACCTAGACAACCTATTATCTGTGTTTGTACGACCGCGTTTAAACTTAACATACTACCCCTTAGTTGTTGTTTTCAGAAAATAAAACTTATAAAATCATTGGTTTTCTTAAACAGCATTTTTCCCCTCAGAGAGCAACGCTTTATCAACACATGAAATTCAGATTTTTCTTTGGGAATTTTGCAACAGTATATTTAATTACATAACTAATTTGTACACTAATAACACGATCGGGCTCACATTATTACACACGCCATTTGACGGTTAGTACTTTATAAAACTGATGGACTTTCTATTAATCACACCATCCGTACGTTGGTTTTACAATTTATTAAGTAATATATTATTCTTTAGTTCATGGATAGATTTATGTTTTGAAAGAATTCTGTTTCAATGGTTTTAATCAGTCATAATTTATAATCCTCTAAACAAATGACTTATCTTTTAGTTATCTATGTAATCTGCTCGTCCCTTCACACCATATGTTGGTTCAACAACTTTCTAACCTCTATCTTTACTATTATATAAAAGGAATTTTTCTGTATGTGTATCTATGTGTGTTTTCGTTCCCTATGGACTCGAAAACAGCTGGGCCGATGTTTTCACACGAAGGTACTTTATGTACCTGACAGTGTTCTTAGATGAGTTTTGTATCGGAATATCTTCGATAATCGAAATAACCAGAAGAACAGGGGATTTTGACCAAATTTAACACCTAACACAGCCTAACATCACATATGTAGTTGAGAAATTTTATTACTGCACAAACCGAAAGGCCCGACATATAAAATCAGCAATAGGTTCTTTGATATAACAGGGACGCGTTCGAAATAAATGTTTCTGTTTAAACCAGATTGCACCATGATTCTTGAATTTTGCATTTTAAACTTAAATTCAAGCCATAATCACCGCACAAGCAGTACGGCAAGACATACAAAATAAACAGTATGTTTCTTGATATGACAGGGGCGCGTTCGAAATGAAGGTTTCTGTTTGGAGTACAATTGAATCATGATACTTGACTTTTGTATTTTAAACTTTAATTCAAGCCAAGAGATATATATGTCTATGGGTGTTGCCCAGACGCTAAGAAGTAAAGTTTGAGAGTTGTATGTTCTGGTTTCGATTCTAGCTGATGGCAACTAAGATATATATATATATATATATATATATATATATATATATATATATATGTGTGTGTGTGTGTGTGTGTGTGTGTGTGTGTGTGTTAGTTAGTTTTGATCTCACTACCATATATTCGGTTCAGTATAATAATTGATAAAAAATTGTCTCTATAATAATAAATATTTAATCTGCATGATTTAAAATATTATTTTCAAGCGTTCCGGGCGGCCTGCTAGTATACCTATAAAGTTTAATTTTACTCGCTCTCACATTGTTATTTAAAAGCCTATTTTTTGTTCTTTAAAGATTAGAACGAATTTTTTTAATATTCTCAGTCATAGATATGAAAGTGACTACAACAATGTTAATTGATTTGCATATCTCTTTATAAAACGAACGTTAATTAATTACTTATTCATCATTATTATCATTGGCTTCATTTCCCTATTATGCTGAATTCTATTTATACATAGTTTCTACATTCTACATAGTTGCGTAGAATTTAAGATGAAAACATTCTACCACACGGAAATATTTGATATATCTATATATGTATATAAAAGTGACTTGGTTGGTGAGTGTGCAAAATGTCTCTACCAAACTCCAATATAGATATTTGGTCTATAGAGTTGAAATATATAAAAGAGTAAGATATGTAAGATATTTAGACATGTAGCATATTTTCTATTTGGATTTTAGCCGGTAAAATTACTGTTAGGGTGTTTAAATTTAAAAAGAAAAACATTGACTTTGGCCTAACGTGGCAGCTGTTAACGAACATGGGGTTAGTTTACCCACATCCCTGAGTGATACCATAGGCCGTGAAAAAGGGTCCGGTTGAATAAACGAAATAAAACGGGAGACATAGAAAACGTATGTCTGCGCCGTACATTTGTTGAAAAGTGAATAAAATGAAAGATACATATTAGAAATGTTATCTGACATTTTCTTGGCTCACAGGTGTGAAAAAATCAAGTGAGAATAGGGAAATTAAAATGTATCCATAGATATATATTAAAAAAGGGGGGTGGAGGAGTGTTAGATAATAACATTGTTAAAAGTTAAATTAGTTATTATCGATCTATCTGTCTATCTATCTATTTATCTATCTATCTGTCTGCGTATGTGTTTATCTATCTATCCAGTGATACTGCTAAAATAGTTTAGATTGAGAGTTATTTATTGTTTAGCTGAATATCAACAAAATGACCTTCAACAGTTGACTACGTGACAGAGCTCAAACGTAAGGGGGCGTGATCTTTTGGTGATTACGTAACGGAACTGACAGGTCAAGAGATCAAAAGATTAGATTGAAGAGTTGGCGTTTGGTCACGAAAGACGTGCTTCAAAGCCGGGAAGCGGGGCTGAAAGAACAAGCATGTAGACACGTAATGTAGACTCCTTGTGAAGACCACTGACATAGCTGAAATAAATTTATATTTTTAAAAGATAAAGTGTTGTTCTGTGGTTTCACAAACAAACAAAAAAAGAAAAAAACAGGTTCTCAATCGGTGATGGTGCTGGTCGTTACATGTTTCATCACAGAGCCCAACAGTGAAGACAGAAGAACTTCCGGAGAAAGAAAGTTATGAAGCATCTATATTCTTCTTCTTATAAATATGATACCTTTATGTAAATATGAACTGTAATATATCCCCGTGTGATACCCCCTCAATACAACATGACTCAGTTTATACGCCGATATCTACCTCTCTATACAACATAAATCAATTTCCAGGTTTATGGCATCCTCTCCTATATTCGTAATGCCGTCTTCGGCTTTCACCTTGCAAATTTCATTTTTTTTATTTTCACACTTTTTTACCGATTTTTCCGAGCTAAATTCCACACCATTTTATTTTTCTTATTAATGAGTTAAATTTACTATAAAAGAAAAGCACCATTTAAAATCGCCGCAAATCATTTCTTCGTTTACATATTACAAATATCAGCTGATGTGATATTGTAAACGGAATTTGAGGAACGACATTATCATTATATATATATATATATATATATATATATATATATATATATATATATATATATATAAATATATATATATATATCAAGAAAACCACCTTTCTTTATATCTGTGCATGTATGTACTTAAAAACGAAGGGAGTCTACCATAAATATTAGTTTATTCACATGTACAATTTGCATGTGAACATAATGGAAGTAGTTCTGCATTTTTAGCGGTCCCTTAAAGGAGCTCATGATACTTTGCTACGATGTTGCATAATGAAATAAGTCTATTCATGAGCGTTAGGATAAGTGTATTAACATATCTGAAGAGCTTAGTGGGTATAGCTGATAACATCAATGTTTCTGTTAAAGTAAACAATTCTTAATCTGATGTTGCGTAAGGTTTTATCACGCTAGCCGGGAAACGGCGGGTAAACCTGCTAGTCTATATAATGCGTATAACATTCTCCAGAGAAGACAATAGAAGTGACACCGAATCTTTAGTTTAGCCTCTATGTGCTGAATTCCTCTATGCCCGCACTTTGAAGTAATTCATAGGGACAGAACCCCTTAAAATTTCAAATACGTGCATCCGATTATGCATTCATAACATGAAAGTTTCCTCTCTCTGTTGCGAGTGAAACTCTAAGAACTCAACCGCTGCCATGACCGTTTATCAGAGGAATACATCATTGAATTCCTGGCAAAAGTGCATTGAGAATGATAATGACCATGTAGAAAAATAAATTCTGGTGCACAAAAGGTAGCTCGTTTTAGTGGTACCACTCGCGTCTCTGTAGCTCTTCGACATTTTTAGTTAAAAAATAGTAGGCTTTACTTTTGAAGAGACCACGTATAACAATATGCTCTGAACGTCCAAGCATAGCCCTCGTTCATCACTGACAAAAGCGTATTCAAGATGGTGGTGATTTTTTAGTTTAAAAAATATAGGCGGCTTTACTTTAGGAACAAGCCTCATATATATATATATATATATATATATATATATATATATATATATATATATATATATATATGATCTAGTGTTTCCTTTTCAGATTAAATATGTTTTTAACTCATTTCAACGTGTTTTAACATGTTTTATTAACTGTTTGCTCGTATGTATATATATATATATATATATATATATATATAACACTAACATTAACACACCCCCACACACACATACATATATATATATGGGGGGTGTTAATGTGTGTGTGTGTGTGTGTGTGTGTGTGTGTGTGTGTGTGTGTGTGTGTGTGTGTGTGTGTGTGTGTGTGTGTGTGTGTTTTATTCTTTCAACCTTGAGGATTTTTACTCAAATTGATAAAAATCCTCGCGGTTGAAAGAATAAAAACATATATAGCTCTACTCACGAACTTAGTTAAAGGAGGGTAGATAGATTATCACAGAATGATGAATATATATATATATATATATATATATATATATATATATATATATATATATATATATATATATATATATGAAGAGAGAAAATGGGAAAAATAGTAAAAATAGTTAAACAGGGATAAGTAGAAAATGGGATTTATGCTAATGCATTTCTGCTGTCGGAGAAAGGATTAGTTGTTTTGGTGCAGTGTTAGTCTGCATTGACGCGAGACTCACCTGGATTTGCTTTTTCCCTCCTTCAACACAACTGTAACATTCGTTAACTATTCCTATTTTCGTCCAACCTTTTTTACGAATGCAACTAATGTATGGTTTATTGCTTGATGTATTTACGAGTGTTGCTTCGGATTTATTTTTCTCGGCGTTTTTCTTGTAGTCGTGTATTTGGGAAAATCGGAAAAGGCTTTGTCAGTGTCCGCCTATTCCGTTAATCCCTCATTCTGTAAATCCGTTTACCCATTAATCCATTATTCTTTTAATCAGATAATCTATTTTGATTTTCTAAAAAATTGGTTCATTATCTTTTCGCTAAATAACTGGTTCGCGCTGTAAGGCTGAAAGGTCGTAAATGGCAATTTTTCTTTCCCTTTTCTTATTTTTATTTTTTATTTTTTGTAAATATCTAAGAATTATGTTTCAAAATTGTTCATGATAATTGATAATTTGTATTATTTAAAATTTACTAGGACTATGGGTCTTACAGGCCCAAATTCTGGTATACATTAAATAGTAAACTGTTCTGTAATGTCATTATGTTCTTAAAGCAAAATAAATTGTTTTGACCTGTTAAATAATTAAATATTACATAAATATTTTACAACGCTATAGATAATACTAACTCATATTATTTTATTTCTTGTTATTGATTATACAGTGTAACCCGAATATAAGAGACTCTTATATAAGAAAAACGGATATAAGAAAGATTTTCTCTGGTCCCAAATTAGAACTTGTGTTGATATACAGCGTAACCCGGTTATACGTGAACCCGCATATAAGAGAGTCGTATGAGCCGCCGAAGAAGTCTCTTATCTCCGGGTTAAACTTTATTTGAATTCGCGTGATAAAGCTATCATTATTTTGGAAAATGTATTTTTTTAGTTCCGTTTATTAGAACGTTCAAATAAGTCACTTGAAGAGCTCAACGTTTCGGTTTCAGTTTCCAGTCATGGTATCACATTTATTTGTTGAGAAGTTATTACTTGCGGTTAATGCGATATTTTTTCATTTCTAAAAGTAGATAAGATGTCTGATACTTCGAAATGAGAAAAATTTCGCAATGGATTCGATACGTTTAATAATTCTGATTGACAAACAGTCAGATAACATATCTATTTATATGAGATCCACTTCTCAAATTGAGGCGTTATCGAACTCGATAATCTTTATGTCAAATTAAGAAATTTGTACGGGATTTCGAACTGGATAATCTATTTAATTCACAGAGGTAGATTGTTCTCGTTCTTTCAGTCATGACCGAGTAGAAGTTTAAAATAATTCTTAATTATATTTTTAGTACCGCTTATACTTAAAATTAAATCTTTACCCTCTAGAAGACTGTCAGTTAGATCTCATTATGAACACTTTATCCGTTGAGCCACTTAGAACATAACATTCATGGTGAGACAAGGAGTGGCTCGAATAATCCAAATTATACAAGTTTAAGATTCACTTTAATAATTTTTGCTAAAGATCCGCCACAATATGGTATCAATGGTTATTTAAATGCAAGGAATACAATTATGTGAATTATTCGAACTACTACTCTTACCTAGAATATTATTATTACAAGTTTGCGGTGGATATAACCTCCGACTTTCCTTAGATGCATCTTATCGATCTTCTTTTGATCTTTGTGAATCTGTACGGAATTTCGAACGAAACCTTTTCTTAAATCCACGAGGGTATTTTAGTCTCATTCTCTCGGCCAAGGCTAAAAACATTTAAAGAAGGTCGGATGTTATATCGGCTGAAAGGTTGTGTGAATAATATCTCAGATGAGAACCATAGTCTGAATAATCAAAATAATTCAAATAACCAATCCTCATCTAATCATGGTCCGTTTTTAATAAGAACACACATGCATTTAGTCGTACCATGTGTACACATTCAACAAGAGAACATGCGATTTTGATCAAATGTAACACTTCTCACGCCTCAGCCTAACATCACAAGTTCATTTGAGAAGTTTAATTGCCACATAAGCCCAATAGCTCGACACATAAAATCAACAATAGGACCTTTGATATGACAGGGGCGCGTTCGAAATGAATGTTTCTGTTTAAAGCACAATTGAAGCATGATACTTGACTTTTGCATTTTAAACATTAATTAAAGCCCTTATATCTATATATCTATAAGATTGGACTTGTCTGTGTATGTATGTCTGTGTGTGTACATTTCCCTACCAAATTACTTTGTCAATTTTCATCATCCACAGAGTAATAGAAGGGTAGAGAGACTATCACAGAATGATTAATATTTAAATAAAAATAATAAAATTATGACGAAGACAAAAAAATGAATATTCATCATGTTAATACAAACTTATATCATCCACAGAGCAATAGAAGGGTAGAGAGATTATCACAGAATGATTAATATTTAAATAAAAATAATAAAATTATGACGAAGACAAAATAATGAATATTCATCATGTTAATACAAACTTATATCATCCACAGAGCAATAGAAGGGTAGAGAGATTATCACAGAATGATTAATATTTAAATAAAAATAATAAAATTATGATGAAGACAAAAGAAATGAATATTCATCATGTTAATACATACTTATATCATCCATAGAGTAATTGATGGGTGAAGAGATTATCACAGAATGATGAACAGTTTAGTTAATAAAATCCGTGATAACCAATATCCGTGGTATCTATACAGGAATCAGATGCTAGCTACCATCAGGTTTAATACTAGCGAAGCAATAAACATTATCCCCGTTTTATTTGCCTATGTTCTTCAATTGGGAAATATAATAACGGCTTCGCAAAAAGTATGTGGAAGAGTGTCATGAGATAAATTTGAAGACGGAACATAAAGATTTCGTACATGAAATATAATTAGCATTGTGATAGGCGCCACGCTTACGTTGTAATTGCAATATTTCCAGTCTTAGAAGCAAATCTTTCAATAGCATTTCGAAATATGAATGGCATATAGTGAATTTCAAAAAGTCAGTTAAATTTGAAAATATCAAGCGGACATTCGACGACATCACTGTTGAAGAAAAAACACACGGACTCTATTTTTGCTACTGTTTTTCTTCGTTATAACACCATGCGACAAAGAAAAACAGAAATATAATATCATAAAGTAGGTGTAAAATGTGGAAAATTTTTGATTTTACAGAAATAAATATTTGTCTATTTTATAAAAAGAAAAATATCTGCGTTGTATTAGTTTAATAATACGTAAAACACGTATTTCAATTTATATATATATATATATATATATATATATATATATATATATACATATATATATATATATATGGTGAGAATAATGGAAATAATATTCCGACGAAACAGAGAAATAAAAAGGAACAAACTGAGTTATGTGTTCATCAACGTTTCGTCTTTATTACGAGAGGAAGCCTCGAGATAACGGCGAAACGTTGATGAACACATAACTCGGTTGTTCCTTTTTATCTCTCTCTCTCTCTCTCTCTCTCTCTATATATATATATATATATATATATATATATATATATATATATATATATATATATATATATACATACATCAAAATATTCAAGTTTACAAACTGAAATAATTCTGTAAACTTAAAGCGAGTATATATATTAATACTAATATTTATAAGACAATCCTTACAAAATCCAGATGAAACAAAAACTCGATATTCGAAATAGAGTATTGATATACGAAATTCAATTTAAACTCTGTAAATTGGAATTTACAACGATTATTTATTCGAATTAGTATTGTTGAATAATAAATTGTTGTAAATGCTTATTTACAGAGTTTAAATGAAGTTTCTCATTTATATATGTATATATATATATATGTATATATATATATATATATATATATATATATTGTAAAGAAGAGAACCATAGCAGAAATTCAGTCGACTAAAATAAGATGAAACGAGGTGTATTTTAACGATCTTGTTTTTAATCGGCTTATTTATTTTACTGAATTGTACATTTGTTACATGTAACTTCGCGCATTTTTTTTCTTTTTCCTCACCCCGTTTTCCATCTTATTTTAGTCGACTGAATTTCCGCTATGGTTCACTTCTTTACAATTATTCTAAAACAATGATTAAACGTTTATGTGATCAATCACTATGTCTTTGTAATTTGACAAGAAATGTGTAATCCGTTAGACCACCAACTGTGCTCGGATTAAATTGTTTGAATCAGGAAAAAGTTTTTAAACACAGTTATATAACAATAAAACATCTAAAATTCACTGATCTCTCTCTCTCTCTCTCTCTCTCTCTCTTTCTCTCTCTCTCTCTCTCTCTCTTTCTCTCTCTCTCATGCATTCGTGATGCAATGCGAAAAAATGTGGCAGAATTCTTTTAATGCACCAAAGCCAAGCTTCTTTTTTTAAACCACAACCGTTCTGATCCCCACTGAACTCCAACTGAAATGAATGGTCCCCATCTTGAGGAAGCCCCCTGATTAGATAGGCTTCTAGAACTTACTTCCATACATATCTTAAACTGAAGACTTACATCAAATCCGTTGCCAAGGTCACTGAAAAATCATTCGATCATTCTGCATCTTCTTACGCAATCCTTTCCATGTATAAAAACCAAATACGTCCTAAGGTAGAGTACCGTTGCTACTTAAAGTTAATGGACCGTGCTGAAACATTAACGTTATTATTTGGAAACGTGTTAAGTATTCGGTACTTTCAGCAAACAATTTAATAAAGAAAAGATACTAGAAAAAATACATTTAACTTGAAAATACTATTTTAAAAATAGCAAAAATATTAAAGCCGAAAATCGACTTTATTTTATTTATTAATTTGATAACAGTTAATCCTAACACCTTCCGTTACAATTTTTTTTCATTATAATAAGTATACGTAATTTATTAGGAGTCCTTTAAAGATTGTTTCAATACACTGTAGGGTTCGGAAACAATTACTCTGATATCTCTCACCAAGGTTTCGAACTGGTTTTAAAAATTGTTTCAATTACCTTTTGTGGTTTTGTGTCTGTTATTAAGAACATTGTTATCATACTGATATTTATACGAATAAACAAAATCTTGATTGAATAACGTATCGATTTTATTTTGATCTGTGTTCTAAGAAAAGTGGGTTTCCAATCGAAACTCCTTTCTGAGGCAGCTACACGGTGTTATTATATGTGATGTATTCAGTGGAAATATCTTCTGAAGCTAGGACAGAATCGGAACTTGTTAATTATGAGATTTTTTTTTTAATTCAAAATTATTTTGATAAAATATAGTCGGACATTAAATAAAATTGGATTTATCGAAAGAAAATGTATAGAAAAATTTTGCGTGAATATTTATTTCCGAAATCTGTTTTCATTTTTGAAAATCGACTAATTGAGGATCTTATATTATATCATATATATATATATATATATATATATATATATATATATATATATATATATATATATATATATATATGTAGAGAGAGAGAGAGGGAGAGCAGAGACAGGGACAAAGAGAAAAAGAAAGAAAAAAAATATATATATTATAAAATCTTGCTTAAACTCAGACAACTGTACATAGCATTGTTTATTCCATCGTAGATTTTCAATAACAGCTGTTTTATTAACAGGTAGACAATCTTATGTTTTCACTGAGAAAATAAAGAAAGTGTTGTAAAAAGTTGTAAGTCTGAGTTTTAGCAAATGTTATACTATATACGCTCTGCTACTCCAAACATAAAACAGATGCATTGAGCTTTATTCTTATTTAATGGTTAGTTCGTTTTTTTCCGTAACAGTTTTAACACATTAAATAAAAACGATATATATATTGAAATCAGTAACATTTCTTAAATAAACACTTATTATACTTTCCAGCTCCTCGAATTTGAACTGACACGATATACCAATTAATAACGTTTTACTGGGGAAGAAATCACATTCCCTCCTATTCCAAATCCTATTCCTAATCGCTATTCCATGACATAAAACGTACAGGATGGGCATGGTAGAGGCCGTGAATTCTTTCATAAAAAGAATTCGTTAGTTGATCTACAACTACAAACCTACAGAAGAAAACGGAACAAATACAAACACACAAACCACTCTGGAAAACACAACCACAACTGAAAATGAAAACACTTGTATCCCCTTTAACAGAAAATATCAAATTAAATCCAACAAATGGTCACCAATGATTCTTGCCTAGGAGGCTTTGAATTAGACATGCTGAACCGCACAAAAAATCTAAAAATTCAGAAGAAACACAAATATATGAACCGAACAATTAAGAAAATAAACAACACCTTAAAAAAATGAAGATAATCCAACCCTACTGATTTCGGCAGACAAAACCATGAATATCGATAGCATGAATTTTGAAACTTAAAGCAACTTAATTATAAATGAACTTAATAGAAATTAAAGAATAACCAGCAATGAAAAACCCAATAGTATAAACTCGGAAACCTTAAAAAATAAGTGAAAAAATGAACATACAAGTTGTACTGTTGATTTTATATGTTGGGCTTATAGGCTTGTGTGGAAATAAAACTTTTCAAATGCATTTGTAATGTTAGGCTGTGTAAGGTTGTTAACTCTAGTAAAAATCGCCTGTTCCTTCTTTCATTGAATTATTTTGATTATCGATCATCGACACTTATCGAAGACATTACGACACAAAACCTATCCAAGAACACTGCCAGGCACATAAAGAACCTTCGTATGAAATTTCAAATAAATCGTCGCAACTGTTTTCGAGTCCATAGGAAACGAACTCACAGACACCCAGACACTGAGAAAAGGTTCTTTATATATATATATATATATATATATATATATATATATATATATATATATATATATATATATATATAAATTACTAACTAGCTCTACCTACGTATTGAGCACTTTTGAAGTAAATATGTATAAATTTATATATAAATACGTATAAGTTTACGTATAAATTTATACTTTTGTATATTAATTTTATGTGAATAAATGAAGTAGTTATATATATATATATACACATATATATGTGTGTGTGTGTGTGTGTGTGCGTGTGTGTGTGTGGCTTTCTTCAGTCTTGACAGACTATCGATATCCACTGTAAAGGTGCCTGCGCGTGAGATTTGTGTGGCAAGAGTTGCGACGTCTCCAACCACGCCTCTCCTGAGTCAACATTGTTGCTTACAAGTGGCAAGTTGAAGTACAGGACGACAGGAAGCAATGTCGATATATATATCTGTAGACTAAAAATTGACAGAGTTATTGCGTAGGGAAATGTACACAGGCACACACACACAGACACGTTCACTTATATATATATATATATATATATATATATATATATATATATATATATATAAGAGAGAGAGAGAGAGAGAGAGAGAGAGAGAGAGAGAGATTAATTTTTATTTCATCAAGTGGATCCAAAAGTTTTGGAAATGGGCGTAACAAAACTTTTGCAAAGTGTAGCACATATATGTGTACGTGTGTGTGTGACAGAAAGCTCTCGTTAATAGGGGTATGGTAAAATATTGTGGGCAAGGAATTGCTGCGAGGATTGCCGCGAGAATGTTGGAGACTTTTATTCGAGGATATTTTCTTTTAGGGTACGCCATGCTTTTGCATTTACATGTTTACGTTCGTTTTAATGATTACCTTCCAAACATAAATAGAAGGAAGACGTTCAAACTGAGTTTTAAAAAAATAATAATAAATGACAAGAATTTAAAATATTGCTGCAACATTTTTTGGAAACGTTCAAGACACACAGCTTGCAAGATTACCCGGCATTTTATCATGACTGTTCGTTATTTTCAAATTAACGTTTAACATGAACCGTTAATAGAATTTAAGGTTGTGTTTTGAAATTTCCTTTGTTTTATTCTTCAGATTTTTTATTGACTGTTACTGTCATCTGTAGATAATTCGACGTAGAATTAAACGTGCTCGTAATAAGATAAACGCACTGACGTTTTGTACACTTAGCGTGGTGATTCCATGCGCGATTGAAACTCGGACGCCTCTGTGTGTGTAATCAATTTTCCTACTTTATTACTAAGCTATATTCACGTACTGAAAACCGTTGAATTAAATACTGAACATCTACATACAAGATATTATATTATACGTATAATTCAAAGCGCTCTGTTTGTCTGTTTGTTTGTAAATAAACAAGCAGGTCGAGCACTATAAAAGCCCTGAGCGGGTGTCTATATAAATGGGCATTTGATGAGGTCGTTTACGAGCACCGATCCCATGGGCTGGAGGTTGGAACTGCCGATTATCAACTAGATGGTTCTAAGTTCAGTCCCTTTCTGAGGATGGGTGCTAATCTAGCCACACTAGTGAGCTGTGATACAGAGAAACAGTACTGAATGTGGATGACTATATGAAATAATATATATCTGTGTGTTAAGGGGGAGTGGGAAAGAAAAGTAAACGTGGACATATCCATATATGTATGTAATAGTAATATTTTGCAACTTTTCCTGTTGATTTCAATGGATTTTTTATTTATTTATTCATTTATACTCTTAGATATATGGATTAAAGAACCAAGTAGCACTTCGCAAGTAAAAATTTTTAAGCTGGGAGCGAAGTTTTTTGGTTTGTTATTAAATTATAAGCCATATTTTCGACGTGTATTTTCCGAATTTGTAATTCTTTAATTTCGCAATAAATTATTCACATACTGTATAGAATTTGTTGTTTGTTATTCAAATTTGGTTTTGCTTAAAACGGAAAAAAAAAATGTCTATCAGATTCGTCGATTGAAAAGCTGATATTCGCTCCAAAACTTTCTTCACAACATTTTCACGACTATTCAACTATTATTTAACTTTTGCATTATTATGCTAGAATTATATTTTTCAAGATTTTTTGACCGGTTTTCTTCTAAAGCGAAGATTTTTTTGACCGGTTTTCTTCTCAAGCGAAGATTTTTCACAGAAAAGTATTTTATGACGTTTTGAAATATCGATCGATCATCGGGCCAAGTTTCTTTTTCTTCTTCCACGCTAGAAACTTAAAACAAATTAGAAAGGAATGGATTGTCTACTTATAGTTGATTGGATTAACTATACCATTGTCTTCATGATGAGAAGATTTATGAAATATATTAGAATGAAACATGTTATGTACTAATTTGGATGCAAACTTTTCAGCATCCACTCGTAAAAAAGGCATTTTACACATCCACGCCACTTTGATAGAATGATAAAAAGAAAACAGGCAATATATCTCATATTACGAAACCCAACAAAATTCGAGATAATATTTCAATCATGAAAACATGAATAATTTATTTTTTTAACTAAGATTTAAGGAAGTTTTCATAATGCATTTTATTCATCTTTAAAATTTTACAAACAAAATTCATCAAATTATTATTCTTTATAAAACTAGCGGGAAGTACCCGACATTGCCCTGATGGAGGATATTGGCACAAGGACGAAATAAAAAAGACGGTAGAGAGAGAGGATCGAACTTGAAAATGTAGAATAAGTAGTCTTCCTCGCTAACCATTAGGCCAAAAGGATAGTGGATTACATGAGTTGGTAATTAACCTAACAATCATAGGAGTCACCACGCATGCGCAGAAATGAACGTTGCTTTTAAACCTAGCCGGGCGCCAGGTAAATTATTTATTTGCTTCACCACGAAAGCAAATTAGTCACAGGGTTGTTTTTATATAGAGGAGGTAAACCAGCTCCCCCCCCACGAAAGGGGAATTCTCGCTATATCCCCAAAAAATAGTGTCTCAGTATGAATGGTTCCCCTACATTGACCAAAGACGAATTAACTTAATTTAAGTGAAGGCCCGAAGGTCAACCAAGTGTCGTTTGCGTTCGAATAGTTTCGCTTTATTAAATGAAAAAGACAAACAAACACTCGAGACAACAGCACAGTGAGATTTTTTTTTAACGATCAAAAAAAAAAGGAAAGAAACGATGTTCGTTTGCGAATCTGAAATTTTAATTTCAGAAGTATAGGAAAACTTCTCGCGAAATTTAACCGAGAGCGGAACCCCGATCTGAAAAGTCTTTTGCGGACATACACAAACGCTCGCGCCCATTTTGCCTTTTATATATATATATATATATATATATATATAACAAGATGTGACACAAGAGCAAAAATTGTCTGTTTGTTTGTCTGTTTTTAACATGCTGATAAGATGCAATTACTTTTATAAACATGTTAAACATTCTCTTAAAAGTTGTATTCATCAAAATACTACATTTAAACTATAGGTGAAAACAATGCTTTAATGTGTTGTATTTTCCAAAAATATATGTACAAATTTATCATTTCGCTAAAAAAAAATAGTTATTGTTAAATATATAAAATTATAATGTTAAGTATGAAGTCTATTCAATCTGCGTGTTTTGTGAAGAAAATGCTATTAAGGGGATTCAATTTTGAGAAACATGCTATTAAGATGCGTTCATTTTTATGCACATGTTATTAAAATCCATTCATTTTTATAAATATACTATAAAGATGCATTCATTTTTATAAATATACTATTAAGATGCGTTCATTTTTATAAACACGCTATTAAGATGCGTTCATTTTTATAAGCATGTTATTAAAATGCATTCGTTTTAATAGACATAGTATTAAAATACATTCATCCTAATAAACATACTATTAAGATGCATACATTTTTATGAACATGTTATTAAGACGCATTCATTTTTATGAACATGCTGTTAAAATGCATTCATTTTTGTAAACATACTATTAGGATGCGTTCATTTTAAGGACGTACTATTAAGATGCATTCATTTTAATAAAAATTCTATTAGAATACATTCACTTTTATACACATGTTATTAAGATGCATTCCTTTTTATGAACATGTTATTAAGATGCATTCATTTTTATAAACATTCTATTTAGATACGTTCATTTTTATAAACATTCTATTTAGATACGTTCATTTTTATAAACATTGCTATTAAGATGTATTATTTTTTTAACATAATATTAAGCTGCATTCATTTTATATACATGTTAAGATGCATTTATTTTTAAAGACATTATTTAGATGCATTCATTTTTATAAACATACTATTAAGATGTGTTCATTTTTAAGAACATGCTACTAAGATGCGTTTATTTTTAACAAGATGCTATTAAGATGCGCTTATTCTTATGAAAATGCTATTTAAGTGCGCCCATTTTTATTAGCATGCTATTAAAGTTCGTTCATTTTTAAACATACTCTTAATATGCATTTATTTTTATGCACGTGTTAATCAATTCCATTAATTTTTATTAATATACTATTAAGATGCATTAATTTTTATTAGCATACTATTAAGATGCGTCAACATTTATGAACATGCTATTAAGATGCGTTCGTTTTTATGAACATTCTATTGAGGTGCTCCCACTTAATAAAATGTAATTAAGGTGCGCCTATTTTTTATAACCATGCATTTAAGCGGCATCCATTTAAATAAACACGCTACTACGGTGTGTCAACTTTTGTTTACATTCTATTAAAGTGCATCCACTTTTATAAACATTCAAATAAGTAGCATTCACTTTTATAAACATGCAAATAAGGTGCAATTCACTTTTATTAGCATGCAAATAAGGTGTATCTACTTTTATTAGCATGCAAATAAGGTGTATCTACTTTTATTAGCATGCAGATAAGGTGCATCTACTTTTAAAAGCATGCAAATAAGGTTCATTTGCTTTTATAAACAGACAAATAAGGTGCACCCATTTTACAAGCATGCAAATAATGTGCATTTACTTTTTAAAACTTTGCAAATAAGGTGCATCTGCTTTTATAAGCATGCATAAAAGATAGATCCATTTTATAAATATGCAAATAAGATGCATCTACTTTTATAAGCATGCAAAACACGTGCATCTATTTTGATAAACATGCAGCTAAGGTGCATCCACTTCTATAAGCATGCAAATAAGGTGCATCCATTTTATTAACATGCTTTATGGTTCGTCCATTTTTTATCAATATTATTAAAATGATTGTTTTTATGGAGATGCAATTAAGATTCGTCCATTTTCAGAATATGCTTTTATGATGCATCAATTTAGTCATCGCGTTCAACAATTAACATATTTTTAATTAACCTTAACATTGAGATCGATTTAAGTAAGAACACACAGATTGACGGGTAAAGCGACTTACAGTGACGAGTGCACAATTCAAAATTATTTGCATACACAATACGTAATCATAATCATTCAATTCATACTTATACGTTGCTGCCGATGCGTCCATTGTTTTGTCGTTTTTTTTTTATTAAAACTTTTCACCATTGTCAAATAATTTCGAGTTAGATAATTTTTTTAAACGAAATTAAAAGGAATTACTTTTATATGGTAAGTTTCCACAAAGGAAACTAAAATAAAATCGTGTTTTTACGCTATAGATGAAAACATTTACAAAGAATATATGAAGATATATAATAGAAGGTATATTATTACATTTTTTATAATGTGAGATAAATATCTTTTTGACTTAAAATACAAGCAGCAATGCTTTTATGATCGCAGGTTATGATATTTCTTTCTTAATTTTAATTGCACTTTATACAAAGTTGGCATGATGTTGTGGCGTCGTAAAATGCCGATGGATATTTCATAACCAATTGTGCTTTAACTGTTTATCATGTAAAACGATAATGCCAAAATTCATTTAATTTGCATTAATTAATCACTTGAAACAAGAGCTTCTTTTCGTTTTGCTTGCCGTATTGTGTGATAGTTTATTGTTTTGTTTTAGTCATAGAAGAAATAGAGGCACATTTTTTTGACATCTAATTATGGCAAGTCACATTTGACAATAAACAGTTAAAGTTCTAACTCAGACATTTGTTCTTTGTTATTGACAAATAAAAGTCAAGTTTCACTTTCATTTGAAGTGAAATTAACACACTTCTTGCGGTAAAACTTCAATAAGTTCTTCCTTGTCTGCGATAAATATTGTTTTCATTTTTGTATTGCTAAGTTTTTTGGTGAGAAAAAAGCATAAAAAAATTCTTACTGTTAAAATCTTCAACAAAGCTTCTTTTCTAGCACTGCCCGCCTGTGGAACTATTCCGCTGGTCTGCTCTCCATCTGACTACAACATGGTCGTCTTCAAGCCCAATGTGAGCAAGTTCCTGTTGAGCTGGTCTCTTAAATATAGTTACACCCAATTTGCACCGTAAACGATTATTACACTTTTGTCTCGATGACTACGGTACGCTCATTAGCACTTACCCTTGAGTGGTCTGCGGGCCTTGATTAATAAACGATGACTCCTTGTAGGAAAAAGCATTTCAAGGCATATATGTTGAGTTTTATGTTTGTGAATTCTTTAGACGAGGAGTAATAATATATATATTAATATCATAGCGTGTGTGTTCTTTTCTGTGTTACGCTTTCCGGCAAATTTCATTGGTTGAGATTTAAGAACACGCATGCTATCGTATTAATATATAGATTATACTAAATATGAGTTAATGGATTTGGTGAGTGTTTAATAAGATCCCAGGCATAATCTAATCCTTCTTTTCGAGTAGGGGAATCATAGTCTGGCGTGTTTACCTCCGGTGATGACGTCATTATCTTCTGTTAAAAAAGATGCATATATTTATGATGTAATATTCCAAAAATCATAGGGATGTACTGCTGATTCCAAAAATCAGGTAAATGTATCAGTGCACGTTATAAGGTTATTTGTAACATTCCAAAAAATCACGTAAATACATCAAGTACTCCTGAGTTCATATTTTCGTCATTAATGCCCTATGGCAATAATTGCAAAAACTCTTCTTAAGGGGGATTAAAGTCACTAGAATTCTGAGATTGGTAGTACATTCAGAAATTCATATTGAAGTAATGGTTACCTAATCTCTAACCGACTTAATGTTTTCATGTATTAATTTCGAAAAGCTATTAAAACAGTTTATGATTTAAACATTACTTTATTTCAAGCATATTTTTAACAGTGGGTTGGGGGATTTGAAGTCAGTCCCGGAAATGGCTAAAACCGATTACGTATTAAACATTACTTTATTTCATGTATATTTTAACAGTAGGGCGGGGGATATGAAGTCATTCTCGGAAATTGCTGCAACCATTTACGTTTTAGACATTACTTTATTTAATCTATATTTTAACAGTGGGGTGGGGATAAGAAGTCAGTTCCGGAAATGGCTGGAACAATTTATGATTTAAACATTACTTTATTTCATGTATATTTTTGACAGTAGTTAGTCCCAAAAATGGCTGAAACAGTTTACGATTAAAAACTATTTTATTTCATGTATATTTTTAACAGTGGGGTGGCGAACATGAAGTCGGTCCCGGGATTGGATGAGATAAGTGCAAATATATACTAGCAGAATGCCCAGCGTTGCCAAGGGTTGAATAAGATAGGTGGAAATCATATAGTACAAGAAAACCCAGCGTCGCCCGGGATCGAATGAGATAGCTGGAAGATATATACTAGCAGAATACGCGGCGTCACCCGGGATTGGATAAGATAAGTGGAACATATATACTATGAGAATACCCGGAATTGATTGATGTGTTTGTAATGAAATAATCACCCAAGCAATATATCAAAGTTATTATTTTAATAAAGGGCGATAATGTGGGTTTAAATTATGAAAAATGATTGCCGAATATAGTAACATATCCAAAAATTATGAAAAGTCATAAAATTTGATTTAATGGATTGGTGTGCTTGTAATGAAATAATAAACCCAGATAACATATCAAAGTTATTATTTTAGTAGGAGAGAGATAATTTGGGTTAAAATTATGACAAATAATTGTCGGAATTAGTAACATATCGAAGAATTATGAAGAATGATGAAATGTAAGTTAATGGATTGGTGTGTTTATAATGAAATAATGAGCCCAAGCAGTATATCAAAGTTATTATTTTAGTAAGAGAGAGGGGGCGATACAGTTTTAACAAAATATGCCTTCATTTGTGCTAAAGGCGCACAGAATGCCAAGCAGCAATATATTACACATGAAAGATACCGCTGTGGAATTTCCACAGGTCCAGGTAGTTTCTATTATTTGGATTATTCGCACTGCTATTTTATTAGACATATACTTATATATATATATATATATATATATATATATATATATATATAGAAAGAGAGAGAGGCAGAGAGAGAAAGGTACAAACATACATATCATGTTATGTACGTGCATATGTTTGTATATATATATATACATATACATATATATATATATATATATATATATATATATATATAGAATGCACTCCTAAACTAATGAACCGACCATTAGAAATTATGGTATATATATATATATATATATACGTATGTATATATATATATATATATATATATATATATATATATATACTAGCATTTCGGCCCGGCGTTACTCGGGTATTTGGAAGTGTATGTTGAGCAAAAGAAAAAGCTGTCAATGTGTCTAAGTAATTTGGTAGAGAAATTGTCTAAGTAATTTGGTAGAGAAATTGTCTAAGTATTTTGGTAGAGACCGAAGCAGTCAATTGTTTTTAACTTTGACCCCTATTATGACCCCTTAAAATTTATTGGTTTGAGCTCAAATCAAGTCATTAAGTTAGATCCATGTCCAAGGAACCTATATCTAAAATTTAAAGTGTGTAGACCCAAAATTGTCGGAGGAGTTTGGTAGAGTTCTCAAAGGTCAAATCGTTGAACTTTGACCCTTAATCGCCAAATTTCTGGCCAAAACCGATCACATCGATTTTCCCAAATCTCAGTACCCTGTATATCAAATTTCGAGTCTGTAGACTAAAAATTGTCAGAGTTATTACGTAGGGAAATGTACAGACACATACACACACACATTCACTTTTATATATATATATATATATATATACTAGCATTTCAGCCCGGCGTTGCCGGGTGTTTGGATGTGTATGTTGAGTAAAAAAAAAGGTGGTAGTAGGAAGGCAGGCTCGAACCCGTACCGCAAAGGAGGAAAAGAACGGGGTAAAACCTAACATTTATGCTGTTACGACCATCGCCAAACCGGAAGCGACATTTTTAAAAATTAAAACTAGACAATCTAAAGGAGAGGATAACTCTAAAAAATATCGGCGACAAAAGTGATTCCCACCCCTCTGTAGGAACGTGCCTATTTGAAGGGGAAGATATTAATGTTTTAGCCAATTTTTCGATATTTGTCATATGAAAGGTCGAACTTTAAAACGATACTGATCTTGGTAAAATCCGTCGCCTCTATTGAAAGTTTATGGCAGACATGCAAACAGACATACATACATACATACATTTATATATTGGTAACTAAAAATTTTCGACCAAAACTGATTAAAAAGCTTGACCTATCTCTGAATACCCTTTCTGTAAAATTTCAAATATTTAGACCAGAAATTGTCTGAGTAATTTGGAAGAGACCGCAAAGGTCAATTGTTTTTAACTTTGACCCCTATTATGACCCCTTAAAATTTATTGTTTTGGGCTCTAATCAAGTTATTAAGTTAGATCCATGTCCAAGGAACCTATATCTAAAATTTCGAGTGCGTAGACCCAAAATTGTCGGAGGAGTTTGGTAGAGTTCTCAAAGTTTAAATCGTTGAACTTTGACCCCTTAATCGCAAAATTTCTTGCCAAAAACCAATCACATCGATTTTCCCAAATCTCAGTACCCTGTATATCAAATTTCGAGTCTGTAGACTAAAAATTGACACAGTTATTGCGTTGGGAAATGTACACAGACACACACACAGACACATTCACTTTTATATATAGATATACTCTGAGCAAAACTGTGAGTAATCTTGATGCATTAATGTTACAAACTTTATCATTTCTCCACCCTAAACTTACCCTCTCCAAAAAGAACATTTTATACAGAACAAATAATAGAAAAAACAATTGCTCTACATGGAATGTTGAGTTGTACTATGCAATGAAATGTTAACATAATCGGTGTATACGCGTAGGACTCAATAATGTGTATATGTGTGGTAAACTCTTAAACTAATGAGGTTATTATTATGAATTATTACAGACGTAATCAAGGCAATACAGTGAGTTCCGTGGTTACATTACATTTTTGCAACCTTTACAATTATAGGAGTGCATTCCCGTAGCCGCAAAGTAACTACCCTAATTACAATAAGCGAGATACAATCTCCTACTATTGGATAGAGAGATTACAAAGATTTAAAAAAACAGTGATTGCAGATGTTTTGTCAGTAGTTTTTTTTTGTGAGTTTTTTTTTTTTTTTTTTTTACAAATACATCAGTCACTGTCTCTGAATTTTTTAGATGAGGATTGGTTATTCGTATTATTTGGATTCATCGGACTACTGTTCTCATCTTGAATGTCATTTTCACATCGTTTCAATTATAAAAAGTGATATTCTCCTGAAGGTTGAAGGTTCAATCCTCCGTGTGTCCGACCGTAAAATACACTTGCGAATTACTTAGGACCTTTATCAAGGCATGGCGGATGGAACAAGAGCACGCTACCCCTGTGAAATAAATAAAGGATTCTACTCGAAATTCCGTCCAAATTCCCGAGTTCGACAGAAACATTCCCGAGTTAAACAAGATGCACCTGAAGAAGGTCGGAGATTACATCGACCGAAAAGTTGTGCCAATGACACTCATCAAGGTGAGAACAGTAGACCGATGAATCCAAATAATATCAGTCACTGTGTGTACTACTCCAATTTTATTTCCTCCAAACTTGGTAGTTATTATGACCCAACGGGTTACCGGTATTTCTAATATGGTCATAATATTTAAAATATAATTCAACATATAAAAACACATAAAATTATTTTTGATAGTTATAGTACATTTATATTAATTAACTTATTATCAACAGTGAGATTCGTATTTTAGGCAACCCGGTAAGTAGCGTCACATCATTTTTGTAAACATTACAATTTAGAGGAGGGGGCCCATCGAAAAAGCACCCTATTAAAAAGAAAGAAACACGGTGAACATTGTGGTCAACTTTTTGTAAATCTTACCATTTATACTTCTACAATCTACTCGACAATTTCGATAATCTATATATCTATAAAGGTGATAATGTGTGTGAGTATTGCGTGTCCGCCTCAGGAAGCGATAGAACTCCCAATTGAGGGAGATTGAAATCCCCCTAAACACTGAGTAAGGCCGGGTAGTTATGCTGATATTATCTGTTAAGCATTATTGGGTGCCGGGCAGCGGCGGCTAACCTAGCTGAAAGGATGAATTTATTGTGTTGTTGTAAAACAGACTTATAATTTTATTGTTTGAGAAAAATGACAAGAAATGTCATTTTTAAAGCTAGAACGAAATTTAATTTCGTTCTTGGCCTGGCGAAACCCGACTAAAGGACATCTAGCTTTTGAGTGTAATGTTAAACGGGGTCAAACGGTCAACCTCTGTGAGCTTGTGAATGAGATTGAGCTGTGATCACAGGTTTTCAGACCATGCAAGGCATCGGGACTTCCCCGGAATAACGTGTTGATCGATGATTGGTCTAGCGGTTTACCCCAACCAACCCTTTTCCTCAATATATTAGCAAATGCCCGGGCCAAAAAGGAGCAGATTGGAGCCGAATCTTGAGGGAAACGACCCTCCTTCCGTCCACTGTCGCCACCTTAGAGAACGAGGAATAAAATTCCGGATGTTTTCTAGTGAAAGAGATTGAACTGAACAATTGTACATATGTAATACACTTGTAAATTTCGTGAATTAACTTTTGGTAGACTAGAAACATCTGCGTTTGTCTTCTTTTGGCCTGCATGAGCAGCTAGTTAATTTTCAGCGTGCGCCAGCATCTTAAACGGACAACGGGGACTGCGACGCGGAAGAATCTTGTAAAGAACTCCCGTAAGAAGGACGATCACGACTATTGCAGCTTCGACGGCGCCAGGGGCCACATCTAGTGGCTGGTGTAAGGGAGGATTTAGATGAGGACACTTCTCAACCTATATACTCAACGAATTTTTTATCTACAGGCTTGAAATTTGGTATATAGAGTATTCAGTGACAAACTTTTTAATTCGTTTTCATCTGGGAAAAAGGGTTGCTAAGGAGTCAAAATTGAAAAATTAATACGTGAATGTCGGCGGACTTTTATCTATGTGTTAACTGTTTCATGATTGCTCGGGCGCTAATTATACATATTATATTAAGAATAAAAGGTTTGAAAACACCCTTTGGGGGGGGGGTCGTGTTCAGTTAGGCTAATGGTTATAGTACTTGATTCATAGTATTTAGGTTTTAGTTTCGATCTCAGCTAGAATGTTTATTTTTTTACTTAAAAGAAGTGAACTTTTCTAATTTTTTTAGATGAGGATTGGTTATTCGTATTATTTGCATTCATCGAACTACTGTTCTCATCTTGAGTATGATTTTCACAACGTTTCGATTGATGCAACCTCCGACTTTCTTCGGGTGTATCTTACTGAACTCGGGAATATTTCTGTCGAACTCGAGAATTTGGACGACATTTCGAGCGGAACCCTTTATTTACTTCATGGGGGGGGGGTCTTGTTCCGTCAGACATGACTGGATAGAGGTCCTACGTAATTCACTATTGTATTGTTCGGTCTCCGACACTGAGGATTGAACCTTCAATCTTCAGGAGAATATCACTTTTTTACAATTCATTTTTCCAAGTACTCTAACCACTGCGCCACGGGTCTTTGCAGAGGTTACATCGACCGAAACGTTGTAAAAGTCACACTCAAGATGAATCCAAATAATACGAGGAAGTGAACTGTTTAAAAAAAAACGCAATACTCGCATGCACACGTTTCAGTTTCTTTCCAGTTTTTTACGTTATTTTTTTGTGGAATGTTGTGTACATCTACTAGTATATTACTATTATATAGGTATCGTCAATTTCTTACTGAATAAATCACACGTTTAATGAATGAGTTTAGTCTTACGAGGGGCGTGCAATAAGTAATGCCCCTGACCCACTTCCCATAGCAGTAGAGCAACGAAACTTGCCACAGTTATTAGTCTTTCTCTACATAGGAACCACCAAGAGTTATACATTTCTCCCATCGTTTGATGCAGCTCCGGAGACCGTTTTTGTAGAACACCCCAGGTTGGTCTTCCAACCACGACGTAACTTCAGAAATCAAGGCTGCATCATCTGGGAAACGCTTTCCTTTCAAAAACAATTTCATAGCTGGGAATAGGTGAAAGTCAGAGGGTGCTAAGTCAGGAGAGTAGGGAGGATGGGGAAAGAATTTCATAACCATACGCCCGTGCTTCTGATCTGGCGACATGCGAGTTGTGGACCGGAGCCTTGTCCTGCAGGAGGAGGGTACCTTTGCTGATCTTGCCCCGCCTCTTGATTTTGATAGCTTCCCTTAATTTCCTCAAAAGTGAAGCATAATAGACTCCTGTAATTGCGGTATCCTTTGCCAAGAACTCTGTCATCACTACTTCGTTCTGGTCCCAGAAGACTGTGAGCATGACCTTGCCAGCGGAGGGCTGACCCTTCTTTGGAGTTGGTGAGTCCGTGCTTCCACTGCATTTACTGGGCTTTGGTCTCTGAATCATAGTGATGGACCCAGGTGTCATCCTGTGTAATCAGTCTTTTGAAAAACTTTGACTCATCTTCTTGGCACATCTCCAAATTCATCCTCGAGCACTCGACGCGTTCCCGCTTCTGGAATGGTGTTAGCAACATGGGAATCCATCTGGCACACACATTATGCATATGCAAATGGTCATGAATGATAGTTTCCACAGACCCTGTACTAATTTTGACATCTTGGGCTATTTGGCGAATAGTAATGCGCCGATCTTCCAAAATGGCAGCCTCAACTTGACGGACAGATGCCTCATCAATGGCAGGTCTGGGAGCTGTTTCCACACACTTCCGACCATTTTTGAATTCACAATGCCAGCGTTTTTACAAGGTCATATGATGGGGCATTATCACCATAAGTTTCTTTCATTTCATCAAAAGTCTCCTGTGGTGTGCGTTCTTTCAAATACAAAAACCGGATCACTGCTCGACATTCAACAGGCTCCATTTCACACCTGACTCAGTTCAAACACCTGTAAAATAGAAACCACAATTAGTTCAGAGCTGTAATTTGCTACATAACCCGTAGAGGTATAAATCATTGCACATACAAAACTTCAGCTAGATCAGACAACTGGAAGTGGGTCAGGGGCATTAATTATTGCACGCCCCTCGTATTCCGCAAGAAAATTTCGATACCTATAGAATAGTACTTATATTATAGAAGCTCTCGATACTTATAGTATATTATACGCTTGTAAGCTTTATAGATGTGAAATAAGTACAAGGGTTAAATAAAAAAAAAAATAAATAAATAAAGTTCGAAAAAAATGGTTAAAGGGATATAAAGAGAAGTAAAGGTTCAAAACCCGCAAGTTGATGTTGAAAGTTTTCAGGAAGCCGGCATTGTGCTACGTTCCATTAGTGGTAGAAATGCCGTTGTTTCTGTCTCTAAAAAGATTCGCGGCTGATTCTTATTTTTAGAAGAATCTTTTATGTCAAATCAAAAAATGGAGCCACTTTATTTTTTGACATGATGAAATCCTCAACTTTGGCAAGTCACGTTTGGCAACAAACAGTTAAATTCTCAGACATTTGTTCTTTTATTGAAATTGACAAATGAAAGCGAAGTTTTACTTTGATTCGAAGTGAAAGTAACGCACTTCTTGCGATGAAAATTCGATGACGAGTTCTTTCATTGGTTGCGATAAATAATTAATTTTCCTTTTCGATAAAAGCATCAGGAATCTCGCTGTTAAAACCGTCATAACTTTTATTAAATAAGCATTCAAAAATATGTACGTTTAGATTTATCTTTCTAACTTTCTTTAGATAGGGATTGATAATATGTTTTATTTGGATTATTCAGACTACTGTTCCCATCTTGAATATTATTCTAACAATGTCTAGCTCGATGCCAAACTCGAGAATCTTTCTGTTGAACTCGAAATTTTGAACGGAACCTTTTATTTAATGCACGGGGATTGCATGCTCTCGTTTAGTCAGCCATGACCGACTAGAAGTCTTAAGTAATTCGCAATTGTATTCTTAGTATCTCTTGCACTGAGTACTGAACCATCAACGTCCAGAAGAGTGTCAGTTACAGCTGGATTTTACTTAATACTTCAACCGTTAAGTCATGGGTCCTTGACATTATAAAATTTCGTTTGAAATTTAGTACAGATTCCCGAGTTCATAGAAAGATTTTCGAGTTCTAGAAGCTAGACCTGAAGAAGATAGAAGATGAAATTGATCGAAACTTAGTGAGAATAGCATCCAAAGATCGACATTCCGAATGATACAAATGATACAAATTACGTTGAGTTTATTAGAAAAAAAAAGAATGGAATTTTAAGACCCCAAAAACTTCAAGAAGTTTCTATATCAATTCCTACGTTAAGAAATGCGAAACAATAACATAAGCTTGTTGTAAGACTGTATACATTTGTTTTACAAATAAGCCAAAGTCTTATCTGAACCTTACTTCTCCATATTGTATGAAATATTTCTGAAGTTATTATATTGAAACGTCCATAATTACAAAAACTATTTATCTGATCAGGCTGAACTTTTTGTTGTGGTCACTATCATAAGAGATCATTAATAAATTTGGAAAAATCAGAATTTCGCCAAAAAATTTCAAAAATTTCCACAAATCTCCAATTTTTAATGCCAAAGTAATACATAATAATCAACCAAGTGATAATCAAAGTCATATAAGAGACGGGATTTTATGAGCTACAATATGGGTCAAGTACTGAAAGTCTATAATTAATAGATCCCAAGTTATCGCTAAATGTGTAACTTTCACTTTTTCCGTGACCTTAACTTTTGACTTTGGCCTAGATATTCTAAATTTAAATTACTAAGAAGTTAGACCGATATTTTGATTGAGTTTGGTGATGATTGGTCAAGCGATACGGACGATAGGCTGTACAAACAAAAAAGGCAGTTATATACTCCTCCGAAAACACAACCACCTTGCTGGGTGTAACAGTAAATACATTCACGACTACTAAAATAAAGCGTATATTGCGTTTTATTTGTGTTAATGTGTATTCAGAGGATATACTTTATTCATCACATTCAACAACTGACTGGAATATATTTGCAGATTAGAGCAGACTTTCTCAACTGAGGTTCTTTGAAACACTAAGCTTGTGCAAAAGGTTGCATAAGGGTTTCGCAATGATAAGTCAGATAAGTCCATGCACGTTTGACTTTTTATTTAGTTTCCTATGCGTAATATCATTCAACATGCACACTTTCCAACGTCTAAGAAGTGTTATCGAACGTTTTTCTTATTTAACAAATATCGAGAGCAGACAGTGACTCGTCTCAATTAAGAATGAAACATGTGTATTTGAATTAAAATCTGATTTCAGAATAAACATTTGTGTGGCATAAAAACAAGCATCACATATTTCACATTAGAGAAGCATGTTCTGTTAGAAATAAATATATTCCTTCAATATTATTTGCTAAATAAAATAAAATTATAAAATATATATTAAATAAAATAAAATTACAATTTTTTCTCTAATGATAAATTTTATGAATCACACTTTGAAGGACGTTTTTTATTGGTTAAAATCCAAAGCTGTCTTTTTCGCTTGTATTAATTAAGACATTATTGCCCGGTGTTTGGAGATGTGTCGTGAGCAAAAAAAAAAAAAGTGGTAGTAGGCAGGGAGGCTCGAACCCGTACCGCGAAGGAGTAAAAGAACGTGAAAATAAAACGCAAATATCGGCGAAAAAAGCGACCCTTCCATTGTAGAAAAGTGCCCAGTTGAGGGTGAAAGAATTAATGTTTTCGACAATTTTTCGATATTTATCGTCCGAAAGGTCGAAAGTTTTAGGCATACATACAAACATACATACATACAAACATATATTTAAACAGACAGTTGAGATTTATATTATAGAAGAAGACGTTTTTTTAAGTCAACATCTACAAAACCTTTCAACAAGAAATTTCATCTAAACTCTTTCTAAAGGAACGAAAGTACTTTCAAAAGGTATCGCAAATACCAACGTTTTTGAAAATGAAGAACTTGAAACAACTACCTTTCGAAAGAAAAGATAAGAGAAGACCAAACCTAAATGTTGATTTAATTGTACTTTATTTGAGTATCTATATATGGTATTAAAACATATAATATATAATTGCTTTAAGTATCTATATACAGTGTAGCCCGGATATAAGAGACCCGAATATAAGACAAACGGATACAGAGGAGATTTTCTCTGGTCCCAAATTAGAGGCTGTGTTAATGTACAGTGTAACCCGGATATAAGAAGCCAAAATATAAGTGTAACCCGAATATGAGGGTGCTGTGTGACCGATAGGAAGTCTTTTATATCTGGGTTACATATATATATATATATATATGACATATACAGTATGTTTATTATACAAACATTACTGGTTACATAATCTTTAATAAATACACGGATTTACTTCTAGGAAACCAAGATATACAACCATTAAATACATATATATTGTATATCTTGGTTTTCTAGATGTAGATCTAGGAAACCAAGCTATACAATCATTATATATATATATATATATATATATATATATATATATATATATATATATATATATATATATATATTACTTTCATCATATTTTGCTTAGGGAAAATTTTTGAGTATCTCTTTACAACGCCCTCCTTTTCATAACCTATCATACTTTCATCAATCACAGTCCATTTTCTGTAGGCTGCTGTTTTAACCCAGTCAACGACGGGTACTTATGCTAGTATATATATAATTGCTTTAAATATGTGCTATAATTTGACTTGCTTAGTGTTCCTTTTTTTTACGAAGGTGTCCAAAAGCGTAAGTGGTAAAATTTAAGCTATTCTTATTTAAAATAAGTTTCCTTGCAGTTCCACTTTACTAAATGACTGAAATTATCATTTTTAGCCAATTTATTGGTTCAGAGTACATTTTGCCTGGATTTACATTCGTCTTTTCAACTTGCCAGTAAGCTGATGCAGCAACAACAACTATCCGTTTTCGTTCTGCTTACATTTATATTATAATAATATGATGATAGTTACTTATGTTTCTTTTGAGTGAGTGAATGAAAACTCCTTAATCAAGTATTATTAACGTAGACACCGGATTTTATTCCCTGAAACATTTGTCAAAAACGTTTTACTATTATTTAGATTATCCAAATTATTGTTCTCAGCTTGAGTGTTTTTCGCACAACGTTTCAACCGATGTAACCTCCAACCTTCTTCAGGTGAATCTTATTGGAGACGGGAATTTGTACGGAATTTCATATTTTAATCCACAGGTAGCATGCTTTGTTTCGTGACGTAACCATAAAGTACTATCTAAAGATAATCCATCTCTAAATGACACTTTTCATGGAATTGAATGTTCAATCCTCATTGAGGGCGATACTAAGAATGCAATTGCGAATTACTTAAGACTTGCATCATGATTGATGGAACGAGATCATGCTAGTGAGGATTTAATAAAGCGTTTCGTTTGAAATTCTGCATAGATTCCCGAGTGCGACAGAAAGATACCCAAGTTTGACAAGATATATCTAATAGTATCATAAGAGTAGTTGTTGATGGGCAGAAATCAAAAGCTCATAGTATTAATGTTGGAGTTCCTTAGGGGTCCATCCTGGGTCCAACTTTCTTCCTGATCTACATCAATGATCTTTCAAATCACATTTTTGAGATCATTCGTAGACATTTATGCTGACGACACTCCTATGACAGCACATCAAAGGCCGTAAATGACCAAGTTCTCTCTGATTCTCTTTTCTTCTCTGATTTTGAGCATGTGGTACACTTGGGGGGGGTTACTGGTTACTTTTAATGCATCTAAAACCAAGCTTCTATCTTTACATCATCAACGATTTGATCTCCATCTGGCATCAATTGAGATGAATGACTCTCGTCTTGGGGAGGCTTTATGTTTTGATAAACTTCTGGGCTTTACCTTTATTCCTTATCTAAAATGGAACACGTACATCAAATCTGTTGCCAAGGTCGCTGGAAAAATGGTGGGATCCTTTATCGATCCAGTAGATATCTCATTACTGATGCAATTCCCTGCCTATATAAGATCCAGGTACGTCCAAGGACCGAGTACCGTTTCCACATCTGGGTAGGAGCTACTAGGATGTCTTATCCTGCTTTAACAGAGTTCAAAATAAATTTCGTAGCCTAGTAGGGATGTCCTTTTCTTTTTCCATAGAAGAGACATTGCGAGCATGTCTCTGCTTCATCGTTATTTTCGTGGCAAGTGTTCGTCTGAGCTCCAATCCTTTGTAAAAAAAAAGGTCGAAAGTTGCAACGGTGGAAACGTTGTGAGAATAACACTCAAGATGAGAACAATAGTTTGAATAATACAAATAATCAATTTATCGATCCTCATCTCAAAACTTCAGAATCATAAAACATGTTAACATTTCCTTAGACCAGTCATAAAAAATGGTTACTATAATATTAACCATGAGAACTACAATTAAAATAAAATTAAAAAGTATGTTATGCCTTTGCCCTTGTTGTTATTTAGGACATGTAATTTACTTTTAGGATTACCCCCCCCATCCCATAATAAAAACCAATATGCCTTTTATCTAGCCCAGAACGACATCATTTTATGTGATAAAGAGAAGAACGGAAATGAATAGCAAGTCAGACAACCCCCAACGGCCTGAAATGAGTTCGGAAAAAAATACTTCTAAATAAAAAGTCAGGAATGAGTAGTTTTTATTTAGGTCACCAGAAATGAAAAGTATAATTTCTATTTTGTAAAACTCAACTTACTGGCAGAATTCTACGGTTTAACCTGTTAAGTCCCACTATCTTATAAATAGGACACCAAATATTTTTAATCTATATATACTATATAATAGTAATGCTTACTGCATATTTATTCTGAAGAATAGAAAAAATAATCTGTATTCATCAACTTTACCACAAGATTTGTTGAGACCGTCTTAAAAATTCTTGTGAAATTTGTTAAAATTATATTTGTTTGAAGTCTATGAACTTATATAAATGAGTCTTGCATTATACCCAGTGTTCTATTTATAGGAGAATCAATATTTCGCTTTCTAAATAAAGTAAATTACTTTTTCCTTCCAATTTATGCATGTTAACACATTTTTAGAAATTACCCAAAGTTTCAACTTAATACTAAAAAATCTAAATACATTGAGATTTAATAAATTAATATTAAATCGTACTACACTCGTTTATATACAGAGCCCAGACATTGTAGACCCAATTGCAAAGGAGACAACGAATAGAAAATAACTTCAACTCCTGTTTCAGGTTTTAAGAAAATGTCTATTCCCATTCTCCCGCCACGCGTGACTTCGCGTTACGGTTGTGACGTCACCCACATCTCTAACGAGATCGTCTTCTCTAGTCCTCTCTCTCTCTCTCTCTCTTTGTCTCTCTCTCTCTCTCTCTCTCTCTTATAGATCTTTTTCTTTTTACTTACCGTGACGTCATTTCGCACACGGTTCGGTATTTACATATAGCCGTCATACGCGTCTCCACACTCTGTTACATTATGAATATTAATGGGAACACTGATGAAACATATTTTTCCGCCAGTTTTTGATGCATTTGCGTGTATTTTCTATGTTCAACCTAATCTAATACACAATTTAATCAGACGAATTAATTTCGATAAAGGTGTGAGTGCAGATTATGTAATTGTCCTTAAGTTTGTTGATAAAATATCTGTCGTTCTGAATAATTAAAATTTGTTCCATACGAAGTTACTTGCAATTGTTTTGCAGAAATGAAATGAGAAATGAAGAAGTGGCGAATACAAGAGTAATATGAATCGAATTAATATTTATTATTTATTAATATTAATTGTTGCAACAGCGAGCGATTATCCTGCAATTAAATTTCACTTATTTTCATCTATAATATAAAAGGCAGTTGTCTGTGTGTGTGTGTGTGTGTGTGTGTGTGTGTGTGTGTGTGTGTGTGTGTGTGTGTGTGTGTGTGTGTGTGCGTGCGCGCGCGGCTAAAACTTAAAAACGACAAAACAGATACCCACAAACTTGTTCTTTTTTTATCGGAGTTGTCTCGGAGGAACAATATCTACAATTTAGAAAAAAATATATAAATTCTTTAATCCTTAACTGGCATAGATTTTATCAGGGCTTTCCGTTTTTCATCTAGTGACTGATTTTTTAATCAAAGTATTAATTCACTGATGGCGAGTCATTTTTCACTGAATCTATAAAAACGAGTTGTCTGCGTATATGTTTGTGTCTAGATATAAGAATTGGTTGGGCGGCGAAAAAAGAGTGGATGACGAGAATGGGGGTTTAAAACGGGGGGATGGGGAAGGGAAAAGATAAAGAAGGAAATAGAAGTTTTAATTGAAATATATTACACTCTAGCTCCGGGCAACATCGCTAGTCTATTATATAAAGTGTAGCTGTTTATTCGTGTAGTTGTTTATCTATCTAAAAGTCATGTAACATAACGTAAATGTAGGGGAAATGACGTCACCAGTTAAGAAAAAGACTATAAAAGGAAGAAAAGAGTGATCACGAAAGAGACGTCGAAAACGTTCGAGAGCATATTAGAGGCGTGAATGACGCTCAAGAAGGCGATCATGTGGACAACGTCATGGTCATAACTATGAGGAAATAGAATTCTTTCTAGAAAAACATCGGTTACTTACGGGAATAAATAACTATGAGATCATAACTATGATGAATTGTTATCCCATTAAAAAAGCGAGTTAAAGTTTTTTTTATTATTATTATTACTCTTTGTATACTTTGCAAAAAGGGGTTAGCGGACAACGTTACAGTCAAAAACTATACAAAGCCACACTTACAGAGCCGATATATTCTTTATCGGATAAAATATGAACACGTCTTCATAATATTCATTCCTTTGGGGGGTCAAAAAGAACGAGATCAGCCAGAGGGTCTAATTTAGGGGTATTTCCCCATCGACATTTTGGTGTGAAATGACAATTGTGATAGAGAGAGACAGAGAGGGGTAGAAAGTCAAGAGAGAGTGAGAAAGAGGAGTGATTAGTGATGAACGAAGTATGCAACCAACCCCAAAAAGGGTAGCCGTGAATTGTCTTTATTCCATTGCTAGCAAAGGAGACAACGTCAACAGCCTGATAAAACGGTCTTTCCTGGTTGAGCAGACAGATTCAAAGGGAGAATGCACTTCCGATGAGACGCGGTCATCAAGTAAGATGAAACCCTCGAGACGATCTTTAATGGAAAGTCCTCAATCAATCAGTTTAACATATAAAACATCGGGTACGAATCAATTGTGCTTATGACTTGTTAATGTACATTCGATAATAACTCACATTTATTTGCGATATATAAAGCTTAAGATCTTCCCTATGAAGGGAGGTAGTGCAACGTAAAGTTTTGTAAGTAAAACCTTTCTTTCTTTGCATTAATTCTGGTGGTCTCAACGCTGCATTTGATCTCCAATTTTGTCAAGAGGTCGTTTTGGCTTCCTGCTGGTGTTTTACGAAAAATCTAACCATCTCCTCAACTAAACCAAGCATATAGTTTGTTCTTGTTATTTCTCTTATAGAAAAAATATTTGGTGTACAACAGATGATTATTGTTGTCGTTCGTTTTCCTGATATCTTTCTAGTTAGAATTCTTTCTAGAAAAACATCGGTTACTTACGGGAAGAAAACACGGTAAGGTTGCACACATTCTTAAGTGAAAGTGTTTCTGTCGAATGAATTAGCATATCCAGACGGTCAGTCCGTGCCGTTAACCACTTAGCCACTGTCAATTCCCTGTTCTTCGTGCTTCAAAAAACAAACTTTTATATCAGTTACAATTTTATACAGTCAAAAGTTTTATATCAGTGGAAAGTTTTATATCAGTCAAATTTTTATATCAGTCAAAAGTTTTATATCAGTCGAAAGTTTTATATCAGTCAAAAGTTTTATATCAGTCAAAAGTTTTATATCAGTCGAAAGTTTTATATCAGTTAAAAGTTTTGTACTAGCTAAATGTTTTATATCAGTTAAAAGTTTTATATCAGTCAAAAGTTTTGTATTAGTTAAAAGTTTATATCAGTTAAAATTTTATATCAGTCGAAAGTTGTATATCAGTTAAATGTTTTGTACTAGCTAAATGTTTTATATCAGTCAAAAGTTTTATATCAATCAAAAGTTTTGTATTAGTTAAAATTTTTATATCAGTCAAAAGTTTTATATCAGTCAAAAGTTTTGTATTAATTAAAAGTTTTATATCAGTTAAAAGTTTTATATCAGTCGAAAGTTTTATATCAGTTAAAAGTTTTGTACTAGCTAAATGTTTTATATCAGTTAAAAGTTTTATATAAGTCAAAAGTTTTGTATTAGTTAAAAGTTTTATCTCAGTCAAAAGTTTTATATCAGTTAAAAGTTTTATATCAGTCAAAAGTTTTATATCAGTTAAAAGTTTAATATCAGTTAAAAGTTTTATATCAGTTAAAAGTTTTATATAAGTCAAAAGTTTTGTATTAGTTAAAAGTTTTATATCAGTCAAAAGTTTTATATCAGTTAAAAGTTTTATATCAGTCAAAAGTTTTATATCGGTCAAAAGTGTTATATCATTCCAAAGTTTTGTATAAGTTAAAAGTTTTATATCAGTTAAAAGTTTTGTACCAGTCAAAGGTTTAATATCAGTCAAAAGTTTTATATCAGCTAAAAGTTTTATATCAGTCAAAAGTTTTATATCAGTTAAAAGTTTCATATCAATTAAAAGTTTTATATCAGTCAAAAGTTTTCTATCAGTTAAAAGTTTTATATCAGTTAAACGTGTTGTACCAGTCAAAAGTTTTATATCAGTTTAAAGTTTTATATCAGTCCAAAGTTTTATATCAGTTAAAAGTTTTATATCAGTTAAAAGTTTCATACCAATCAAAAGTTTTATATTAGTTAAAAGTTTTATATCAGTGAAAAGTTTTATATCAGTCAAAAGTTTTATATCAGTCAAAAGTTTTATATCAGTGAAAAGTTTTATATCAATTAAAAGTTTTATATAAATTAAAAGTTTTATATTAGTTAAAAGTTTTGTACCAGTGAAAAGTTTTATATCAGTTAAAAGTTTTGTATTAGTTTAAAGTTTTGTATCAGTCAAAAGTTTTATATCAGTTAAATGTTTTATATCAGTTAAAAGTTTTATATCAGTTTAATGTTCGTAGCAGTCAAAAGTTTTATATCAGTTAAAAGTTTTATATCTGTCAAAAGTTTTATATCAGTTAAAAGTTTTATATCTGTCAAAAGTTTTTTATCAGTCAAAAGTGTTATATTAGTCAAAAGTTTTGTATTAGTTAAAAGTTTGATATCAGTTAAAAGTTTTGTACCAGTCAATCGTTTTATATCAGTCAGAAGTGTTATATCAATTAACTGTTTTGTACCAGCCAAAAGTTTTATATCAGTTTTAAGTTTTAAACTGGATGTTTTTTCTAACTCTAAACTGTCATTTACCACCAGATTAAAATTATGTTCTTGATCAAAAATACTTTTTTACTATCCTAATATTTTACTATTAGTCAACTAATTATTTTTCGAGAATAATTCTAAAACAGACAACATTTATGTTAGCTTAATAACGTCTCCACAAACCCAGGATTATATTTTAGAACTTTTACTATTTTGTTATTGTTCAGCGCAAAACAAAAAGGGATGTCAAGAAAAAATGTAATCTTAAAGAATTCTTAAACTCTGATTTTTATTATTAATTATTTTTGTTTAAAAATTTACATCAAGATAATGGAATACAATTCTTTTTTCTATAGAATTTTTAAGAAAAATTTAATCAAAAAGTGATTGTGTGTCCAAACTGGTTAAATATCAACCATTTAGTCTCTGAAATAGATGTAAAACACTCAGAAATATAAAAAGTATTGGCCATGAAATTCGGCCAGAAATTAGAAAAATTATTTATATTTTTGTAAATTTGATAGAGATCTTCTGTTTACACAAAAAATAGGAGAAATTTTTACAAGCATTTTTTAAATGGAATACATTTTAGTGTTGTTCCTGATAATGATTTTTTTACTAAAGATTCTTAAAAGTGTAGTCAATTCCTGATTTAAAATTGGGAAACTTAGAAATGATAACCTTTGGTGTTTTTTGCGTTTTGAATCCGAGCATAGATTGGTCCAGATAAAAATGGGTACTAGTTCTGACAACATTCTGTAATAATATCTAAAAAAAATTACAAGAAAAATAATATTATAATAAAAATCACCTAAAAGAGAACCTTAATCTGCAGATATATTATGCGTTTGTAGACATAAAAATGCATTTACATGGAGATAGTAAAACCTTTTTTAAATCACCAGACACGGTTTTTACTAAAGCTTTGGAATTCAGAAAATAGAAATAGCCATAGCTTGAAAAGCATGTAGATGACAAGTGATACCATTTAAAAGTACATCAGGGGGTGAACTTTTCGTATGTTTAGGTTTTAAATCAAGTAGGAAAAGATATTAAAAAAATTCATATGTTTGCTTGTAAGCCCGTCACCTTATAATAATAGAGAATAATGTAATGTTAGCAATTGTGCCCGAGATGACAGAGTCCAAAATTGCGCATACATTCTAATGTTTTAAATAAAGATTTACATTTTCGACTATTAACTTCTTAAGTTCGAAAATATGCACCTGAAGGAGGTCGGGATTTGCATCGCCCGAAACATTGTGGATCTAACAACCAGAATGAGCGGAGTAGCTAAATAATACAAATTATCAAACCATGACTCAAAAATTCTGAAGCATATTATTTAAATGATTTGAACACTGCAACAGCATTCTTTACCTTTGAGAATATCTCGTAAGGTTGGTATAAGAAGATCCTGCCGGATGAAAATGTTAGAAGAATTGAATGAATCGAAATAAAACATGACAAGATTGATACGCATGTCAAGTATCGAAGACTTTAACTCACAAATGTCTGATAGTTACAACTGGAATCAAGCCATAAAACATGACCGTTGTAACCCTTAGTGGTCATCTTTACCACGGGAATAGTTCCAAACTGGAAAACAAATATCGTTGAGTATGGATAAAATACTTGAACCATTTCCAGGGCTTCTCAAATTTCTTGGTTTAAGGTGATATTGATATCGCGCTTATCATTCTGGACAAGTTAACGTATATGCTATACAGCTATAAGTTCTACTCTCAACACTTCTGACGAAGTCTCTCAAAAAAGGATATCATCTTCTTTTGTTCTGAATTCTGGAATTAATTTCCTTAAATCTTCCAAGTCTTGGAAATACCAATGCAAACAAAGCAAGTTGATGTAAATTGAACGATCGCTCATCTCTGAGTCAAACGTATCTTCGCTCTTTAATGAGTTAGTTAATTCTTTATAGCTTACCTAGGCTACCTAGGAATGCTAAGACATATTTTGTGATCCAGAATTATGTTTGCTATTTTCATTTTTTTACAACTTATGTCATATTTCCCTACTGTAGGAAGCAAATTGTTTTCGAGGAAATTGAATAATATGTACCCCATGTAAGCGGGGGTACATATTATTCAATGTTTATTTATTTTTTAATTTATTTAATGCATAATTTTTACCAGGGAATTAAATAACATGTACCCCCGCCTACATGAGGGTACATATTATTTAATTTCCTGGTAAAAATTATGCTTCCGCCTCAAATTAGACTGAAGTACTGTTTTGTTCTAACCTCAGACAATCATATACCCAGTCATACCTCCTCCTTCAGAAGGAATGCTTTGGTTATTATATGTTGCCTGATTCGGACCTTCAGGGAAATTCTGATTAATCCGATTCAGATTACCCTTATAAGCCTCCAGAGTGCCACTTCGGAGTTGTTTGATTCCCCAGATTAAAAAATCGATCACGTGTCACAACTGGATTTATGTGCGAAAGAAAAAAGTAAATATTACTTACCATCCAAGAACGTAACACGTTACACTCATTACTTAGACATGTTACAGTTTATATATATACCTTCACTTTTGTAATTACCGGATCAAAATAAGGCTGATGGTTTTATTTGCTTCATTATCTCTTTTATATATGAGTAAAATACTTGAGAATATTGTTTTAATATTAATTTTAATATAATCATCAATATTTTGGAGCTTATATGAATTTGAAATTTATCCTATTATGATTACCGGAAGTATTCTCGGTATGGGTTTTATACACATACACACAGCTCGCATTTAGGTAGGAAATGCAGTTTCGTAGAAAATTTGATTAATTCAAGACGTGTCGCAAAAACAAAAACAGACAACATCTAAATAAATCGCGATAGATCCAAACAGTCCTGCGAGATGGATGAGCGGTAAGGGGTTAGGCTCCTTGCCATGGGATTCGGATTTCGGGTCTCGCTGGATTCAGCCACTCTTGTGGGTTGTAGACGACGAGACACGTGTCAGTGGATAATTATATTTTAAAAACGCAATATATATATATATATATATATATATATATATATCATTAAATAAAACAGACATTCTATGTCTATTAATTCTATTTTCGATCCTTTCCAACTTCTGAATAACAGTCTTAAATTCTGGCAAGAACTAACTCATGTAATTACCATATTTATCATAATTTCTAGTACTTTCTAATCCTTCAGGATTCATCGTCAGGGATAAATTAATCTAACTTGTTTTGAACAATTTATATACGTATGATTTATTCCCTCATTGGTTAATTATTTTATTTTATTTATTTATTAATGCTAGTAATGTTAACTAATTAATAAAGCATAAAATAAATAAATAAATAAGTGACCAATGAAAAAATATCATCTGTCCTAAATAACTTTGAACAACATGATTAGAAATTTAACATGATTAGAACATGATTAGAAATTTAAAATTAAAGAAAAATGCCAATTTTCTAATCCAACAACAACTTGATTTGACCTTTGTGGTCCCTAGCAAACTATTAAGCCAATTTTTGATCTGAACATTTGAAATTTTACATAAAGGGTATTCAGGCATGCAGCAAGCTTTTTAATCAGTTTTTGGGCGAAAATTTGGCTGCTAAAAGGTTAAAGTTGAAAGAGTTCACCTTCGTAGACTCTACTAAAGTCTTCCGCCAATTTCGGGTCTTAATATTTGAAATTTTAAATGTAGGCTATCTGAACATGAGTCAAAATTTCTCCTGATGAGATGATAGCTGAAAGAGTTTCGAGAGACTTCCGCCCATTATATTAAAACTTTATTTAAATTCTGTACCTCTAAACATTTATTTAAATATATATTATATATATAATATATATATTATATATATATCATATATATATTATATATATATCATATATATATTACTAGTACCCGTCGTTGACTGGGTTCAAAAACAGCCTACAGAAAATGGACTCTGATTTATGAAAGTATGATAGGTCATGAAAAGGAAGGGTTGTAAAGAGATAGCTTCGAATTTGGGGCTATCAAAACCAAAGCAAAATATGATGAAAGTAAAAATAAAATAGATAAACTCCATAATTTATTATACCATACCTGTTCACACTGAAACACTTATCACAATATTCTGTAAATCTATATTAAAAAAAACCTTGTTAAACTTTGTGACATATTTCCATTCTATGGAGGTCAGGTGCAAACGAACACCCCATAATTTTATTATACCATATTTCTTCAAACTGAAACATAATTATCAAAGTATACTTACGTAGATAGATATGAAAAGTCTTTATCAAAGTTTGTGCCTATTTCCATTCTATGGAGGTCAGGCGCGAACGCAGACCCCATAATTTTATTATACAATCCCTATTTAAGTTGAAACATACATCAAAGTATTATTATGTACATCTATATCAAAAACACTCGTAAACGTTTTTCCCCCCATACTTTGTGGACCAGGCGCGTAGGCAGACCCCTCAATTTTAATGAATCATCATTATGCCAGATCAAACATACCCATCCTGTGTCTCGATACATCTTCTATCATTATATGTGATCAGTTTTCTATAATAGTCAACCATATAGGAGCATACCCGTGACCAGACACACACACGGACGTTCAGCTTTATATTATAGAAGATTTATATATATATATATATATATATATATATATATATATATATATATATATATATATATAAATGTAAAGTTGGTTCGTTCTAAACGAATAAAACCATATTTCTACGTTACCAATTTATTTGAAATTTTCAGACAACCCATCTTTAGAGTCGAGGTATGTTTTTATGTTATTAAAATAAATTTACCTCGCGAATTATTAAAATATTAAATAAAATAAATATATTTTTTAACCGTTACTGCGAATCTGTTCTGTTGATAAAACTGAACTTCCGGTTCGATTCATTTCACAGCCACGAATTGACGAAAGATTTCATTTTCTGTTAACTCGATAAGTAAAAAAAAACATATTTCATCTGTTTATCTTCCAAATTTTTTAATTTACACATCTTTTCTTTATTATATAAGGCCAGAAAAAAGTTTGTCGCTTGTTATGCTAAAACAAAGTTTTTTTGTTTTTTATTTTTCTAATTTCAAAATATGTTGCACCATTATTGTGATGTTTAATTTGCAGTATATTTCAATTTAACTTTTATTATAAAAAGTTTGAGTTTATGATATTGAATATACTATATTTATATTTTTTTATTGTAGGAATCTCCTAATCTCGGGTTTTTTTTTTTAATCTAAGTTGACAACATTGCATCACTAAAAAAACACAAAATGAATGCCGACACTCAAAGTGTATACACATTTTGACTCCTCCCTTTACTTAAAAATTCACCAAAAATCAGGAAATTAACGAATTTTAATGAAAATTGCAGTATTTTTCAAATAATGATTGCAGAATATAATAAACTAATTAGTTTTACTTAACTCTTAGTGAAAAATTTTTATTTTCTTTAAACAAAAAATACCTTTACTAAAGTTATGGTCTTCAGTAGTAAATAAAAAACGCAAGAATTTATTTTTGCTTTTTTTAAAGCATCGTAATTTGTAACAATAAAAATAATTTTTACAGTAACATTACGAAAAAAGCCCCTACAGTCCGTATTAATGAATTCGATATAACTCGAAGAAAAATGAATTCTCGCATACTATTCAGGTAATTAAAGATTCAAATTATTTAGGGTGAAATGAGTTTAGGAATTTATAGCCAAACCTAAATATTGTTTTTGGTAAATATCCAGATACGCTACTACAGAACACCGACCACTCTAATTTGTTTGGGGGGGGTATTTATATTTTTCGTGTTTTTATTCAATGTAACATATTTATTTAGCTTGAAAAACATACAGTGTTTACCGATGTATTGGAAAATTCAAGATGGCGTCTGATTCTCTCTTTAACACGGTAAGTTTGGGAAAAGGTGTTATAAATAAAAACCTAGATAAAATACTGTTAAAAACTCGCTCAATATATGTTACCGTGACATAGGTTGGTATATATTCGGCGGGGTTTGGTAGAAAAGTAACTTATCTTGCCTTTGATAACATTTATTTGTTATATATTTGTTTTTTGACAACTTTTTCGAATCTATGTGTACAGTAATACAAACCCGTTTTTTTTTTTTGTCCGCGCTATTTTTTAAATCGTATTTCCAGGTTTAATTACAATATTTTTTATTCAATTGTAAGGTTAAAATACACCCTCCCCTCCCCATGTTAAGAATGGCTTTTTAAATATTAACGTTATTATTATAACACGGATCAATCTGCATGAGTACTGTACTTTCACCTCACAATTTAATAAACAAAAGATGGTACTTATGCAGAGAAGGTACCGTACTGAAATAAGGCTATTAAGAAAGCCATTCTTAACATGGGAAAGGGAGAGTGTTCTGTAACTATTTTATATTTTCACCTAACAATTTAATAAACAAAAGATAGTACTTATGCAGAGAAGGTACCGTGCTGAAATAATACCATTATTTAGAAAGCTATTCTTAACATGGGGAGGGAGTTTTGCATCTATTCTATACTTTCACCTAACAATTTAATAAACAGAAATAGATAGTACGTATGCATAGAAAATACCGTGCTGAAATAATGTTATTTAGAAAGACATTCTTAACATGGGGATGGTATTTTGTAACTATTCTGTCCTTTCAACTAACAATTTAATAACAAAACATGGCACTTATGCAGAGAAACTACCCCGCTGAAATAATGACGTTATTATTTAGAAAGCCATTCTTAACATGGGGATAGGGGTGTTTTGTAACTATTCTGGACTTTCACCTAACAATTTATTAAACAAAAGTTAAACTTAAAGCAGACAAGGAACAGTACTGAACCATTAACATTATTTAGAAAGCCATTCTTAACATGGGGAGGGAGGATATTTTCTAACTATTCTGTACTTTCGGTGCTGATGCAGAGAGAGATCTGCGCTATTTTTTAAATCGCATTTCCACGTTTAATTAAAGTTTTATCATTAAGATCGCAAATTATAAAAATATATTTAATAAAATAAAAATATTTTTCGTAACTGCGGGACTATTTGCTATTTCCGGTAGAAATTAGCCTTTCACGTGCACAACACGTGGACGACTTTCGAATTACAACAGTTAACTTTCTAATTAATAGATGGGTAAAAAAAATCCCTATTTTTTTAATTTATATATATATATATATATATATATATATATATATATATATATATATATATATATATATATATATATATATATATATTGTACTTTAACCTTACAATTGAATAAAAAAACATATAAAACTTTAATTAAACTTGGAAATACGATTTAAAAAATAGCGCGGTCCGGTAAGTGCACTAGCGGGTTTGTATTACTGTACACATAGATTCGAAAAAGTTGTCAAAAAACAAATATATAACAAATAAATGTTATCAAAGGCAAGATAAGTTACTTTTCTACCAAACTGGATATATTTTTCGTGTTTTTATTCAATGTAAAATGTTTATTCAGCTCGAAAAACATACAGTGTTTACCGATGTATTGGAAAATTCAAGATGGCGTCTGATTCTCTCTTTAACACGGTAAGTTTGGGAAAAGGTGTTATAAATAAAAACCCAGATAAAATACTGTTAAAAACTCGCTCAATATATGTTACCGTGACATAGGTTGACATATATTCGGCGGGTGGTACTGGTCACGATTAGAGTTCCCTGCCAAACACCCTAAAAAAACACTGACTTCTCCCTACGCATGAGCAAAGGACATGTTTTAGTTGCCATAGTAACTAAACGATCATGAATTTTTATCGACTTTGTTTTACTGTTTATGAATATTGAAATAAAAGACATTACTACACATTTATTAATAATATCTCACTTTTATCGACTTTTTTTTTACTGTTTTACTGTTTATGTGTCACTTTTATCGACTTTTTCTTTTCTTTTTTAATATGAAGAATTACTCCACCCTCGAAAATTCCTTTACAATTACCACTCTTATAGGTTTTCGGGGTCGCTGAAAACGAAAATAACGTTTATAATTAAGGCAAACGAGTAGTTTCCAAGATATGAAGAAATGTTAGTTTTAAAAAGTGGAGAGTCACTTTTCCATAATAGTTTAACGTAAAATGATCACCCACTTTGTGGCCACGATATTTGGGGGGGGACTTTCTTTTTACCCTTGGAAAATCCTTTAAAATTACCTGTTTAAATTGCAAAATGCAAAAGAAATCAAACAAAAAAACTTTTTTGACGAGAAATACACAGAAAAATTTTAAAAAATAGCATCCATTTTTTTCTATCGAATTCATTTGCTGTTTTTATTGAAAACTATTTTCTCCCGGATTTTTGATAAAATATTCCATTTTCGTATATAACAAAAAAAAATTTTTGTAGATTTCGGTGTGCTAAAAACGAATCTGCAAACCGTTTCCGTCGTAAAAAAAAATAGTTTTTATGATATGAAGAAATTACTTTTTCGAAAAGTAGACAATCACTTTTCCATGTAAATTTAACTTAAAATAAGCACCCACTTTCTAGCCAGCTGAGAGAGGGTGGGACTTTTCCCATGTTTATTGGCTAAACAGCTTTCGCTTATGCTCGCGCGTAGCATAAACGAAGACTACGGCTGTGAAATGGATAAAAAATCCCAGAGTTCAGGGGTTATTACCATGCAAATGAAATCAAACAAAAACCTTTTTAGCCAAGAAACACACAGAAAAATGCCCCTCTCTCAGGTGGTCAGAAAGTGGGTGCTCATTCTAAGTTAAATTTACATTGAAAAATGATCATCCACTTTTCGAAAAAGTAATTTCTTCATATCATGTAAACTTTCTTTTTGCGACTGAAACGGTTTGCAGATTCGTTTTTAGTACCCCGAAATCTACAATAAAATATTTCGTTATATACGAACATGAGACGGGCCTTAAAGTAAAATAATACCGGATTTTTGGAGCAGATTTGTCATTTAGTTGTATAATATCCTCAAACCAGGTAATCACTAAAAGGGACTCTTAAAAGTCGTCACCTGTATCGAGCAAAAGTTTAAAACCACTGATTATATGTCAGCCTATGTCACAGTAACATATATTGAGTGAGTTCCTAACAGTATTTTGTATATTTTTTTAGTTTAAACTCATTTTCCCAAAATATCCCCAAACTTAATGTGTCTGATACAGTCTGCCGCCATTTGTATTTTTCAAATATACCGATAAACACTGCATGTTTTTCAACCGATTAAACATTGTACATTACATAAAAACACTACAATCTTATCCAGTTAGGTAGAAAAATTACTTTTCTTGCCTTTGATAACATTTATTTGTTATATATTTATTTTTTGACAACTTCTTTGTATCTGTGTTTAGTAATACAAACCCTTTTCATTTAATGTAACGTTTAGTCGGCTCGAACAACTGTTTATCGGTGTATTTGAAAGATACAAATGGTGGCGGACACTGTGGATTACGTTAAGTTTGAGAAAGTGAGTTAAAACTAAAAAAACTATACAAAATACTGTTACAAACCCACCGATTATGTCAGCCTATGTCATGGTAACATATATTCGGTGGGTTTTTGACACTGTATTGTATAGTTTTTAGTTTTCAACTTACTTTCCCAAACTTAACTTAATCAACAGAGTCTGCAACCATTTCTGTTTTTCGAGCCGATTAAACATTTTACATTACATTAATACACTAAACAATTATCCAGTTAGGTAGAAATATAACTTACCTTACCTTTCATTTATTTGTTTTTGACAACTTTTTCGAATCTGTGTATAGTAATCCTCCCCCCCATCACTCAAATATCAATTACTAACTCACATTTTTGTATAAAGAAAAAAAAATATTTAGCGTTTCAACATTTTTGCTACGTTCAGCTTTATCCACTGATTGTTGGTCGAGCCCAAGCCATGATTGACGGTAATCCCGAGGATCAGGATCCATTTCTGCAAGAGTAACATTTTTTTTCATTTTCGCTTTTTTTTTTAATTTTTTTTTTTTTTTTTTTACTTTTTGGAGTGGATTGCTGTACTAAGAATATAAGAAACATGCATTTTCTCTTTTTATTAGAATTTTCCATTACACCAAATTGAGCCACAGCAACGCGTGACAGGGTACAGCTAGTATATATATATATATATATATATATATATATATATATATATATATATATATATATATATATATATATATACATAAAGTTATGAACAGTACATAGACCCGAGCAAATCCGGGCTGAACTACTAGTCACACATAAAACTCAACTGTTTTTGGTTTTACACCAACAGGAAAATCACTAATTACTTCTTTCTATAATAAATTAAAATATATTTTTTTCGCATTATTTTGTGTGTGTGTTTCATAACGTCTGATTTTTAAGAAATGCGCTTTCCTTATCTACTCTCGTAATTTTTATGTTAAGCGTCGACTTCGAATTCTCATGTTCAGGCAGACTCATGGAGACATCGCAATTCCTGAGTAAATGAATGTATTCATGAAAATATATTCGTCCAGATAATCTATAAAATATATAAATTAATGTTGACTTTCCTCGTAAATATTTTGCTACGAATATTAATGCGCGGTTGGCTAAGATTTAAATAATTTGCTTGAAAGCTGATTAAAAATTCGATAGCCATAAAAGTGTGATCGAAAAAAAGTATAAATAGCCGATGCATGTGCAGGTTCGTATGTACGTGTGCAATTAATTACTTTGGAGCTATTAGAAATCTGATACGTAGAACCCGTTTCTTACGCAGGTTGTGCTAAGCGGAATATATTAAGATCTAGATATGCATTCTTATGGAAATTAAACCAGAATGAATAAGCTATACACACAAGCGCGCGTGCACACACACACATACATGTGTGTGTGTGTGTGTGTGTGTGTGTGTGTGTGTGTGTGTGTGTTTCTTTCCTCGTGGATTTCGAAATGACTGAGCTTATCTTTTGCAAATTTCACACAAAGCTCATTTATTCTTAGTGTTCTAAGATATGTTTTGTACAGAAATTCTATCCAATAAGTATGGAAAATCGAAAAATCCGATTCTAAAAATAGCTTTTTTCTCTTATAGATAAAAAGAAGAATTTTTACAAGGGAAAAGTTTACGTTACACCGGAAAAAAAAGAAAAAAAATTCTCCTAATTAGTGTCTTTCACATATAAATTATATTTTATTTAAATCGGATATACGTATTTGGAATTTTAAGTGAGTTTTTGTTCTCATAGTTCTATTCGAAGAGGCACAGCGAGATTCGGCACATTGAAGAACACATAGAAGTTCGGGAGCGCTTCCATTGTCATTGTTTTGCCGGGGGATTTTATGCATAGGATTTCAATTTAATCAAAATAGGATAGATCGAAACTTTAAGGGCTTTATTTGACGGACACTTAGAGATTCAAGAGCATTTTCATTGTCGCAGCAAAGTTTACATCTATAAATATAAAAGCGAAAATGTATGTATGTATGTATGTATGTACGTATGTATGTATGTGTGTTCGCTTTTTCTGTGTGTCTACAAAAGGCTTTTTTCAGAGAAGCGGTCGCTCGCTTCACAACTTTTTAAAACTTTTTATATCACATATAAATCGTAATATCTCACAGTTAACAACGAAGCTCGCCTGTCTATTTAATTTGCTTGATTTCGGGAAGATAAATATTCAACATTTGTCGCTCGCCGCATGTGGGTTAGTTTTTTCCTATAACATCTTGGAGGAAAAAAAAAAAAAAAAAAAAAAGCGTTCAACAGTAAATGAAATCCCGCAGTCAAACTTGACCTCATTAACTCATTAAAACGGGCACCTGCTAAATCCAACTAATTAAATAAATTCAAACGTGGTGCCGTCAGCATCTCACGGTGGAGCAATGGTTAACGCTGCACTTTGTTGTTGTTTTTTTTTCACACTTTAATTTACAACTTTGCCTCAACGGTTCGGGTTCGATCCTCATACTTACTTTTTTAACCCAACAGAGTTTCTACACACACCTCCAAACACCCGGGCAACGCCGGGTACCCCTCGCTAGTGTATGATATGTTTGAAGTTTTAATAGAAGTTTTAGCGGGACACGAAGAGATTCGAAATAACTTCCTTTGTCTCTCCGGAATAATTTATATATGAATGTACTTGTAGATTTTATGTAGATCCTCTAAAATATATTCTGTAGGGCACACATATACACATATATGTAGTACTTATGCATTGAACGACCCGCGATTTCCTCAAAGTTACTCGAGTTCGTCCGATAGCTGACGTCAATAACCAGAAAAGGCCGATCGCAATTTTAAGAACGCTTAGCTAATAAAAAATCTGTAACAAACGCACTGTCGAGTTTTAGTCAATAAAAATCTAAACAGGCGACCTTCGCATAAATTGGAAGAAATAAAAATTTAATTGTAATCGCGTTAATAAAAATTAAATGAAATTATTCAGAATAAAAAAAATGGAAGAAGAAAACAGGAATTTATTGCCGCTGGAGAGAAGAACTCAGACACCACTAGAAGATAAGTTAACATTTTGCCAACAAAGGAAGTCGATAGTAACTTATTTAATATGCCGGGTGAAGTTAGGGCTAGTGTTAGGGTTTAGGATAAGGGTTATAGGGTTTAGACTAAAAACATTTCTGAAAAAAAAAATAGAAAAAACTTTTCCTATAACTTTTCTTCCATTTGTTTTATCTATTTTTTATAAAACAAAATAACTGTTCATACACAATTTTTTACAAAACAAATTTTCTTTCTTGACCCCCTCCATAAAACTCTAAAAAAATATTGCTCCTTTAAAGATTTTTGAGAGAAAACTGTCAAAAATAATTTTTTTAAAAAAATGGTTTTCTTAACAACTTGTCTTGAAAAATAAAACAAAAAAGAAAAAAACAAAAACACATTTAACAAAAGAATTTTCTCTTACAAATTTTCTTGAAAGAAAAGTTTGTAAGACTTCATTTATAATTTATTTACCAGAAAAATATTTCTTCATTAAACTTACAGTAGGTCAATGTAATATTTTTATTCATTGTATTTCCATGTTTTTTTTTTAACCTTTGTAATTCGTATTAGGCAAATGTTTGTTATCTTGTTTCGTAGCGTATTAAAAATTGAGATGGAAAACTGTTATTTCTATCAGATGCCGAGTGATCCCGAGCCAACTCCGTGGAAATCGCAAGTTGTATCATATTAAGTTGAAGGTATTTGCAAAAAACTAATGTATATTCTAAGGTGTTTATGTATACGGTCTAGGGTTAGAGTGATTCTATATATTTTTATTGGTGATTTTTTTAATTATTTCAATGCGTTGTTCATTGCCAACTCGTTATAACACTTATCCTCGAGTTACTTTTGTCCTTAATAAGCTATGGCTCATTTTCTATAACAGGGTTATTTTTATGTTACATAAATGATTTAAATATACATTTATATAGTAATGTATAGACACACGCGCGCGCAGATATATAGTACACGTTGTTAGTGTTCTTAGAGTTGTTTTGTACAGAAATTCTATCCAAAGTAACGTGGACGATAAAAACGGTTTATCTACATAATAATAATATCTATAAGTTAATTATATAAAACTATATAATGAATTAAAATTATTCAATGCGCAAATATAACTTCTTCATTATAGAAAATTTTCTTTCATTAAAACATTTCTTGGAGGCCTGCAAACAGACAGTAGTCATTGAAGACTGGAACAGGATGAATGCAGTAGCAATATGGAAAGCAATTCACGCAGTTTTGCTATCATTGCGATTGGCAAGTGGCATTGCATGCGTATGCCTGTAAACACAACTGATACACAAATTAGAAGGTAGAAATAGTCAACGGCTTTGCAAGTATATAAGAATAATTCAGAACTAGCGGGGCCTGTGGAAATTCCACAACTGACTCATTCGTATGTAATTTATTGATGTTGGCATTCTGTGGATATTCATATATCAAGACGCCATTATGGTTCTGAAATGAAAAACTAAAGAGAAGGAAAATAAAAGAAGAAAATAATTTTTGATGTGAGAACTAGACAGGTTGGCAGAATATTTTGATATTAATGGAAAATGGTGATTGGTGTACAATGGCTGAAGCTGGAGACATAAGAAAAACTATTAATGATGCAGCAGAAGACATGTCTACTGAATGTTGCAAGAATAAATACGCTGGTTATATTGATCAATCGACCCGAAAATCTACATGAGGTTAATCGTTAATATTAAAACACAAACTATCGGCCGATGATATATTACTGACATTGTTACAAAGAAACGAAAAATTATTTTGGTGATTTTATTTTCGACGTCAAATTATTTTGTGAAATGGGATATTATTTTGGTGATTTTATTTTCGACGTCAAATTATTTTGTGAAGTGGGATATTATTTTGGTGATTTTATTTTCGACGTCAAATTATTTTGTGAAGTGGGATATTATTTTGGTGATTTTATTTTCGACGTCAAATTATTTTGTGAAGTGGGATATTATTTTGGTGATTTTATTTTCGACGTCAAATTATTTTGTGAAGTGGGATATTATTTTGGTGATTTTATTTTCGACGTCAAATTATTTTGTGAAGTGGGATATTATTTTGGTGATTTTATTTTCGACGTCAAATTATTTTGTGAAATGGGATATTATTTTGGTGATTTTATTTTCGACGTCAAATTATTTTGTGAAGTGGGATATTATTTTGGTGATTTTATTTTCGACGTCAAATTATTTTGTGAAATGGGATATTTTTTAAGTTCGATCTGATACTAGACGTCAATCGATTAATAATAAAAAATACATAATAACTAGTGATGGGACGATTCATATATTTTTCCCGATTCCGATACAATTACCGATTCCGATTCTTTATAAATCTCTAATTATTCAATTATAAGATCGTTATTTCCCCCGATTTTCATAAAAACACATGTTAAATATGCAGATAGTTTCCTAAACGTCAAAATACACTTGTGTGGAATGATGTATCGATTTCAGCTTTACTGGTAATTTAAAATCAATAAATATTTATTGTTTTATCATTATTACCAGAAATGGAAGATTTGTGTTTTAAAAAATCAAATAATAAAGACAATTAAAAGAATCGTTTTGGCATCGGAAAATAGGCATTAGTTTTTCCGATTTCAATACCAATTTCGATACCCCCAAATCTTTCGATTTTTCCGATTCCCGATTCCGATTAATCGTCCCAACACTAATAACAACGTTTCATGAATATGGATGCGACAAACCCACACGCACCAATACTAGAAGTCGTATAATTTAATTAATATGTGTGTGTGTGTGTGTGTGTGTGTGTGTGTGTGTGTGTGTGTGTGTGTGTTTAAGAGACCCGGAAACAGAACTCTGTATAATTTATCGCAATTAAATCCCTTTAATCTGCTTCGAAAATGTCCCCACTTTTCTTGGACCTAATATAATTTTCAAAATAATCTGAAACGAAATATTCGTGCTAAAGAATGAAGTTTGCTACTAAAACAGTAGCAGAAACTTGTTCTGAAACGAACGGACCACAGAAAATATTGCTGTTTGGAAAAAACAGCTTACCTTGTATACTTGTACATAATCATATTCATTTTCTGTTTTCACTTATGAGCTTTTTCGTTTCGCTCATCACATAATGTTGAGTCATAAGGGGATGGCTTTTCTGCACCATTATCTGAATTGCATTTAATGAAATGTTCAATATAATAAAAACTAGGCGTTTATCGGCTTAGTTTCTTCTTATAGCAGAAACTCGCTATGAAGCAAGCGGACAGCAGAAAATATTGTTGTTTGATAGAAACAGCTTAAGAAGCGAAATAAGATAATAACATAGCGAAAGAAAAAATAAAACCAGCTATCAACAAATCCATGCATCATCATCACCACCATCATCATCATCATCATCATCATCATCATCATCAACAACAACAACAACAACAACAACAACAGCAGCAAAACCTACAACTTTTCTCTGGTCAGCCAAAATTCTATAGTGGTTATGTTAAGCAACAACTCCCAGCGAAAAGGCTTTTCGGTCGCTATTATCGTCATCATCTTCATAAACAACACAGAGGTTTGTTCTCAGGTCAGTCAAACTTGCTACATTAATTATTCAAAAGAAACAATTCCCAACGAAAAGGCCAAACTTGGCCTTTTGGTCAAGATCAAAGTGTAGTATGTCCTTCAGATGCTACACTTCAATTTCTTGTTCTCTGTTAGTGGAGGAGAAATCCTTCACGACTGAGACAATTTTTATTTTTTGTTTTTCTCCACATTAAAAAACGACCCTGGTGTCTAACTCTGTCGCGTGAAGAGGCATTGTAAATAGGAACAATCCTACCGTAATGATCCATAATCTTTCCTGTCGACTCACTGAAACAAACTTTTCTTAAATGGTCACGGGTATATTTCTTTATATTTTGCTGCATACACAAGTTTGTTTTTTCTGCTTTACAATTGCCGTACTAATGTCTAAGTCTCCCCTACTTCGTTGTCAGACAGACGAATAGCATCGATCGCTACAACAAAATATTCTCTCACTGCTATTATCATCGCTGTGTTTCAATATTTTGTAGAGTACATTAATTTGGATTCGTAAATATGTAATAATCATTCACATTTTCTTACATCAGTGCATAAATATGTCATGTATTTATACGACATAAATTGCAAAGAAAGTCAAAACACTATCAGAACGAAAATTTATATGTGGATAATTATAAAATAACAGCAAAACAACACAAATCGCAACAAATAATACGAGATTAAAGGACTTCACATTTGACTATTTTTGTTATATTGAATTTTAGCTGTGCTAAGCTTGTGTTATCAATTCGCGTGTGTTTATCAATTACTCAAGTACTTGTGCTTGTTTCAATTGAGTTGTAATATTTTAAATAGTTTTTGTCGCCTTTCTAGTGAATGAATTCCCTTCCCACTGCATAAAGGAAAATGAAACTCGCTTTGCAAAACTTTAAATCTCATCATACTAGAGAATAAAATAAAGAGCAGAATTTTAAAAAAAAGTCGATGGAATAAAATAAATCAACTAAATATTCATGCATTTATTGATTTAATATTTTCTTGTGCAAAATACGCCAATTTGTAGTTAAAAGAAAATGTAATGATGATACCGTTGATCATTGAAGGTCTGTATGCTTTTACTTAATACATTCTCCGGAGATTAAAGTATAAAATGCCATAACTCTGAATTTATCCTGACTAATTTATTTCGTTTAATTTTTTTTTAATAAATGTTTTAAATATATAAATTTAATGTATAATAATTAATCTAGAATAAAAATCCTGATTCAAAATTATGAAATTAAAACTATGGCTTTTTAAGTAAGTATTTATCAATGAAAAGTCACAGGCTAATGCAATTAAAAGAATTTTAAAAAGCTTGGTCGATTTGTGACTTCTTCAGTTGTTTCGTAATTTTAATATATTTTGTCGGCTTGATTGTATTTGTTCGAACTCTATCAATAATAATAAAAAAATACGTCAGTTTGACCTTGATAAAATCCTATTTCAGTTTTTTTTTACATAGGCATTACCACTTATCAAGGCCAAGAGGCCACTCGAAGATAAGGGTTAAAGAGTGTACAGTAGAAATTGGACAATATAATAATCGTTAGTAATGAAAATTCGGTAAATTTGTTAACAAGTGGGACGGCTCATCAAGAACTTGCTTACGTTAGACTTGAAGACAACTATATTATAGTCAGCTGGAAAGTAGGAAAACAGAAATCAGTTCCACAGACGTGCAGTTCTAAGAAAGAAGCCTTGTTCATGGAATCTACGTTTAGGTTTAGGCACAGATAACGAGTGAGGGGAATTATTGATAGTGTTTTCAGCTAGACGGGTGTTTCTTGTGAACGTTTGGCGAGAGGGGAGACCATAGACTGAAGCTCAGTCGAACACTTTCCATGAAAATAACGATACAGCAGAGACAAACTCGCAACATCTTTTCTGTGAGATAGAGGTTGCAGGGAAGAGAAAGGGATATCTCCTATGAGACTACGAAGTCTATTTTGAACTCTATCAAGGCAGGACAAGTCCTTTCTAACAGCTCCTACCCAGATGTGGCAACAGTATTCCGTCCTTGGACGTACCTGGCTCTTATATAGATAGAGAATTGCATCAGCAGTGAGATATCTACTGGATCGATAGAAAGATCCCACCATTTTTCCAGCGACCTTGGCAACAGATTTGATGTACCTGTTCCATTTAAGATCAGGAGTAAAGGTCAAGCCCAGAAGCTTGTCAAAACTTGAGGCCTCCTGGAGACGAGATCCATTCATTTCAACTGATGCCAGATTGCGTAAATTATTTCGATCGATAATCGTTTTTGCAAAATCTTTGCGTTTTATGTTACTACACAATGGCAGAATAACCATTCCGTTGAATACCGTAAATCATAGAGTGTCTCTTATAAGTTTTTTTTTTTATCCCGGCGAATATAAATAAACAGAGCGGAATTCTCCTCTAACTATTACTAGTCATAAATAAAATATGGAACATGCCTGAGTATTATGATATTAAGAATCGATTTGAAATTCATTTTTAAAAATAATCTGAAGAGTATGAAATATTAAGGTCAAAACTGTTATGAATATTTATGTTTTATTAAAAAAGCTGTTCCTAATTGTATTTAATGTATAATTATATTTTTGTATTTGAGGCTTATGTATTTAACAAGTATACTGCTGATGTACATAAAATAGTTCTAATTCATAGTGCTACTTTATATAATTGAGTTATATGTATTATTAGCAGAACCATATAAAATTAAATAAAATAATAAATAAAATTAAAACATAATATTTTAATTAATTGGAATGCTTATTCGGGGCCGGAGACGTTGAATACCTACGGTTCCAGGTGAGCATTGTCTGAAGATAGCGGTTTCAATCTTACCCAAAAGCCAGCCAGCGGCTTAGTTGGCTCAAATGTGGTGAAACAACAACAGCTGTGGAAGGCAGTAATTGTTAAGAATGCAGTTAGGATGTTCGGAGTTTCTATCCCATCGCGGTAACCACGTGAATAAGGCCAGAGGAATAGTGGCCGAGACGTCGCGAAACAACAACTAAAAAGATAAGGATAATAGTCTGCAATAAATAAAATTAAAATGTACGTCATAATCACGTTGATACACCGGTTCTCGTCAGATCACCAGTTAAGCAACGTTGAGCCTGGCTAGTACCATTGGTGACCATTTGTGTTTCCAGTCGTTCTGAATCTCCACTTGCCACTGATATTCAACAATGTCGACCCAGGAGAGGTGTGGTTGGAGATTGCGCAATTCTTGCCACAAAAATTTCACGCGCGGGAAGCCTTACTGTGGCTATCCATAGTCTGTCAAGACTGAAGGAGGCCATAAAATGAAATCGAATGAAATAATGTGTGTAACATCTCCAGTCGTCTTTGTATCTTTCTCTTCTTCCCTCTCCTCCTTTCACCATCTTTCTCTGCAACTCTTTCTTTATCTTTCACCTAAGTCTTTCCTCTCTCTCGCTCTCTCTCTCTCTCGCTCTCTCTTGTTTTAACGTGTGGTAAAATGTAATTCAGCATTCCAACAGCTTTTCACTTTTATGGTTTCTTGGCCTTTTAGCTAAGATCCAGCGTTTTAGTGAAGATCAAAGTGTAGTATCTCTGTATATATTTATGATTCAATACATATTTTTTTTTTCAAATTTAGGTTTAACTTAAGTAGGAGAGCCCCTGGAGTGAATGTGGTGTTGTGGTGACTGGGATAGATCTAGTTAAGAAACAGATAAACAATTTTAAGTATTTGTGACCACCGATGGCCCACGATGACTAAAGATGACCAACGATACCCATTAACCACAAAATTTTGTCTAATTTGTAAAATTTTTAATTTTTATATTTTGTGAATATAGATATTTCAAAGTACATTCCAGCATTGCAGCGCACTAATTATTTCATGGTTCCTTGGTCTTTTGGCTATGATAAAAATGTAGTATGTGTAGTGAATGTAATATTATAATGATTAAAGTTAGAAATAGTTTGGACAATTATAAAACCAAGCTTCTATCTTTACATCATCAACGCTCTGATCCCCATCTGGCATCAATTGAAATGGGTGGCTCTCGTCTTGGAGAGGCTCCATGTTTTGACAAGCTTCTGGGTTTGACCTTTACTCCTGATTTAAAATGGAACACGTACATCAGGTCTGTTGCCAAGGTCGATGGGAAAATGGTGGGATCCTTCTACCACTTCAGAAGATATATCACTACTGATGCAATTCTCTATCTGTATAAAAGCCAAGTACGTCCAAGGGTGGAGTACTGCTTCCACATCTGGGCAGGAGCTGCTAAAAACAACCTATCCTGCCTTGAAAGAGTACAAAATAGACTTCGTAGCTTAGTGGGGGATACCTTTTTCTCTTCCCTGCAGCCTCTCTCCCACAGAAGAGACGTTGCGAATGTGTCTTTGTTTTATCGTTATTTCCATGGCAAGTGCTCGTTTGAGTTCCAATCTCTCGTCCCCCCTCGCCAATCTTTCACGAGAAACACCTGTCTGGCTGAAACTACTGTCAATAATTTCCCAGACTCTTTATCTGTGCCTAAATCAAAACGTAGATTCCATGAGTAGAGCTTTTTTCTCAGAAGTGCACGACTGTGGAACTCTCTTCCGTTTGCCGTTTTCCCACCTATAAACAACCTGGATGTCTTCAAGTCCAACATAAACAAATTCCTGACAAACCGCCCCCTTAAGTAAGACACTCTATCAAATCTCCAATACTAATGATTACTACAATACTATCTCATTGATTACTGTACACGCAATAACCCTTATCCCTGAGTGGCCTCCGGGCCTTGATAAGTGGTGTCCCCCATGTAAAAAAAAAGATAGAGTGACAAGGATAAAGATAGATTCACCTCCTCAAACTTATACTGTTACTTTATATAATAAAGTTATATGTACGATTATTTCAACTACTCAGTTTGGATGTCTTAAATGTAAAAATATGGAACAAGAATGGCATATCAACGTCTCTGAAGTAAAGACTTTACGATGTATTGGTCTCTTGTATATGTACGTGAAGCATTTCTTGCGCGAACAGAGATTGCGGGAAAGTTCAATATCTTTGAAATGAAATGATTAACAACTATTCTTGAGATAACTTTGCGAGATGGACGGGAAAAGTGAATATCATCAGCCGAATATTAACACATCTATCAACGTAGGAGAAGATTGACACTGTTCGGTCAGATTTCCCAGTTACCAGAGTTCAGCGATGTAAAGAAATCAGATCAAGAATATTTGATTGAAGAGAGATCAAAAGGGTGACTACTAGTAGGATGGGCCGACAATATAAAGATTGAGATGCTGATGCTGATAGAGGTAAAACTGGCCAAAATATGGTGAGAAGCAGTGGGATTTTGTTCTCAAGCTTCTGGAAAATACATATAAGTCAATTATTATAGATACTCACGCGGAGTTCTCACACAGGTTGTCATCTGATAATAACCGGTGTTCTATGGACTAATAGGGCTCCAAGTGTTCTTATTATAGCAATCTTTCTAGTACTTATGATCGTCGTGATCGTGATCAGAAGTGATTTGTTAGAACGAGGTTTTTCGGAGATTTTTTTTTTGTTTGAGATAATTGAAAGCGCTCGAAAAAAGGACTGAAATAAGAACTCTCGTAGTCATATTATACCAACTACCACCAGAAAACAGAAAGTTGGCTTATATTACTAAGAAAAGTAAAACTTGCGAAAATTTCGTAGAATTAATCCAAATATGCGTTTATTATATATATCTATATATATATATATATATAGAGAGAGAGAGAGAGACAGACAGACAGACAGACAGACAGACAGACAGACAGGGATAGGAACAGGGACAGAAACAGATAGATGTATATATAAACATTCTTAAAAAATATCAGAAAGCTGTGTAATTAAACACTTTTATTATTTCGATTTTTTCTATCTTTTTATGTAAAAATAAAAAAAAAAATGTAAGTCCAATATCTATCATGGACGTTTTTGAATCGGCGTTGAATCATTGAAATAAATGAATAGGTTTGAAAAGTTAAAGAAGAGGAATTACAATAGCTGTACAAGGTTGTTATTTGGAGGAGTTGAGCGCTAGAGTGATGGGGAACCGTTAGCAATTTGAATTTTATGAATCAGAATTTAGGCGACATGCATTTTAGAATATTGCTACTGGTTTATAAGTAATATTGTTAGTTATAGATTATTGGATTTTATGTAGAAGGTTTAGAATATTTTTAACTTTTAAAAAAAATTTTTCAGAATGTGCTGTTATGGTGTTACTAAGAGTTGTCTTAAATCGGAGGGGGCAGTTATGTTTTTATAGATACGTTGATAAATTGTGCAAGATTACTGTAGACCTTCAGTCTGTAGTGGAATGGGGTCAAAAATGAATGGCAGCGTTCAACGCTGCCAAGACAAAGCTCGTTTCCTTTAATAATTATATAAAACCTTACCAACCACTAATAGCTATGGCTTGAGATACTTTACCTGAAAACACTTTGTCCAAGCTCTTTAACTTAACGTTCACAGGAAACATTAGTTGGAATAGATACATCAAGATCATTGATAAGGTTTCTGCAAAGAAGGTGGGCTATCTCTATCGAGCTAGAATGTTACTTACGCCTGAAAGTATCCTGTACCTCTGTAAAGCCACAATTCGCCTATGTATGGAGTACTGCTGTCATATTTGGGCTGGTGTATCTGCTACTAGTCTCTCGCTCTTGGACAGGGTCCAAAAGAAATTCGCCAACTTAATAGGTCCTGAACTGTCATCTAAGCTTCAGCCCCTGTCCCATCGACCAAATGTTGAATCCCTCTGCCTGTTTACAAGTATTTTAATGATGGATGATCTGACGAACTACAAGCACTTGTACCCCCTCGACGAAAATACCCCCGACAAACCCGTCAAGCAGCGAAGTCCCAGCCCTACACAGTCGAGATCCCTAGATGTAAAAAAGCCTTTTTACTCTAATAGTTTCTTCCTCAGAACTGCAAGACTTTGGAACTCCCTTCCGGGACCCTGCTTCCCCAACTGTATTGACATGCAGAAGTTCAAGTATAATGTGAACAGACATCTTGCTGCTAAACTCCCTACATAGTACCCCTGCAACTTAGGTCCCTGATAGTAGCCCCCAACATCAAAGTGGCAATGTGCCTTGTTTGGGGTGAAAATGTAATTAAAAAAAAAAAGATGTTGATAAATTATGCTAAAATGAAATATATTAGGGTATTTTTAAGAAAATCAAAGAAATTTAGCAGCAAAAGTTTTTGTGTGAATCCCATCGACTTAAGGCGGCGTAAAATCTCCCTTTATTTTTTTCACTCAATTCTCTACATGTCTGATGGCCATCTTCCTTCAAAATAATTCTGAGTTGTCCTTCGTCTATCTTGATTGGTCTTTCGGAACGAGAAGCGTCATTGAGATCAAAATTACCGTGTTAGAATCTAGTAAACCAATCTCGAATAGTTCCTTCAGCTATAGCGTTTTCTCTATATACGGCACAAATATCCTTGGTCACTTCACTCGCTTTTTGACCGCGATTAAAGACGGAGAGAAGGTGTCGAAAATGTGATTTTTTTTATCTACATGACAATCTCTTTGACGGTTCTGAAAAACGAGAAAAAATTATATGAGCAAAAAACTATAACATTTATACGTGCTTTCTAATGATATATGAAATTTTGCCAAATATTAAAACATGTTTTAGAACAAAATTTTTTATAAACGGCGAGAACTTATGCAGCAACCTAATATATAAATGTGTGTGTGTGTGTGTTTGTGTGTGTGTGTGTGTGTGTGTGTGTGTGTGTGTGTGTGTGTGTGTGTGTGTGTGGTTTGCCAATAAGATAACAAAGAAAGAACATATTTATTCGAATCACACGTAAAATGCAAATTTAGGTCAAAATTTGAGGACCAACAGAAGAGGAGAGAAATAACGAACAGAAAACGAGAGGCTCATTGTAATAACTAATATGTCTAACGAAATGTAAAACTTAGAAAATGTCTGGCAGAACCAAATGATGTGAAGATTAGATATAGAACCAATCAGAGAAAGCACAGAATCCATTGTCGAAGGTTAAGTGAAAAATTGCTTTCTAATGTTATTACTCTTTCTCCGGCTCCAAAATATTTCAATTGGATTTTCGCACAAGAAGGCGGGTATAAATTGGAATGCTACGTTCGATTAGTTGTCTGCCTTTCAGATTAAAGACGAGGATAAACACTCACATGGAGAAAAGAACAAGAATTCATTAAACCTTATCCAAGGATGGCATTTATTATGAATCATATTATTCTATACTTGGCATTAGTTTCTCCTAGTTACACTTATTTCTAGAAAGACACCGAGTACTCACATAAGGGAACGCTTAAAGTTTGCCAACATTCTTAATTGAAAGTGTTTTTGTGGAACGGACTGGATTCGAACTTGACACGCCTTGGAAACTAAATTACTTGACACGCCTAAAAACTAATTGCATGAAACTAAATTACATTATTTATGTCCCAGAGTTGGACTCCTAACGTCTAGCAACTGCGTTCTATAATTCACAATGATCGGTTAATTAGCTTAAAAGTGAATCCAACACATTCATATATATATATATATATATATATATATATATATATATATATATATATATATATATATATACATAGAGAGAGAGAGACTGATAGATAGATAGATAGATAGATAGATAGTTAATTAGCTTAAAAGTGAATCCAACACATTCATATATATATATATATATATATATATATATATATATATATATATATATATAGATAGATAGATAGATAGAGAGAGAGAGAGAGATAGATATATAGATAGATAGATAGATAGATAGATCTTGAATAATGATTCAGTCGAGAAAAGTATTTATGAAATAAATAATTATAGAACACAATCAGTTTCAAGTGAAGAGATAAGCTTGGAAAACCGAACACATGTGAATATAAAATCGCCTTATCTCGGCATTTCTTATCATAGCAAGTTCCGTCAGCTAGAATAATTGCTTTTAGAATTTACAGATTCTATGTCCATTTGTAGTTATCTCTCAAATATACAAGAAAAATGTTTAATTATATTCGGCTAGTTAACAAGATGTTGCACTTCCTCTAAGATATGTGTTGTTTGTTAGAATATTTTCATGTTTTTTTCCTGTCTAAATAATAATCGCACTTAAAAATCTAGTTAATACTAATTTCAAAGTCCGTTTGCATATGGCATTGCAAAAGCTACCATACACAATGAATGACGTCACAAAAGTCGATAGTAGAATACCTCATGCCGAATAAGTTGTCACGGCATAATCACGTTAACACACCGGTTCCCGTCAGACCATCGATATTAAGCAATGTTGAATCTGATCAGCACTTAAATGTGTGACCATTTGTGATTTCCAGGTGCTGTATGTGTTTTATGTTTATCTCAGCATTGTTTCAAGTCAGACTTGGGTCTCTCCTTGCCATTGGAACCAAGCAGTGCCGATTGAGGAGAGGTGAGGTTGGCAATTGCACAATACTTGCACAGCTACCCTTACAGGGGTGTCCTTACTAAACGGAGACTGAAAGGAAGCATCCAATAACTTGTAGAGGTGCGTGAATAGCGTTGCGAATTAGAATCAGGAACAAGGTAACAATAGCATGACATATGTTTTTTAGTATTGGATCACATATCTCGTAACTGACTGTTTCACCCGTACTAAATTACTTTTATCATTCCCAGATGAGAGAAAAAACTGGTGGAATGCCCAAGAATCTTTCTTTGAATCTCATTATGTAAACTCCTGGACATGTTGTGTTAGCGTACAGTATTTTGTTATATAAAGAGTGACCCCAAAATAAGGAAACTTAGATAATTGTTAATAAAATTCCTTTTTTTTTTTCTATATTTGATGCATATAAACTTAGTGGCAGAAAACATTACTGGTAATACTTCGTATCGTGAAGGCGATTCCAGAAACATGATTGATGATGGTGGTTACAAGGAAAGCTGGAGGAGGGGGTGCCAGTTCGGAAGCAGTTAGAGCTGTACTCTCGTTCCCTTTATTCTCTCTCTCTCTCTTTCTCTCTCTCTCTCTTTCTTTCTCTTTCTCTCTCCAATTTTTATAGATATAGCTCTGTATGTAAGAACTTTTTTCGCGTTCATCGTCACGCCCATATCATGGGTCAATTAGTTTGTACGTGTTTGTGAATGAATGCTTTGGAAATGCCATTTGTTAATTAATATTAGCCTTTTGTAACTCGTTTTATTGCACACAAATATCCTGCTTGGTCTGTCATCGAGTTGTTTATCTGCTAAAATTATATCGAGTTTAAATCCAATATTGTAATCAGATACATTCTGGTTATTAGACATCGTTATGTCGAGTAATATATGAACCTGAAACTTAAGTATAATTTATGGGCGAAATAGCAACGTGTTTTCAATTGATTGTATTCAGAGAATCGTTTTCAAGAGAAATTGTGTTTATGCATTGAATAATTGGAGAAAAAATTAACGAAAAGACAGATAGATCAAAATCCAACCAATATAAACGAGGAAACATTTATATATATGTCTTTTCGTTAACTTTTTTCTCCAATTATATACATATATATATATATATATATATATATATATATATATATATATATATATATATATATATATATATATATATATAATCAGGTTCATAAGAAAGTTCTTGTGGTTTTTAACTTTTAAATTTAGATGAATATATTTCGGCGCAAACAAAAATGTATTGATCGAAATAAAAGCTATCATAATCAACACATAAAAAATGTATTGATCGAAATAAAAGCCATCATAATCAACACCTAAAAAATGTATTGATCGAAATAAAAGCCATCATAATCAACACCTAAAAAATGTATTGATCGAAATAAAAGCTATCATAATCAACACATAAAAAATGTATTGATCGAAATAAAAGCCATCATAATCAACACCTAAAAAATGTATTGATCGAAATAAAAGCCATCATAATCAACACATAAAAAATGTATTGATCGAAATAAAAGCTATCATAATCAACACATAAAAAATGTATTGATCGAAATAAAAGCCATCATAATCAACACATAAAAAATGTATTGATCGAAATAAAAGCTATCATAATCAACACATAAAAAATGTATTGATCGAAATAAAAGCCATCATAATCAACACATAAAAAATGTATTGATCGAAATAAAAGCTATCATAATCAACACATAAAAAATGTATTGATCGAAATAAAAGCCATCATAATCAACACATAAAAAATGTATTGATCGAAATAAAAGCTATCATAATCAACACATAAAAAAATGTATTGATCGAAATAAAAGCCATCATAATCAACACATAAAAAATGTATTGATCGAAATAAAAGCTATCATAATCAACACATAAAAAATGTATTGATCGAAATAAAAGCCATCATAATCAACACCTAAAAAATGTATTGATCGAAATAAAATCTATCATAATCAACACATAAAAAATGTATTGATCGAAATAAAAGCCATCATAATCAACAAATAAAAAATGTATTGATCGAAATAAAAACTATCATAATCAACACATAAAAAATGTATTGATCGAAATAAAAGCCATCATAATCAACACATAAAAATGTATTGATCGAAATAAAAGCCATCATAATCAACACCTAAAAAATGTATTGATCGAAATAAAAGCCATCATAATCAACACATAAAAAATGTATTGATCGAAATAAAAGCCATCATAATCAACACATAAAAAATGTATTGATCGAAATAAAAGCTATCATAATCAACACATAAAAAATGTATTGATCGAAATAAAAGCCATCATAATCAACACATAAAAAATGTATTGATCGAAATAAAAGCCATCATAATCAACAAATAAAAAATGTATTGATCGAAATAAAAGCTATCATAATCAACACATAAAAAATGTATTAATCGAAATAAAAGCCATCATAATCAACACCTAAAAAATGTATTGATCGAAATAAAAGCTATCATAATCAACACATAAAAAATGTATTGATCGAAATAAAAGCCATCATAATCAACACCTAAAAAATGTATTGATCGAAATAAAAGCCATCATAATCAACACCTAAAAAATGTATTGATCGAAATAAAAGCTATCATAATCAACACATAAAAAATGTATTGATCGAAATAAAAGCCATCATAATCAACGCATAAAAAATGTATTAATCGAAATAAAAGCTATCATAATCAACACATAAAAAATGTATTGATCGAAATAAAAGCCGTCATAATCAACACATAAAAATGTATTGATCGAAATAAAAGCTATCATAATCAACACATAAAAAAAGTATTGATCGAAATAAAAGCTATCATAATCAACACATAAAAAATGTATTGATCGAAATAAAAGCCATCATAATCAACACATAAAAAATGTATTGATCGAAATAAAAGCTATCATAATCAACACATAAAAAAAGTATTGATCGAAATAAAAGCTATCATAATCAACACATAAAAAATGTATTGATCGAAATAAAAGCCATCATAATCAACACATAAAAAATGTATTGATCGAAATAAAAGCCATCATAATCAACGCATAAAAAATGTATTGATCGAAATAAAAGCCATCATAATCAACACATAAAAAATGTATTGATCGAAATAAAAGCTATCATAATCAACACATAAAAAATGTATTGATCGAAATAAAAGCCATCATAATCAACACATAAAAAATGTATTGATCGAAATAAAAGCTATCATAATCAACACAAAAAATGTATTGATCGAAATAAAAGCCATCATAATCAACACATAAAAAATGTTTGATCGAAATAAAAGCCATCATAATCAACACATAAAAAATGTATTGATCGAAATAAAAGCCATCATAATCAACACATAAAAAATGTATTAATCGAAATAAAAGCCATCATAATCAACACATAAAAAATGTATTGATCGAAATAAAAGCCATCATAATCAACACATAAAAAATGTATTGATCGGAATAAAAGCCATCATAATCAACACCTAAAAAATGTATTGATCGAAATAAAAGCTATCATAATCAACACATAAAAAATGTATTGATCGAAATAAAAGCCATCATAATCAACACCTAAAAAATGTATTGATCGAAATAAAAGCGATCATAATCAACACACGCAAAACATAATAATGCCATTAACGTAAAAATCCTGCGTTCTGGTTGCGATGAAATCGCTGAATGCGTTTTTGATATCGCTTAGGTTTTTGTAGCATTTCTCACGTAGAAAGTTGTCGATATGCATGAAAAAGTAGTAATCGGTAGATGAGAGATCTGTAGTAGAGTATGGCGAATAAGGCAGAGATTCGTAGTCCAATTCGTTCAACTTCTGCGGGATTTGTTTAGCAACGTGCGATCGGGGATTGTCATGAAGAAGAATTGGGACTTTTCAGTTGACTAATGCTGAGTGTTGTTGTCAAATTTCCTGGTGCATTTCATTCATTTGTTGACAGTACTTCATTGCCGTAATGGTTTTGTCTGCGTTAAAAAAACTGTAATGGCTGAGACCGGTCGCAGACCACCAAACCGTCAGCATGACTTTTTTTGGTGCAACTTTAGATTCGTGAAGTGCTGTGGAGCTTTGTCGGCGTCTTACAACTGAGATGAGCGCCGCCAGTTGTTGTAAAGAACCCACTTTTCATCGCAAGTTACAACCCGATGGAAAAACGGGTCGTTCTTGTTGTGTAAAAGAAGGGAAGATGACACTTATTTTTGTTGCCATTCAATTCATAAGTCACTCATTTGTTAATTTTTTTTTTGTTTTTCCAATCTCTCTCAAGTAGTTGGAAATCGTCGTATACGTTACGTCTAATTCAGAAGCAAGTTCTCGAACAGTTGTGCATTGATTTGCTTTGGCTAAGGCTCTTAATTGATTGCTGCCAAGATCTAATGGCCGACCACAACGTTTATCAGCTTAAAGACTCTCGTCGCCGCCACAAAATTTCTTAAACCACAAGATTGTGCTGTGCGTTCAGTAGTGGTTCATAGGCCAAACGTGAGCTGTTTCATCAGCTTTTGGCCTAGCTTGAATTGAAATAATAAAAATGTGTGAATTTGCTTTTTCCATCTTGTATTCAACGTTCTGAAAAGAAGACATAATTGTTTTAAGACGATTGTAATGTAAACGAGTAGATAGAGCGACAAACGCTGTTTAAAATTATATATAAAGTAAAGGTATTATAAGGAAATTTTTTTGAAAATAAATCATTTGACATCAAAATTCAAAATTCCGCGAGAACTTCCATTTTAACCTATATGTGTGTGTATGTGTGTGTGTGTTATTTCATGCATGCGCATATTTCACGAGCAGATGTAATATTTTATGTATTGATTCTCAATATTCACTTCAATAGTGCTCACTAATTGAGTAGAGCTAGCATTTACTTCAACAGTGCCCAATACATAAGTAAAGCTAGGTAGTAAGTTATGATAATATAAATCCCACTTAAGCTACACAGAATTTTCCGCATTTCATCCTCGCATGATATTTATGCGTGTTTATATATATTTATGATGTGGAATTTATGGATGTTTTTCCGGTCCCTGTTATTTATAATGTTATTTGATTATATACATGAGTATTATATATATATATATATATATATATATATATATATATATATATATATATATATATATATATATATATATATATATATATATATGTACTGTATTTTGTTACTAAGTTTTAATGCTTTATCTCGGGGTTCTACTGTATATTATTATATATTTCAAAATTTTAAAAAATGTATTTGGATGCAATCAGCTAGAATCGAAACCGAAAGTAAAACGGTAGCATTCAAAGCTGATGTCGTTATGATACGCATATGAACTGATTAAAAATTAAAAATGTTAAATTAAAAATTAATCAAGATGAATGAACACAATTCATATAACGACTTTTTTTAATTTTGATCCATTTTTGAGCCGTTAAAACTATTCTAACCAGCTAAAGACCCATAAAAGAACGGCCTGTAAAAAATCGAATCAGTTGAGGCCCCTAGGCGCCACTCTGCGACTTTTAGTTTCGAAGGAGATACAGTTTGAAAATATGAAGGTAAACAGACAAATAGCCTTTTATATGCTAGATAGAGTGAGAGAGAGAGAGATTATATATATATATATATATATATATATATATATATATATATATATATATATATATATATAAAGGCTTCTTTCAGTCTTGACAGACTATGGATACCCACGGTAAGGGTGCCTGCGCGTGAAATTTGTGTGGCAAGAGTTGCGCAATCTCCAACCACACCTCTCCTGAGTCAACATTGTTGAATACCAGTGGCAAATGGAGGTTTGGGACGACTGGAAACAATGCCGAGATAAGCGGAAAACACATACAGCGCCTAGAATTCCCAAATGGTCACCCATCTGGTATTAGCCAGGCTCAACGTTGCTTAACTTGGGTGATCTGACGGGAACCGGTGTGTCAACGTGATATATATATATATATATATATATATATATATATATATATATATATATATATATATATATATATATATATATATATATATATAGAGAGAGAGAGAGAGAGAGAGAGAGGGAAAGAACGTGAGCGAGTGAAAGAGCATCGGTAACATTCAGCATTCAGCGACAAGCAATAAATATAAAAATATTGCAACACATATTTTAAGTCTATTTCTTCTATATATTTTTTCTCAGGAGAGCAGGGTTTTTTAATTAATGAATTACTACGTGAAATAACAAAAGACTTTAAAGAAATAAGTTTTTTTTACGAAACAATAATTTACTGATTAAATTTTGTCCACTAGGACGATTTTGCGTTTTAGCACGCTATTCACTAATTAATTACTATATGAAATTATTATTTTTCTTTTTTTAATTTCAAATTAATTTGATATTCTGTGTGTATTATTAAAGCAGCATAAATTTAACTCTCGGGCTACGCCATGTAAGGACGGCTAGTACTTTTTTATTAAATCATATTTAGTTTATAATAGTATTTTACTATATAAACGTGCAGATTGAGGGGTCACATGGGATTTTAGATGCGTCTAAACATCTTTTGCAGCGGCTCGATGAATCGGTTTGTCAAGCTGCACTGTAAAAATCGTTTTTGTCGTTCGCTTTCGATTAACATTTTACTGCTTATTAATGTCAGAGGGCCATTCAAAGTTGTTTTTGTTTCGAGTTACTTACTACTGAATTAAGTTTTTTATTTTTTTAAATATTTATTCACGGTGTTTGGTTTGATTGTTTTGTTTTACAGTATATCAACCCTTTTCGTGTTATTTAATGCCGAATCCGATAATTTTAGAACAGATTGTTATGCTTGAAGTTATTTTTTCATCTCCAAATATTTATTCATTCGCTTGGTCCGGTTGTTTTGGTTTACAGCATATTAACTGTTTTCAAGCTCTTTAACGCTGAATTCAGTAGTTTAGAAAGCGGTTTTATACTTCAAGTTCTTTATATATTCAAATATTTATTCATGGTTTTAGTTTGGTTGTTTTGTTTGATGGCATACCAACCATTTTCATATTTTTCAATGCTGAATCTAGTAATTTTCGTAAAATTTTTAATATATTAATTTATCCGCGGTGTTTGGTCAGACTGTTTTGCAGAGGAAATTTATTGCGTCTTTTTTTTTTTTTTTTTTTTTTTTTGTCTTTTTTTTTTTTTTTTTTTCTTTACTTTGCAGAACGCGATTGATTTTACAAAGAGAAAGAAAAAAACAATAGCATCAATGCTTGGTTCCTTATAAGGTCATGAAGCTGATATCTTCAAACAGCCTGATCTGGTAGTATCAGGAGAGGCTACTCGACGATAAAGGGTAAAGAGAGTGTTAGTTGGAGCATGATTGCCAACACGAGATTATTTAAAACAATGGTTGGAATAACCAGAAGATTGTTTCAGAAGAGTCGATATCCAAGCTCATCGCGTATTTATTTATACTAGATTTGAAGACGACCATACTCCAATTGATTGAGAAGCAGTAAAATGTTTTAGGAAAGAAACTTTGTTCATGGAAGTTTCGTTTGGTTTTTAGGTAAAAATGGAAAAGAAATTCTTTTATACAAATGTAGAGAGAGACTAAAAATATTTCTTATGTGCGAAAGAAGCTCTACGGACGAAAAAAAAATCGTTCCGCACAAGATTGTGAAGTTGATTTTGCTATCGGGAAAGGAAAGAATGCTCCAAGCGGCACCTCCCTGGATATAATAACGATATTCCATCTTAGGACGTATTTGGTTCTTACTAGGTAGATTATTAGGTCAATTGTGAGGTATTTTCTGGAGCAATAGATCGACTCAGCTATTTTTAAGCAACATATGCGACAGCATATTTGATATGTCTTCTATTTCATGTCGGGGTGATTGTTAGGCCTGGACGCTTAAAAGGGGGAGGCGAATATTTCTCGCGTTCTGTTGTGCTTATTTATGACATTTTCGTTTACCACGCCTAAATTGGTACTACAAGGGTCGTTTGTTAAACTCAAAAAGTTGAAGAGCGACGAAAATGGGAGTTGTACTATTAAAACCGGTGATCATATCTGTTCTAGAATTTATATTTCTACACTGTCATCACCATTCTCATTGCACTTTTGCCAGAAATTCAAGTATGCATCTCTGCTTCTGGCGCACGTCAATGACGTAAACTGCTGTCTTAGAGTCAATACTTGCAAACAGAGAGATTAAATTTTCAGGTCATGAATGCAAAAGTTAAGTCATTATAACAACGCAAATTGCAATTCTCTCTAATCCATTCGGACGGAATAAAAAAATAGGAGGGATTACTTTAGGAACGCCCGCCACCACCACCACCCCGTATACATGTAAGGCGGAACTTTGAAATAGATTTTCCTTAATCTGTGACATTTTCTTTAGTCTGTCGCGTTTAATCTTGAAATAATATCGTGGTATCAGCTATCATGTTTAATTCCGAAATTCTTTAGATGGGGATTAATAATTTGGATTATTTGGATTATTCGGACCACTATTTCAGTCGATGTAAGCTCCGACCTTCTTCACGTGTTTTATCAAACTCGTGAATCTTTATGCCGAACTAGGGAATCTATACGGAATTTCGAACGGAACCCTTTATTGAAACTACGAGGTTACATTGTTCTCGTTGCGTCAGCCATATCTGAGTCTTAAGTAATTCTTATTTATATTCTTTGTATTCCCTGTATTGAGTATTGAACCACCAATACATAAAACTGAATATTATTTAGCACTTTACACGTTGTGTCATGGGTCTATGTGTAAAATCGGAGGTTACATCGATCAAAACGTTGTGAACATAACACCCAATAGTAGTAAAAAAAAATAATAATACAAAGTAGTATACATTGATTATGAATAGCATTTTGTTGGTCTTTTTTACTAGGAAGTCACCGTTTATCAAGGCCTAAAAGTCACTAGAGGATAAGCTTAATGGGCGTAGTCGGGTAGACTATGAGACAACACCGTGATAATCTGTATTGGCAGAACTTGGGTAGGGTTTAATTATCTAAGATGAACTTATTTACATTAGATTTGAAAACGACCATGTTACAGTCAGCTAGGAATCAGTTCTACAGGCGGAAAGTTCTACGAAATAAAATTCTTGATAGTTGTTTTAGATAGACGAGTAGTTGCTGTTAATGTTTTGCGGGGGTGGAGGTATTGATTGAAGTTAAATTGATCAACTGCCATGAAAATAAGGATAGAACAGAGATAGGCATGCAACGTCTCTTCTGTGAGAAAAAGGTAGTATGAAAGCGAAAATGCCCCCGTCCACTAGATTTCGAAGACGATTTTTATCCGGCCAAGGCAGGTAAAGGTGCTATGAACATGTCTAGTCCACATGTAGTAACAGTACTCCATCTTAGGGCGTATTTGACTTTTGTTATATGGTTAAGCTTTAAATGGTATTTTCCTTGATCTGACATACTTAAGTGTGAAATATTTTTAGCATTTTAGTTGTTCTGGGGCTCTTGTGATCCAAATAGCTTTTTTTTTATTTCTAAACCTATAGCTTGAATGACCGTATCTGTAGAATATGTGTTCTTATGCAAAGTTCTACTGGCAAAATGGCGCTTTTAGCGTCAGAATTAGCCTACAAGTTTTATGATCAATTAGTTCATTTGTCTTTATTAAGTTTAAATCGGCTTCGAAATCTAGTGGGCAATCTCATTTGGCTCCTCACTGTAATCTCTTTCTCAGAGAAGAGACATTGCGAGTCTATTCTATAGTTATTTTTATGGCAAGTGCTCGACTGAACTACAATCAATGCCTTCCTGCAAGACATTCACAATAAACATTCGTCTAGCTATAATCATTGTCAACAATTTCAACCACTCTCTATGTCTAAATCTTTTTTTTTTTTTACATAGGAGTCACCACTTATCAAGGTCTGGAGGTAACTCGAGGATAAGGATTAATGAGTATACAGTAGTCAATGGGATAATATCGTAGTAACCGTTAGTAGTGGAAATTTGGTAAATTGAATTACTTAAGGGAACGGTTCATCAAGAGTTTGTTTACGTTGGACTTGAAGACTATCAGATTGTAGACAGCTGGAATATAAGCAAACGGAAAAGAGTTCCACAGGTGTGCAGTTCTAAGAAAGAAGCTTTGTTCATTGAATCTACATATAGGTTTAGGCACAGATAAAGAGTGGGAGAAATTATTGATAGTGGTTTTAGATAAACGAGTGTTTTGGTGAAAGGTTGGCGAGAGGGGGGACATAGCTTGGAGCTCAGATGAGCACTTGCCATGAAAATAAGGATAAAGCAGAGACAGGCTCGCAACGCCTCTTTCATGTTCAGGGAAGAGAAAAGGGCATCCGCCACTAGGCTACAAAATCTATTTTGAAGCCTGTCACGCCAGGATAAGGTCTTTCTAGCAGCTCCTCCCCGGATATGGCAACAGCACTCCATCGTTGGAGCTTTTATGTATGTAGATAATTGCATCAGCGGTGAGATATTTTCTGGGCGGTAGAAGAATCCCACTATTTTTCCAGCGATCTTGGCAACATGTACGTGTTCCATTTCAGATCAGGAATAAAGATCAAGCCCAGAAGCTTGGCAAAACATGAAGCCTCCCTAAGATGAGAGCCATTCATTTCAATCTAAACGCAAATTATATTAACAAAGTTTCTTTCATAGAAAATGTCCGCCTATGGAACCCTGTACAGTGGGCCTGCTTCCTACTTGACTAAAAAATTATCGTTTTCAAGTCTAATTTAAACAAGTTTTTGTCGAGCATTCCCTTTTAAATAAGCAAATTCTAGTCAATTTACAGCACTACGGATCATTATGCTACTGTCTCACTGACCACATGACAATCATTAACCCTTATCCTCGATTAACCTTCGAGCCTTGATAAGTGATCACCCCTAGTCATATTCCATACGGAAGGAAACAGATCGCCGATACAATTTAAAAGAAAAATGATAGATAATGCACGTCCCGTGTTTCTCGAAAGTATCTCGCTCCCCTGAAAGTATAGATTTGACATCCGGAATTAATGCGTCCGAAAAGATGCTGGAAAACCTCAAGCCACACATCTGGTTTCCGGAATTTTTATAAATCACTTTCTGCAACGCGGGTGAACAAAAGAAGAAGTCTTAACAATAATATTAATATCTTTCTTCCGGATGGATCGGGTCATTCGTGATGTGCGCCCCCCAGGTTTGATTGATAGTGAAGCCAAAATCCTGTAAGTTGTCGTCTATTCGACAGAAATATAAATCCAATGAGTCTACCTTCAAGGATCGAACGGTCGTAAAATGTAGACGAGTAATGCAACCAATGAGGTTGAAAGATAGACAATTCCATTGAGACACACACACACACACACACATATATATATATATATATATATATATATATATATATATATATATATATACATATATATATATATATATAGTTATCAGCGTGTTTGCCTCCATCTTTTCACTCTTTTATATCGGTTTTGCCCGATCGAATATTATCTTTTAAGCCGGAAGTCGTAGAGTCGGGAAGTCCGCAAATTTTCGTTAAAGCAAAAAAAGTGTACAATGCCAAATAATGAATAACATTCTTTTTCCAAATTGGATTTTTAACAATTGCGGCAATTCAGTAAACATAGGTAAAAAAAAAATTTTTAAAGGAAAAAGGAAATGAAATAATGCCACTCTCTAAAATAAATATAAGAATAACTAGAATAAGACTCGTCCCAAGACAGTTAAATCATTTCCCTGAATAAAAGAGTTTTGTATCAACTGTATGTCTCTTTACGAGGATTAAAATCAATATATTACGATACCGAATTTTATTCCATAATATTTATTTAGTATTTATGTGGAATATAGATCGTGCTATTTTTTATATAGAGATTTCGAATTAAATTCAATTTCTACTGTATTATTTACTTATTACGTTATCACGTGAAAGTACGGAAGAGTTACAAAATACCCTCTATATAAAGAATGGGTTTCTAAATAATAATGTTATTCTTTCAGCGCGGTCTGCATTCCGCATAAGTGCCCTTTATTTATCAAAATCTATTATTTGATTTTGCTTCTAGAAACTGTCTGAAACTTAAAGCACATTAAGAACAAATTAAAATTCAGGTAATATTGCCCAGTTTTTTTGTCAAATCACTACGGATCAAATTTAATGCAAATCTGAAATATTCGAACTTTCAAATTTGAAGTCGTTTGTATATTATACCCTTTAAGACTCTTAAAATACTTCAAAGAAACTGAAATTTAGTGAATACTTACTACTTGATGTTTAAAACTTGTTGTTAAAATTTCCCCAAATTAGAAGTATCTGAATCTTTGCAAAGGGCTTCCACTTAATTTTATTTTCATTTTTTAATAAAGAAAAATCAAACTAAATATAGGTCGCATTACCATCCTTTGTGCCTCGCAGCTATATCTCAAAATTCATAATGAATTAGTTTTAAAGTGAATCTTGTTCATACAAATATATATACGTATACACGTTCTTAAATTTGTATATTTTGTTTTATTGCTCATGATAGTGTTGGTAAATATACATTTAAAAACATTTTATCGTAAAAAAGCATTTAAAATATTATTATTATAAGGTAACATTAATTTCTCAATTGCAAATGTTGAAATGGAAAACTTCTAATTCCACATTTAAATTTAAAATTAACATGAAATAATATCAACCTGACGCTGAAAGTCGCGTGGAAAGATCTCGATAAATATTTTATTACTACAATTTAATTCGAATATACAGTTTGACATCATCATTATATATGTGTTATATATTTTGCTTTTCGATTCTCTTTGTATTTATTGTTCTTATTTTATCTAATATATAATTTCCCATGTATTTTCATCAATAGTTTTTCCGAGAATTTACATAAAAAATTATTTTGTTAATCAAATATGACAGATATTGTCGTATTTAAAAAAAAAAAAATCTGACTTCAATATTAATCTGAATTCAAATCATAAATATGGAAAGGGAGAAATATTCATCCCTCATTCAAATGTACTCTTACTATACTCATAGACACTAGCAAAAACATTTACTCGGAAACAGTTTTCGACACTGATGATCTCATTATTACTTTTCAACATCCTCCTCACATCATGATTCATATGGACACTAATTTAAGAGGTTGTCTTCATCTACAAGCTTTACGAAGCGAGCTTTTTTAATATTTCAATGGCCATGCGTTACCGTAATAATCATATTTACTTTTGAAATTATTTTAAAATTACATATTACTTTACAACTTCATTTACATATTTCGGCAATGAAATTTAAATGTATTAATCTGCATTTGCTTTTCTGTTTTCTTTCTAAGCATAGATATGTATTAATATTTATCTCAAGGAGATTCATCGTTTCAAGCGTTTCGATTGGCTAAAGAAAGAGGGAGAGTGTGAGAAAAAAGAAAGAGCAAGATAGAATAAAGGAGTGAAGAAAAGAGGGGGAGTATGAAAGAGAGGTGATGAGCATAAAACGTTATTTTATTTGCCCCAAACTCTAATCAAATTTTTAAACACTGGAATTAATTTTTATTTTGTGCGTAAATTCAAATTATTTAACAAATTACAAAATGGCATTGTAATAATTGTTCTAATTTTTAATAAATTAAATATTAATACTTACTTACTCGCCATTATTTTACTTCCTGTTGATCCCCCGACAAAATTCACCCTTGTCCGTTCGTCTGTTCGTTTGTCCGCACTTTTCTCAATAACTACGCCTTGAATTTTTTTTTTATTTTGCACAAACGTTAAACATGATATGAGTAAAATATTAACAGGACGGATTTTCCAGGAAACTTCTGGTCCCCCCACCTAGAGGTGCCTTTCAGGTTAAAATGGCTAAAATTAACACTTTTGTGCTTATTAAAAAAAAATTGATGCCTTGGATTTTTATAAAACTTTCTGAAAAGTTGTAATTAACTGATTTCTATATAATTTTGTTTGTCTATACTTCGCGATAACTCTTGGGTGTGCCTCAGGGGCTCTTTTAGGGATAATAAAAACACTCCATTTTTGGAATTATTTTACCATATTCGTCCAAGATTGTCTGTGTATGTCTATTTAGCAGTTTTACATGGTGCTGAACATTATGTTAAGGCCTTGAGGACGTTTGTGGCTAAATGGCGAGAAGGGGAGGTGGCAAATGATGAACTTAGTCATTTTTCTTCTTTTTTTTTTGCACAGTGCAAAAGTCAAATTTACAAAAAAAAATGTAAAACTGCACTGTTTGTTTATTTTCACCAGGATTTGACGTCCCCAGGGGACTTTTGTGGCTAAATGAGGGAGGGGGGAAATGCTGAACTTAGTCATTTTTATTATACCTCTTTTACTGTGCACTCACGGCGGACCATGCATGCTTCACTTGTTTCCCTTTGTGACCAATCCATATATCTCCCTACTTCTACACACACACACGCACGCGTGCGCATGCGCTCAAACACGCACGCGCGTTCAAATAGAGTACTTAATTTTGCACAATCATTTTTCAACATTCCTAACGTCTTACAACCAGCTTTACTTTCTCTGCCACCTAACATGTTCCTTCACTTTATTCAATCACCTTATAGGTTTGGCTCCCTTCCTGTACCACTTCCAACTTTTTTTTATATTTAATCTAACAACTTTCGTTTATTAAAGTCTTATCTTATGACAATTTCTCGTAATTGAAACGAAATATCGAATCAATAGAAACTTTATTCTGCATTGATTTTTCGTGTTATATTTAGTTTGTTCTTTGCTTCGGATATTTATCCATTTATACGTTAATACGCGCACACATAAATATTGGAGAGTTTGAATTACATAATCTACAATATCGCCAAGTGGCATGAGGATACTTCAACCTACAAGTAAACCCTGAGTAGCTATTCAAAGTAACTTAGAATTCGAAGCTCAAATAGGATCCACTCGACACGGCTATAAATTGGTTCATATGAAGAATGGTACACATTCTGCTAGTGATGTTATCTCGAGTGACATCGCTTAACTGGATACTCCACAAGAGTAGAGGAATTGTTTCTCTGGTTTACGGAAAGACAAAGACAAAAGAAAAACACATAATAAAGATAAACTATAACATAGGGAAGTGCTAATTGAGGAAGCGAAAATTATTTTATTTTGTTTTTTGTTTTTGTGTTTTCGCTGTTTTTTTTTGGGGGGGGGCACTTTTTTACTAACTTAACATTTGAGATGTAAAGTAGAACCTGTGTTGAACATATATAAATCTATATATTCTCATATAGAAAGCAAATGCTAGCTCCAGAAATGACTCCATCTATATCCTAGAGATAACTGGAGTAAAATTATAAATATATAAAAACATATATGCATATAGCACACACACACACACACACAAATATATATATATATGTGTGTGTGTGTATGTGTGTGTATGTGCAATATATATATGCATATATGTTTATATATAATTATATATATATATATTTATATATTAATTTTACTATATATATTTGTGTGTTATATATATGTTTATATATATATATATTATATCTATTAAAGTGAATGTGTCTGATGTCTGTCTGTGTACATTCCTCTACACAATAACTCTGTCAATTTTTAGTCTACAAACTCGAAATTTTATATACAGCGTACTGAGATGTGGGAAAATCTTTGTGATCGGTTTTCGGCTAGAAATTTGGCTGTTAAGGAGTCAAAGTTCAACGATTTGACTTTTGAGAACTCTACCAAACTCCTCCGACAATTTGGGGTCTAAACACTTGAAACTTTAGATATAGGTTCCTTGAACATGGATCTAACTTAATAACTTAATATGAGCCCAAAACAGTAAATGTTAAGGGGTCATAATAGGGGTCAAATTTTTTTTTTAAATTGACCTCTGCGGTCTCTACCAAATTACTCACACAATTTCTGGTCTAAACATTTGAAATTTTACATAAACAGTATTCAGAGATAGGGCAAGCTTTTTAATCGGTTTGAGTCGAAAATTTTTAGTTACCAATATATGTATGTATGTATGTATGTATGTATGTATGTATGTTTGCATGTCTGCCTAAAACTTTTGACAGAGGTGACGCATTTTCTACAGATCATTATCGTTTTTAACCACGACCTTTCAGAGGACAAATAGCGAAAACTTGGCAAAAAAACATTAATATATTCACTTTAAACTGGGTACTTTTCTACAGGGGGTCGCTTTTTTCGCCGATATTTTTTTTAAGTCATCCTCTCCTGTCGATTGTCCAGCCTTAATTTTAAAAATTGTCGCTTCCGGTTTGGCGATGGTCGTAACAGCATAGACGTCAGTTTTTCCCCAGTTCTTTTCCTCTTTCGCAGTACGGGTTCAGGCCTGCCTTCCCACTACCACTTTTTTTTTTTTTTGCTCAACAGACACATCCAAACACCCGGGCAACGCTGGGCTGAAATGCTAGTATGTATATAAAAGTGAACGTGTCTGTGTGTCTGTCTGTCTGTCTGTATACATTTCCCTACGCAATAATTCTGTCAATTCTTAGTCTACAGACTCGAAATTTGATATACAGGGTACTGAGATGTGGGAAAATCTTTGTGATCGATTTTCGGCTTGTAATTTGGCTGTTAAGGGGGTCCAAGTTCAACGATTTGACTTTTGAGAACTCTACCAAACTCCTCCGAAAATTTTGGGTCTAAACACTTGAAATTTCAGATATAGGTTCATTGGACATGGATCTAACTTAATAATCCGATTAGAGCCCAAAACAATAAATGTTAAGTGGTCATAATAGGGGTCAAAATTTTAAAAATTGACCTTTTTTTTTTTTTGCTCAGCATACACCTCCAAACACCCGGGCAACGCCGGACACCCACGCTAGTATATGCTAGTATATGTATAAAAAGTAAAATGTCTGGCTGTCTGTGTTTCTGTGTACATTTTTCTGCACAATAACTCTGTCAATTTTCGGTCGACAGACTCGAAATTTTATATACTGGCAACTGAGATTTGGGAAAATCTTTGTGATCGGTTTTCGGTCAGTAAGTAGGCTGTTAAGGAGTCAAAGTTAAACGATTTGACCTTTGAAAACTCTACCAAACTCCTCCGCCAATTTTGGGTCTAAACACTTGAAATTTTAGATATAGGTTCCTTGGACATGGATCTAACCTTATAACTTGATATGAGCTCAAACCATAAATGTTAAGGGGGCATAATAGGGGTCAAAATTAAAACCGTTTATCTTCTGTTCTGCTCAACATACACCTCCAAATACCCGGGCAACGCCGGGCTGAAATGCTAGTATATATATATATATATATATATATATATATATATATATATATATATATATATAAGTATTACTCCAGTTAGCTCTAAGATATAAATGGGCTCCTTTCTGAAGCTAACACACACACACACACACACATATATATATATATATATATATATATATATATATATATATATATATATATATATATATATATAATTATTTTTTTACTATAATAATTAAATACCAACAGACACTAGTGTTTCATCCTTTCGGGATTCTTCAGTGCAGGGTGTCACGATTACTACCAGTCGAACGATTCGAACCCCGCGACACGAGACATCTCTGGCTCGATTAGCGGAGGCCGTATCCATTCGGCTACTATTAACCGTGTGAAATAGCGTTGAATTTTAAACATTTTTAATTTAAATGTTCATTACGTCAGACAGACAGTGATCAAATCGTTATACGATGATCTACGCATAAGAGCTAAATTGACCGACTTTTAATTCAACGGAAAGTGCTCAACGATAAGAAACGAATTTTTTAAAGGGGCTGTCATAATTATTTTTTTACTATAATAATTAAAATATATATATATAATAAAATATAATATATATATATATATATATATATATATATATATATATATATATATATATATATATATATATATATATATAAAGCGAAGCCCACTATTAATTTGTTTGTAAACAAGCTCATGGTTAGAGCACTGTTGTGACGAGCGAGTTTGGATTTAATACACACTCAAGGAGAAACATTTACGGCACAGATTCGTGGTCCGATGATGAGAGCTGCCTACTGTCAATTTGAAAGTACTTGTAAAAAAAAATTAGAAGAAAAAAGACAGATGGACAAAGACGACTATGGAACTTTCTTGCACAGATTCCACCGAGAAATAAGAACGACAATTTGAAAAATTGAAAAATTAAAAAAATCTCAATAAGCAAAAACACTCTGTTCTATTAAACAATACTTGTCTGAATGAAAACATGCTGCTTAAGTACACAATATATATATATATATATATATATAAATATATATATATATATATATATATATATATATATATATATATATATATATATAGTTATATATATAGTTATAATCGAATAATTCCAGAGGAAATCCGGGTATGAGAGCTCAATGTGGTAAACAGAGTAATAACAAAAATATAACACGGAAATTACATAATTGTCGATGCAATAATTTATTTCAACCTTATGGTATTTTCAAGCATCTAAACTAGACAATTACATTTTTGATACTGAAAGAAAGAAAGAAAAAATCGGGCTTCGACCGTCAAAAAACCAGAGGGGGTGGTAGTAGCAATCCACTTAATACATTTTATAGAGAGGGTGGGAGGGATTTTTTAAAAGAAAACAACAAAAAATATATATTATGACACTTATAAACGGCAGCTCGATGTAACCACAGATACACACACACACGCGCAACACACATACACACACCCACACACACATACACACACACGCCCCTAAATATGCACGTTATTACACGTAAATGCCTTGACACGCGTTTACTAACCTAGGAAGAAGGGGGAGAAATATACGGATATAGAGAGAAGGAAATAGAATAAACAGCGCGTAATGGAAGAAGAAGAAGAAAAAAAGAAGACAGTGACCAACCGCTGCCTGTCATATGGTTTCATTAGTCTAGAATCTCTGAGAAAGATAAGGGGAAGAAAATGGAGATTATACTCGCGTCCTATAGTTAATTGAGTCATGGAAAGTAAGTCTATTAAAAAATAAATAAATAAATAAAAAAATTTAAAAAAATTTTATATACAAAGTTTTAAAACAATCTGTATGTTATTATGTTAAAATTAGTTAGAAATAAATATTATCTTATAATACATTTAAATATTGTATTTGTAATATATTACTATGAATTCAAAAATTGAGTCTTATGTAGTTAATATTTTATATATTTTTATGTAATTAATTTTATTTGTGATTATAGCGGGCGTTGTAATTTTTCACTTCTTAATTGATTAAGAAGCAGAAAATTGCAATATTAATCGCCCCCAATTCGATAGGACGTATATAGTTTCGGTTAATATATACTTTTATTCACTCCGTACACAAAAGTACTTTCATGCACGCATAAAGAAATAAATAAAATAGTTATTATTTTACAGTTTTGTGTTGATTTATATTAAATCTAATAATGTCTAGTTGTAGTATTTGATCTTTTTGACTTAACTCAGTTTAATAACTAATGTATTATCTGCAGAGAAAAATTATTTTCTTAAAGCTATCTCATTTATTTATAAGTAATTTGGATAAACAGGTACTTCGGGAAAAAGTACACCCACTTAAGATTTCGGACAACAAATCATCAAGTAGTTATTATCGAGTATATACCGGACAGCACTATAATTGCCAGTGGGGTGGGGTGGGAGGGTTTATCGTAAATAATCTAGTGGTGTTAAATTCGGTGTCTTTACCATTATAGATTTATCTGTTCGTCGGATCTGGGGTTATTGGTTATTTTAAATTTACATTTATGTCTACATCTGGCCATCAGTTAATCTCGTTTGTTTAGGAGATTATTGTGTTCGTACTTCAGGATTCTTATTTTTTCCTCGATGCATAAACTGCATCTCTGCCTAAAGCCGTTTGGAACATCCGAATAACATAGGATTGACCATGAAATCACTGGGGATCGGTTCTCATTTTTTAATAACCACCATAATGTATTATAAGATAATATTTATTTCTAACTAATTTTAACATAATAACATACAGATAGTTTTAAAACTTTGTATATAAATTTTTTTTAATTTTTTTATTTTTTTATTTATTTTTTAATAGACTTACTTTCCATGACTCAATTAACTATAAGACGCGAGTATAATCTCCATTTTCTTCCCCTTATCTTTCTCAGAGATTCTAGACTAATGAAACCATATGACAGGCAGCGGTTGGTCACTGTCTTCTTTTTTTTTTCTTCTTCTTCTTCTTTCATTACGCGCTGTTTATTCTATTTCCTTCTCTCTATATCCGTATATTTCTCCCCCTTCTTCCTAGGTTAGTAAACGCGTGTCAAGGCATTTACGTGTAAGAACGTGCATATTTAGGGGCGTGTGTATGTGTGCATGTGTGTGTGGGTGTGTGTATGTGTGTTGTGTGTGTGTGTGTGTGTATCTGTGGTTACATCGAGCTGCCGTTTATAAGTGTAATAATATTTTTTTTGTTGTTTTCTTTTAAAAAATCCCTCCCACCCTCTCTATAAAATGTATTAAGTGGATTGCTACTACCACCCCCTCTGGTTTTTTGACGGTCGAGGCCCGATTTTTTCTTTCTTTCAGTATCAAAAATGTAATTGTCTAGTTTAGATGCTTGAAAATACCATAAGGTTGAAATAAATTATTGCATCGACAATTATGTAATTTCCGTGTTATATTTATATATATATATATATATATATATATATATTGTGTACTTAAACATCTATATATATATATATATATATATATATATATATATATATATGCGGTGTCAAAAAAAATTAATTAAATGCTAGATAGAAAAAAGATGGAAAATATTGATTTCTCATAGGTATACGGATGCTTTATAGACCTTTACATCTATTTAATATTTCCCGACTCGTTCTTTTTAGTTCTGAAAGCTCACTAATATTAGCATTATAGTTTCAATCATTTTCATTAATATTGACGAGATGGGTCATTTAGTCAATTTCCCAGAGGAAAATTCTTGCTCTGAAGCAAATATGTTTACTTTGTCATTTACATGGGAATATGGATAGAATAGGCCAATAATATGAAAAAAGAACGTATCGTTTATCCATGAGTATTATTTAAAAAGAATAAATATAGGTTTGTATGGACATTCATTGCTTTATATCAATAAAACATTTATAATATAAATCTCACCTGTCTGTCTCACTTGTTTTTTTTTTCTTTTGCTCGACCAACACCCTTATACACCCACTTTCTTTTCCGCCTTCGCTCCACTGGTTCGAGCCTGCCTGCCTACTACAACTTCTTTTTTGTTTTGCTCAACACACACCTACAAACACCTGGGCAACGCCGGGCATCCAGTCTAGTCTTATATATAATTTAATGTTTGCTTGTGTGATATAGAAATAGACGTTGTAACCGTTATAACTTGTTTATGTTGGACTTGAAGATGACCATATTGTAGTCAGCTGGAAAGCAGGCAAACGGAAGAGAGTTCCACATGTGTACAGTTCTAAGAAAGAAGTTTTATTCATGGAATCTACGTTTTGATTTAGGCACAGATAAAGAGTGGGAGAAAGTATTGATAGTGTTTTCAGCTAGACGAGTGTTTTTCATGGAAGTTTGGTGAGGAGGACTGGAGCTCCGATGAGCACTTGCCATAAAAATAACTGTTGAATAAGTTGCAATATGGGGTTACATTTTCATGTGCAATCTATAGAGACCATTGCAATTTTCCTTCGATTCTATCTAGAGCCACTAAGAGCAATTATCGGTTAGATTTATAAAATAAATTAGGATAGGTTAGAACGTAAAGAAACAAAATCAATTTTAATAGATTTTTCTTCGTTTCATGGGGGAAAAAGTTAAAGAATATTTAAATAAAGAATGTATTTAAAAAAGTTTGAATGTTTAAATAATCATTTTTATTTTCATACTAACATAGATATTACATTGTGTCTTATATGTAGTACTGAATTCAAAGGTTTAAAAATAATGAGTTGGGTGCCGTCAGATAGAATCGAAACCAAAATATTTAGCACTCCAATCGCGTTCACGTTTGAGCTAATCCGACAGACAGATAAGAAAATTAGTTGATGTAACCTTGTTTTCTAATATCATTGTAACAATATATGATCAGTGTTGTATATGGCGTGAGAAAAGAACTCATAGTAATTTCAACATGCAGTGGCTCTTCACTGAAGAAAATGTCAGTGAAACTTCACGTAAAAGGGAACATTCGAAAGAAACAGGGCAAACAAAGAACATTGTCTACCAAGAGGTGTTGGACTGAAGGTTTAAATTAAAGATTGTCCCTAACAATGTGATTGTATTCTCTGTATTGAACTATGTAATACAGTACTATCTCCTAGATATTTATTAGTACTTATTAATTTATCTTATTTGGGTCCATCCATCCAGCGTGGGCGTAGCCGAGATTGAACTCACTACACGAGTTTGTAGTGTAATTCAAATCTTGTCGGTAGCTGAATACGTGATGCTTCGCCAGGCCTATCAAGAGTATTTTTATCGTGACGCCATCATTAGACGAGGTGCCTACCACGGCTTAAGACAGCTCCATCTACTCTCGGGAGAAGGATAGATCGCGTCAGTTTCTCAACCTGGTATTTTACCTCGTGGTACATATAGGGCCTTACCTTCTCAAATGGTCATCACACTGGTACTGGCCAGATTCAACGTTGCTTAACTTCGGTGATCTGGTGAAACTGGTGTGTCAACGTGACTGTGCCGTATATTATTTGAGCCAATTCCATATTTAAAATATGATGGATACTGTTTTCACAGAAATGTTAATAAATTAATATTTGCTGCGTGTTATTGTTTTGTTTTTTTGTTTTTTTGTTTTTTCTTCCACCATCTAGAAAAATATCAACTTTATCAAGGCATAATTGTTGATTAAATATATTTCTCATTCCGTTGAATTTTAACAGGTCCTCCTAACGTTTTATATTTTAGCATCTTACCAATGTGCGTAGGACGACAGAACGATAATATGATGAGTTTTTAATAAAACGCAGTTTCCTTTAATTTTGAAAACATTGTTCATAAGATTGAGAATGTGAATCCAAAGATTTTTTTCAGCTGCTAGAAAACTGTAGGCGTGTTCTTGTTATCATATGATTTCTGATTCATATCGTGGAAACTAACTTTTACCCACTCTTGAGTTCATCATCTGTTTAGCGTCGATAGATTTGTAAGAGAGTTTGTGTTGGTTGTTTTGTTTTACAGCATATCAACCTTTTTCGAGTTATTTAATTTTGAATTTTAGTAATTTGTGAGAAAAAAAAAGATTTTATGCTTCAATTTCTTTATATCTTGAAATATTTATTCATAGTTCCGTTCGGTTATTTTGTTTTGCGGTATATTATCACGTTTCAGGTCATTTAATATTAAATCCAGTCATTTGGGTAAAAGTTTTTATTTTTCAAATTCTTTTATATCTTTAAATATTTAGTCATAATGTTTTGTTTCATTGTCTTGTAGAAAAACATTGATTTTTTGTTTTTGTTTTTGTTTTTTTGTTTTTTTTTTATTTTCGACTTTGCAAATATGATTGCGTTTTGCAAAGGAAGAAAAAAACAATAACATTAATGTTTGGTGCATTTTAGGTTAGGGAGCCAGTATCTTCAGACAAACTGGTCCGATACTGCCAGATACATCTATAAAAAAAATCGATTGGTTGATCTGTCACGCTCACATTTGAAATAACATTATCACCACCAAAGGCGCATATTGAATGACTCTTAAATGCCGTTCATACCAGTTGAAGATAAACGAGTCTGGGAAAAGTTGAAGTATTATTCTATGAGGGCCAACCACTAACGTTTTAGTTTTTCTCTAAGAGAACGAGTTCCTCTACCAGGGGATGCCGATGGTGTTGCTCAGGAATTTTCTGCGGCCCGCAGTGTACTTCCTCTAGTGCGCTAGGTTTTTAAAACTCCGCCTGGCGTTATGTCTAATTTTCTAGTGAAGAAGTAAATAAATATTTAATGAATCTTTGCTAGGAGCAAAGTGTAGTATGTGTTTCTATTTTTTGTACTCGGTCAGTGAATGAGAAATCCTTTTTTATTGAAGCAATTTAATTTTTTTTGTTCTAATCCAGAGCGTCGCTTTTAAATAAGCTAGATTTCCCACATTAAACATCCACCTTGTATCAATATATCGAACCTCATGGGGAGACAAGTAAATAGGCACTATTGTCGTTTTGACTATACGCAAAATGTAGTATCTGTTCTAGCGCAGCACTTCATTTTTTCTGTCCTCGGTCAATGGACTAGACTGAGGCAAGTTTGATTTTTCTCCAATCCAAATTGTCCCCTTTTGGAGAACTGTATTAAACACGGATCTTGTGTTAAACTCTGCCCTCATGGAGATGCAAGAAAGTAGAAATCTTGGTCGTTTCGTTAGGAATAAAGTGTAGTATCTGTTCTGATACTACACTTTGTATTTTCTGTTATCGGTCAGTGAAGAAGAAATTTTTGTAGAGTGAAGCAATTTCTATTTTTATACGCGATCCAGAGTATCGCCTTTGTGAAGTTGAATCTTCTCCACTATGTATCTAACTATGTCTTCGTGGAGAGGCAACTTAATAGGGACAACACAAATATTCGACTTTAATAAAAAAGAAAAGAAAAATGTTTTGTGAAAAAAAACAACAAAAATATTACGCGTTAAGAAAAGAAATTAAAATATTTCGCGTTAAGAAAAAACACAATTTTTTTAATTAAAAAAATATATATATTACGTGTTAATAGGCCATAAAGATATTAACTTCCAATACCATTATCACGATAATTATTTAGAGAAAATTAAAATAAAATATCATTACGTTTATAGTGATGATATTAGTACGTGTAAAGTGAAAATGAAATTAGTCAACGTTATGAAAAAAAACCACAAGCATTATACATTAAGAAAAATAAAGACATTGAAAAATCTCCACAAATATTAAGCATTAAGTGATTGAAACATACACGTTAAGTAATAAAACAAGGCCGATAGCCATTAGTCGCGTGCTCTCGTGTAATGAATGAATGCGTGAATGTAGGATTGACATGAAATTCTTAAAGAAAAGTAAAATGATCGAAAAATGGGCTGAAATGACTTGAATAAATAAAAAGTAAATAACTTTAATGAACTTAAGGATGAATTGAATAACCTTAAGAATGACTTGAATGCTTAAAAATAACTGGAATCCTTCAACAACAACTTGAATGATCTGGAGAATGACTTGAATGGCTTTGAGACTGACTGGTTGTAAAGTGGGTGATCATTTTACATTAAATTAATACAGAAAAGGGTATTTATTTGTTCCCCCACAGAGCAAATTAGGCACAAGGCCGATTTTTAAAGTGAGGAGTGAAGGGGAAATGGGGACCAACTCCCCGGGGAGTAGGGGAGCTGGATAGGGGCAATTGGTATGATGGGTTGCGTCTACATTGACCAAGGTCTTATATGTGGGGTTGCCCCTACATATGGTCTTTGCTGGCAGTATCTGCCGGAACAGATACTACACTTTGTATCTTGACCAAAAGGCTAAGATAAAGGTATTTATTTGCTCCCCTACTGAGCAAATTAGGCACAAAGCCAATTTTTAAAGTGAGGAGTGAAGAGAAATGGGGGACCAACTCCCCGGGGAGTAGGGGAGCTGGATAGTGACACAATTGACATTGGCCAAGGTCATATATGTGGGGCTGCCCCCCCCCCACATATGGTCTTTGCTTGCAGTATCTGCCGGAACAGATATTACACTTTGATCTTGGCCAAGAAAAGCTTAAAAAGCTAAGAACAGCATTTATTAACAACAGATCTTTGATATTAACCAAAAAGGCCAAGCACAAAAGTGTTACGGACAGACCGACAGACCGACCGACAGATCGATCGACCGACCGACGGAGTGACTTATAGAGTCGCTTACACGCGACTAAAAAAAATATTACGTGTTGTATGAGGACAAAAATATTACATATTGTGTAAATGCAAATGTGAAACCTTAAATCTATAGTATTTGTTGCGCTCCTGCTATTTTGCCTGCGAACTTGCCTTCAGAAATGTAGCTATCCTAAATTCTGATTCCATTTGACGGCTCCACTTTTACATACTTTTTAAAAAAAGAAGGGATAAGCTCTCGAAATTTAAAAAATGTTACATGTCGGGAGTTTTATATTTATATAGCAGTAATTCCCATATTGACTGAGTGGATATGTGAAAGAACTTTTGAAAAATAGATTTCCTGAAGATTCGTTTCCCAAATATCGTACTCAATTGTTTATTTTTTATTCTTGCCTCCTTTTACCATTCCGGTCTTCCTGCATTTCTATCAACATTTATTAATATCTGCATTTACCAGCAATATCTCAAGCAACCTACATTTGTCTTTTAAACAACGCAAACATTATATCCCAAGAGAAAGTAATAGATATATATTTTTTTATATTTAACGTGAAATATTTGTCCGTTAACCCGTACTTTTTATTGTCTGATACCGCGTATTTTTATTGTGTCTTAACGCGTAACATTTTTTGTCATTTAACGCGTATTTTTATTATGTTATAGCTTATTTTTTATTGTTTCCTAACAGACAATAACAAATACAGATGAGAGACAAAAGAATGCGGGATAACAGACAATAAAAAAATATGGTTTAACTGACAATAAAAAATATGGGTTAACAAAAAAAATTTTTAAAATACGGGTAAAGAGACAATAAAAAAAAAATATTGGTTTACAGACAATGAAAAAAATCGGTTTCCAGACAATAAAAAATACCGGTTTACAGACAATAAAAAAATATGGGATCAAAGACAATAAAAAAAAATTCGGATTAAAAGACAAGAAAAAATACGGATTAACAGACAATAAAAAATGTGGATTAAGAGAAAATTAAAAATACGCGTTAAGAAAGAAATATTACGAGTTATTCCGTTTACAAACGATTTTTATCCATGAAATAGCTCTTTTTTAACTTAGTATAACGTAATTATAATAAAATTCCCCTGTGCAATTTTATTAAAGTTTTATCTTAATCACAAATTGATTACATAGTTCTCCTCATTAGAACTTGATCTGGTGATTATCTGAACGAATTAGTTTCGTTTTATAATCGTTCTTCTTAATAAAATCCTTAATCTTTACGAAATGTTCAATGTCCTGAACCAATCGTTAATCCTTTTTATAGCTTTTATTTTTCCTTATTTTCAGGGTGGAATTTATTAATGCCATCAATTGACGTCATTCGGCATTGTGTCTAATTCAAGACAATTAAACGCGCGAAATGATAAACATTTTTTTAAGTATCATCTACTCAAATTGTTTAAGCCTTCAAACGTTAATGTATCGAGCGAGAATTTCTCAGTTAATAAAATGCCATAAACACATCTGAAATACTACATCAATGTTCAGTATACGCCTGAAAAAACACAAGACGGGAAAAATGAAGGAAAAAATAATTCAATAATCATTTAAGAGCAACCATAGTGAATTTACTTAATTTAAAATGTTTTTTTTTTTTTATTGGCAACCTTATTAAATATACATCTGGCTGCCATTTTCAGCCAATTTTACCTGAGCTAAAACGACATAGGCTTATTCAATTTACATTTCATTACATACAGGCGATTCTCCCGCCGCCATTAATGAGTCAACCGATTACCTTGTTCAGTAGTTGTTACGCCAAATCCCATGACGTTAAACCCACAATTCCATACTAAATTATCGTACGGTGTTCACAAGAATATCAATAAATATTATTAAAAGTTTTTGTTATTTTTTATTTTGCCCAAATGTGAAATAATGCGTCTTTATAGTTAAATAAAGCGCAGCGAAATGCAATTTACTTCGATTAAACGAAAAACAAAAGAAATTAGACATCCTCATCTTTATTTTAGCTTCCCTCTTGATTTTTTTCATATATTTCGTTTTCTAGAAGTAATGAGTGTTAATAGATTGTTTTGCTCTCTTTTTAGCCTCGCATACCAGTCGTCCTTGCTTGTCAGGCTTTCGACAGAAATAAAATTATCACTCGAGGTAACTGTGACTAGAAAAATAGTTGGATCATTCGATCGCTCCAGACGTTACCTCACTCCCTGAGGCACTCCTCTATCTGTATAAGAGCTAGATCCGCCCTAAGATGGGGCACTGCTATCACATTTGGAAAGTTTTCACTCGTAGCACTCTTTCCTGCCTTGACGGACTACGAAATCTAGGGGGAATGTTTCATATAGAAGAGATGCTCCAGAAGATATCTCACTACTGATGCAATTCTCTATCTATATAAAAGCCAAGTACGTCCAAGGATGGAATACTGTTGCCATATCTGGGCAGGAGCTGCCAAAAACAGCCTATCATGCCTTGACAGAGTACAAAATAGACTTCGTGGCTTAGTGGGGGATGCCCTTTTCTCTACCCTGCAACCTCTCTCCCACAGAAGAGACGTTGCGAGCCTATCCTTGTCTTATCGTCATTTTCATGGCAGGTGCTCGTTTGAACTCCAATCTCTGGTCCCCCCTCGCCAATCTTTCACGAAAAACACCCGTCTAGCTGAATCCACTGTGAAAACTTTCCCCCACTCTATATCTGTGCCTAAATCAAAACGCGGATTCCATGAACAAAACTTCTTTCTTAGAACTGCACGCCTGTGGAACTCTGTTCCGTCTGCCTGCTTCCCTCCGGACTACAACTTGGATGTCTTCAAGTCCAATGTTAACAAATTCCTAATGAATCGCCCCCTTAATTAAACACTTCATCAAATCTCCACACTAACGTAATGTACTTACAATAACCCTTATCCCTGAGTGGCTTCCGGGCCTTGATAAGTGGTGATCACTGTGTAAAAAAAAAAAAAAAGATGCTGCTACTCTTTCTCTGCTGTATCAGTATGCATTCACAGCAAGAAAGCGCTTGTTTCATACCATAGAACTTTCCTCCCCCTCTCTCTCTCTCTCTCTCTCTCTCTCTCTCTCTCTCTCTCTCTCTCTCTCTCTCTCTCTCTTGTTGCTACATTTTGTATTCAGCCTCGAGATAAGCAGACAGCAATGTTTCATTTTTACTGAGTTTGAAAGATTTTTATTGAGGAAATCTTGTGGATGCTTTTTCAGCGACCATGCAACTCTCGCTTCCCCTATCTGTTCCTCATCTTCATCCCCCATAAGTGATGTTACAAAAGGCAAAGAAAATGCTGTCCCCCATGGTCGGCAGTTTTATATGAGCAGTAACTAGAATCGTTTTTCAAAGTTATTATTTCTATCTTTACTCCTACTCCTACTGACATGTTACTAATAAGGGTACATGTTACTAATAAGGGTACATGTTACTAATAAGGGTACTGAAGGTAAACTTTTTAACTGGGCTGGCGTTATCCACTTGGAAGGCACACGGACACGAACCTTGGTGTAACTTCTAAGTAGACTGTCCTATTAACAGCTGAATAATACCGAGGCTGTTGCATTGCCATTTGGTTAATGGAATCTGGATCATGCAGTAGCTTCTGGTTGGGCCTTTCAATGTCATATTAGTGGAATCTGTTACGACATTTCCCTCGTCATTGGCCAACAAAAAAATATTTCTCTCTTCTTCTTTCTTTCGTTCCACGCTCTTCTCTAATCAACTTTGCTGTCCTTTTCCCAAAAAATCTTCCCAACCTTACCATGAACAACAGAACAATTTTTAACAGATTAAACCCAGAACCCTAACATCCAACTTCAGTTATGCTCTAAATAGAAGCATTTATTTTGAACGTGCCACTGTCTTATCCAAGAACCAACTTTTGTTTTTTTTAATTAGTTTTACATAATCACTTGAATTAAAGTTAAATGTACAAAAGTTGCGTATCATGGTTCAAGTCTGCTCTAAAGGGAAGTATTCATTTCGAAGGCGTGCTTGTCTTATAAAAGAACCTGCTGTTGATTTTATAGGCCGAGCCTTTCTGCTTGTGCAGTGATAAAGCTTCTCCAATGCACTTGTGATGTTAGGTTGTATAAAAGTGTTAACATTAGTCAAAATCGAATTTACCTCTTTAACTGGATTTGTTCGATTATTGATTTTCAATGCATATCAGAAATAGTCATGAAACAAAACCTAGGTATAAAATTCCCAGACACATGAAATACTTCCGTGTGAAGTTTTTTTTTTAAATCGGCCCTGCCGTTTCCGAGTGCATAGGAAACGAACTAACATACACAGACACACGAAGTTCTTTTTATATAATAGTAGGTAGATAGTTAGTACGAATTTCTCGATCTACCCCATACTGTTTGAATCAATCTAGCTAAACATAAAAATAATGGTTAAATTCTAAAAGGTTTTCATCCCCCGAAAGAAATCAATCTATATTCTGAATAACTTTCTCCAATTCGTCTGTTCGCCATTTTCTTCTCGATCTTTTCGCTTTTTCAAAAGACTCTCCATTATGTGATCTTCTTTTGCCGTTACTCACACCTGCAAATAAGTGTGAAATCGGAAAGCGGGTCGGGAGGTAAGAGTATAATTTTCCTTAACCGTAACGAGTACACCTTACGCCACCAGAGTGCGTATTCACCATTCATGGCAAGTTAAAACAACAATTACATCCAAAAAAGCAAAAACTTTCCGAAAATAGTAAACTGGTGTCGAATAATAATCCGTATAATAAAATGGCACACTTGTACATACGATTTTTTGCTGTCACATTGCCATACACATCTGGAATAATATATATATATATATATATATATATATATATATATATATATATATATATATATATATATATATATATATATATAGTACTTTACGAAAATATATATGGCAATTAAGCTAAAGGAATCCTCACGAGAACGAAACGCGTATATTCTATGTAGCTTAATTGCCATATATATTTTCATAACTTACTACCTAGCTCTACCTATGTATTGAGCACTGTTGAACTAAATACTGAAAATTTACGCATAAAATTATATCTTCGTATATTAATTCAGTTGATTAAATGAAGTAGTTATATATATATATATATATATATATATATATATATATATATATATATATATATATATAAGCTGTACCCGGCCACGCTTTGCTGTGGTTCAGTGGTTATTTTAATGGAACACAAAAACCAAAAAAAGACAAAATATATGTTTTATGTTTATGTTCTTAATATTTGTGGATACACATTACTTTGAGGTGTCCCTTTTTCTGTGCAGATGTAGAGATTGTCTGATTTTCCGACTGTAGAACATGCAACATATACTTGTCCATGTGAGAAGACATCATGGTTTAGATGTAAGTCGCACAAATATAAAAATTGTCCCTGGACTGTGTTAATGATTATTGCAAACGCCAAGCGAATTGTGAAGCGCAATATCTTATTAAAATGGTATATCCGTTTAAATCATACAATGAACACTTACTGCCTGTTCCTCCTGACGGTTGACAGAAGGAAAAACATGAGGGGTTCATTTTACTAAAGACAGGAATGTGAACACGCACTGGAAAATTTGGAAAAATAAAATTAAAATGTTCTTTTTGTATGTAAGTATAGTGTTTTGTCAAAGATAAACCAATGGAAAAATTCAAAAGAAAACTGTTTAAAGAATAAACCAACCAAGTAAGTGGGAGACCAATGATAATTCAGAATAAAGAAAGAAAGAGGAAAAGAATGTAAAAATGTTGTAGGATAAATTTTCAATAAAAGGAAATAGTTTGGTAAACTTTTGTTTCTTTATTCCAAGAACATATAATATATTGCTTCCAAATATAATTTATGAGAATATTCGTAAGTATTTTGGTGCCTTTTCTTTATTGTTGCTAATTCGGTAATCAAAATATTGTTTTTCAAGTGAAACCAATAGTATCTACTGAATCGCAATATCACTGTAATGAACATAGCCAAAACTTATGAAAAACAATCAGGGAGAAATTAATGATTGAATGAAATAGTTTTCGAAGAAATTAGAAATTTTAGCTATTTCCCTTGTGTTTACGTCACATGTCACGTGATCAAACAAACATGAGCGAAATCATTTTTTCGTTTAATAATTGAAGATGGAAATAATTGCGACATGACAATTAGGTATATAACATTGGTTATTGTTGTAATTGACAAAAAATGTGAGGCGTTATCATGTTTTTTTTTAAATTAAATATCAATTTTTCGACTGGTCGACTTCACTACAATAATGAAGAAGCACCCTTTTTATCGGCAGACCTATACAATGGAAAACCTTGTATATATTTTTTGGTACATAATTTGACCCAGATCCTTGTCAATTTTTACGTGATTTTATGTCAATTATGATCCGGGCTCGACTGGCAGTCACCGGAGAAGCCGAGCAAAGTATCAGATGCAGATGAATTTCAAAACAAACAAACCGGAAAAAATAGAAATACAATTAATATTACTGTTACATCCTTACTTTAAATAAGAATACAGCAAGAAACACGGGGTTATGAGTGAAAGACAAAGGGGTTTATTTACAAGGGAATACAGGTGATATAAGAGTTACTCGACATCTTTTCTTATTCTCTTCCTATCTTTTTTCCTTTTCTTTCAGTCACATGAGAGGGTATAGTTCATTTCATCTATGAAGGGATGTTAGGTTATTCCATTACATCACCTTCCTCCAAGCTAAATTCTTCCAACGAATTTTGCTTCTACCATTTTTTTTCCTTTTTGAACTTTGTCCAAAAAATTCGGTCCTTTTCCTTTTCCTTTCACTTCTCCTCGCCATTTGTGACTGGATTTCTGAGTTACTTGTACTTCCTTGTTTGGAGGTTGTATATGGAAAGTGTCATATAGCACTTCCATTAGTAACTCTTTGTTTCTATGTATCGGGGTCTCAGTTGGTTATATGTTTTCTTTGTGGAAAAAAGTCTGCCCTTTTATAATGTAAACCATTCTCCCAATTTTTCTTGAGATTATGCTTTCTTTCCAAACATTCTTCCCTGCCCGATGATTTTTGAAGAACACTTTATCCCCGTCATTGTAAGTCTTGTACCTTACATTATCCTTGATACTTTTTTTTTTACTTTTTCTCTCGGAATCAACCGGTTGGACACCGAACGTACCTTTCTGGCAAACATAATTTCAGCTGGGGATAATTTAGCATTTGTATTTGGATTTGGTGTTATCCTATATATTGCTAGGAATTTTTAATGCTTTTTTCTTCTGTGTCGATGTTATTATGGATGCGTCTCCAGGGTACATCTGTTTTAGGCCAAGGTTGCGTCCGTATGGGGGGAGATCTTGCGGATAGTTGTCAACCTTTACATAATTTCACCATTTTCTCAATGTCCTGATCCATTCCAGGTCAGTATGTGAATCCTCTCATTAGGGCCTTCATTCTGGAAATTCCAGGATATCCCATGTGGAATTCCTTTAGGATTTTCTTTTGTAATACTTGCTGTATTACCACTCTGTCTGCATACATCAGAGTTTCATCACACATAGAAAATGGAAACACTTTTAATCCTTTTCTATTCTTTTCGTTTTGTTCCACTTGTTTTTTTTATCTTAATATATTTATCTGTTTTTGCTGCTTTCTTTATTTACTCAAGTGTTACAGGAAGTTTCCTAACAGTATTTATTAATATATCTGTTAGTTCATTTTCTTCTTTTAGTGTTGCTATAACAGTTTTTTTTTCAAATTCAGTTTTACTGAGGATCAATCTCGACAAACCATCTGCATGAGCAATTTTACTAGATGCTTGGTGTTTCATTTTGAAATCGTAATTAAGCAAAATTATACTCCATCTCTGTAATCTATTTGCCGTATAAGTAGTAATCCCTTTTTTCGAACCAAAAGTCGATAGTAATGGTTTATGGCCCGTTTCCAAGACAAAAGATCTTCCATGAATGAATCTATGAAACTTTCTCACGGCATACACAATCGCCAAACTTTCTTTTTCGATCTGACTGTACTTCCTTTCAGCGGGTAATAAAACCCTCGAAATTGGTTTAGTAGATCCATCTTCCATTCTGTGTAAGAGCACCGCTCCTAAACCGTATTCGCTCGCATCTGCCACTACAATTAGATCCTTTTTTGGATCGCAATGTGCTAACGCTAGATTCGATAACAAACATCTTTTAATTTTTTGGAATGGTTCCTCACGTTCTTATGTCCAGAGCCATTTTTTATTCTTCTTCAATAATTCATTTAATGGTGCTCTTAGTTCATGCATATTTGGGATATAAGAATTATAGTAGTTGTCTGGTTTATGCATGTCTCTAATTGCTACTGTCCTATTTGGGTTAGGTCTTCTACCTTTCCAATCAATTATTTGTCCCAAATATTAATATTGTCCCTACCATAATTACATTTTTCAAGAGCCACTTTAAATCCGTAGTCTTCTATGTTCTCGAATATCTTCCGAATATGGCTTTTATGTTCTTCAACATTTTTGCTTCGTATCAAAATGTCGTCTAAATAAGCCATTGCTAAATCCAAGCCTGCTAGCATGGCATCCATAATTTGTTGGAATAAATGTGGTGCTACTTTCAACCCAAACGGCAATGAGTAAGGTATTTAGAACAATCTTCGTGGACTTTGACCTGCAAATATGCTTCTGACAGCTCAGTTTTTGTGAAAATTTTTCCTCCATTTAACTTAGAAAATATTTCCTCAGGGGTAGGGAGTGGATAGTTATGATCCTTTAAGGACTCATTCAGTCGAAAAATCTCCACATACTCTGATTTTTTTTATTTTTATTTTTCACGTAAACTGTGGGGGATGCCCATTCAGAGTAGTCCACTTTTTTATTACTCCGATTTCTTCGAGTCTATTTAATTCTTTCTCGATTGTTTCTAATGTCGAATACGGAACCTTCCTTTTGGATTTAAACACCGGTTTCGCTTCATCTTTCAGTTCAAATTTCACTTCCGTTTTAGTGCGGCACCCCAGACCTTCAGAAAATACATTTTTAAAATCCTTCTTCAAATCCCCAACAAATCTTTCTGGCAGTTTGAGACTTTCAGATCCTGTCATATTTACTCTTTTGCAAAATGAGTTTATTGGTTTCTCCCATAAATTGAAAAGTATCATCAAATCTATACCAAATAGATTAGAATTTTTTCCAGGTATCACATATATTTTAGTTTTTAACGTCTTTTCATTCAGGGTCATATTAGTATAAAATTCATCTTTAAATTTTAATCTATTTCCAGACATTCCTCTGGCAATTTTCTTTGTATTTTGCAGCTTTGGAGAAACAATTTTCTTCCATGTTGTTTCATCAATTAAGGATATGTCACTTCCAGTATCCAAAAGACAGTTTACTTTCCGGCCATTGATTCTAACATCAATATATTTCCTTTTTTGCCATACATCTTTTTTAGAATCAATGGTCTTTATTTCAGGCTCACAGTATTTATCCTTTTATCATACTGTTGACTTGTGTCCTTTACGCCCGCACTTATATCATATTTTGCTTTTGAAGTAGCACTCTTTTGTGAAGTGATTCTTTCCTCCACACGTCTTACAGTATTTTTTTACATAGTGGTCACCTTGCTTTATCCTTTGTATTTTGTCAACATTTTTCTCTTCGATACTAGTATTATTTTGTTTTAAATTTAACAGTTTCTGGCATTCCTTAGTAACTTTCTGTAATGTTATTTCTATGTCTTGGTTCATAATGGATAATATCCTAGAACGAATCTCTTCATCCTTAGAGGATGTTTACCCTTGCACAAATATCAAGCATTTAAACATGTCCTCTTTTAGGTTTTTCAACTTAAATAACGCGCATTGGGAATTTACTCTCCCAGCATAGGCGATAACGTCTTCATCATCTTGTTTCAAAATATTTAAACACCTATAACGAGTATAAAATAAGCTATCCCGTTCCCCGAAAATGTTCGACAAAAGAGAAATATCTTCGGGTTTTCTTCGGAGTATAGAATTGGTATACTTGGTATTTTCATGGGAACCCAGTTTTTGCAACAATAAAAAATTTTCTTCATCCGACCAGGCCTGACATCGTGTGGAAAAAATATTTTCGTATGTACGATAATATGCTGGAAACGTTAAGCCTTTAGTGGTTCATATAAAAATTCTGTCAGCGAATTTGCAATTCCTTCCGGAGTAAACCGACAATCCTTTTTTTCTTTTCATTAATATTGTTTTTAATACGTCATTTTGTTTTAACTGTTCTTTTTGTAAAAGTTCCATCTGACTTTGCTGAGCTGCCAGTGCTAATTGTATCATTTTTTGTAAGCTCAGCTAATTGTTCCATGTTGAATAATTTTTTTAAACACAGTAATAAAACAAAAGGTTAACAATACCTGCACAAAGCATTAAATAAATTCACTGAATAGTTTTTTAAAACCACAAAAAATTCTTTTGTAGACAACGTTTTTGCAACACCCACGAAATTGACACTGAAACACAACCTACACGTGTTTTTTCTGTTGTATTTTTTTCTTATTATGAAACAAAAGAAATTTGAAATTGACACTTTCAAAAATTATTCCTTTCAATGCTTCGTGAAATGTCAATTTCTCTTTTATTTCAGTAAGACCGTAACAGACTGAATTAATTTTTTTTTCAGTAGTTGAATTTATCCGTGCCGTATTTTCTTCTCTTCGTTATCCAATATTTTTGGCTTAAATTTCCCTTTTTGTGAATTCGAATCATATCGCCATTTGTTATATCCTTACTTTAAATAATACAGCAAGAAACACAGGGTTGTGGGTGACAAACAAAGGGGTTTATTTACAAGGGAATACAGATGACAAAGATATTCGATCAGCGATCGCGTGTAAAATCAGTTCAAAGATTATTCTATGAGTTTTTGTTGCGGTTAGAATGAGTAGAGCCGCTGTAGATACCAGAAACAGAGTGAGAGTGTCGCCAACGTCTTCTAAAAATGTGTTAGCAAAGAGAAAATTCGAACAATACTGATTATTAAACGCGAGAAAATGAGAAAAACTAAAAGAAAATATTAGCTAATAACATAGACCAATATGTGGCAAAAATTACTAGCTTAAAAGATTCGTGTTTGCGTATTTTATTACAAAGCTATCGAACAACGTCTGACTTTTTTTCTGTGGAAGGCAAACATTTTTAAGTCGTCTAATGAGGGCTTGTGGTTTTAATTAACTATCTGTCCGAAATATTAATATGTCCAGTGTCGCGACATTGTAAATTTGTCTATATCAATAAAAATATATCTTGCTCTTCTTTTATTGAGCACTCTTAATAACCTCGTTAAATTCATGAGTTTTCTTTCTTGAATACCTGTAACTCGATATATATATATATATATATATATATATATATATATATATATATATATACACTAGCATGGGTACCCGGCGTTGCTTGGGTTGACATGAAGTTCTGTTTGAAACACGCCCGCTATACTAATCATTTTAATCATGGGTAACGTGGATACCCCCACAACAATTCCAAAAATAAAAGAACGCATAAAAACATGTAAATGTAATCGCCCCCCAAAAAAAAGTATCTTATACCCTCTCCACCAGATATTTCGGTAGAAGGGATCACTGTCCTAAGAAAACTCACGATTTTGTGAACCTAAAAAAAATAACGTTTATAAACATGCATGCATTTATTTTTTATTTTGGTAAATGTGTAGTTTAACGGTGTAAATTATTTGCCAGACAAAAAAAAAATATAAAAACTATTTATTTTTATATAAAACACATTGTTAGACCCAAAGGCTGAAATAAAACTAGAAAAAAATTTCATTTTATTATTTTTTTATTTATATTTATTATTCGAGGCCGCAATATTGCTTTTAAAATTTGGCCTTTCTAAGGTTTGGCAGATTGGCCTTGTTAAGCTCTTTCATGAACTATGTTTTTGGCCGCCATATTTTTTTTTGTAATGAAAGAGTTTAAAAAGGCCAAATTTGGCCTTAAAAAAGCCAATCTGCCAAACCTGAAAAAGGCCAAATTTTAAACGTGTAAGGCGTGCACATTTAGTCTAATAAAAAATGATTAAAAAAACATAAAAATGAATTTTTTTTGTTGTTTTATTTCAGCCTTTGGGTCTAATAATCTATATAATTATAGAACTCAAATGACCTTGTAACGAGTGATGCAATCCACTTTCTGGTTTATGACATCCGGTTGCGCATGGGCACATAAACATTAACCTATAACAACGTAAACAAATAAACACAAATCGCTTCTTTTGTCGATTTTGACCTGCGCATTTAAATATTAACGTTATTATTTCGAAATTATTATTTAACATGGGAAGAGTTGGGGTGTTTTGCGACTATTCTTTATTACAACTATACTGTCGCTATTTCCTCACAACTAAACAACTTTAACCTGTTGATAAACATAAAAACAATTGTAGTAAATCCAAAACTACTACTACTACTACTACTACTACTACTACTCTCTATCCGTCCCTTTTCCTTCCTTCCTTCCTTCCTTCCTTCTTTTTTATTTTTGTTTACATTTCTAAATAAAAAATTTTGAGATTTTTGAGCGATTATTCGGAAAAATAGGTAACTTTACACGAATAGGGAGGATTTTTTTTTCGTGTTTGAGTGATCCGTCCCTGATTTTTCATTTTAATATACTTTCATAGAAATGTTTCTGCTATGTCAAAAAAAACTATTTTCTTTACGTCACAAGTGTCACGCTCATACATGAATTCCATAGCTAATATAACATACTGACCCAACGGGTCACGGGTAGTCTAGTGTTTTATATAAAAATAAATAGTTTTTATAAATTTTTGTCTGTCAAATAATTTACGCCGCTAAACTACACATTTACCTTTATTTTTTGTTTTTGTAAGGGCACTTTTTTACTGGCTTTTTTTGTAAATAAAGGAAATTTTTTATTTGCTTTTTCAGTGGGGGGGTTGATTTTCTTTTTATTTGTCGTTTTATGATATTTTGGGCGTTGTTTTGTTTAATAAATTGTTATGTGAAAGAAGATGATGGTCTCATAAAAATAATTAAACTTATCGTTATTTTATTTTTCTAATGTAATTCCCCCCACCATCAGAAAAAAAACAAATTCTACTTGTTAGATTTTGCCGCCCCCTTCAATCGCCAAACTTGAAAAAATGCTAGAGGTGACATGTCTCGTTGAACGCTTGGTGGCCAAAAAGTGGGTGCTCATTTTACGTTAAATTTATATAGAAAAGTGATCCCCCACTCTAACATGTTATTTTTCTTTCCAAATTTCTTCTCAGGTTTGTATTACTGTACACATAGATTCGAAAAAGTTGTTAAAAAAGAAATGTATAACAAATAAATGTTATCAAAGGCAAGATAAATTACTTTTCTACTAAACTGAATATAATTTTCGTGTTTTTATTCAATTTAACATGTTTATTCAGCTCGAAAAGCATACAGTGTTTACCGATGTATTGGAAAATTCAAAATGGCGGCCGACTCTCTCTTTAACACAGTAAATTCGGAAAAAGGTGTAATAAATAATAAACTAGACAAAATACTGTTAGAAATTCGCTCAATATATGTTACCGTGACATAACTTGACATATATTCGGTGTTTTTTTAATAATATTTTGTCTAGTTTATTATTTATAACACCTTTTCCCGAACTTATCGTGTTAAAGAGAGAGTCGGCCGCCATTTTGAATTTTCCAATACATCGGTAAGCACTATGCTTTTCGAGCTGAATAAACATGTTAAATTGAATAAAAACACGAAAATTATATCCAGTTAGGTAGAAAAGTAATTTATCTTGTCTTTAATAACATTTATTTGTTATATATATATTTTTTAAAAACTTTTTCGAATCTATGTGTACAGTAATACAAACCCTTCTTCTCATAATATTTATAAAGGTTGTTTAAATGTATTAGGCTGAAAAAGTAGATCTCCATTTTTTTAGGGGTTAAACGCCACTGGGTCACGTCGTATAAAGTTACCTTTCTACTTAAAAAATTAACTTTGTAATCGATTAAATTAACGCGAAGAAAGAAAAAAAAAGTGTAAATTGTGGAATTTAGAGAGGGGGCAATAGATCTTCATTTTTTTAGGTATTAAACGACGCTGAATTACGTGGTAAAAATTTACCGATTGCCGTAAGGAATAAAATAAAACAAACAAATGAAATCTTTTCAGTTTTTTTCGTAAGTGTGTTTTTTTTTTTAATATTTAACAAAAAACAATAAAAGCCAAACATTTTTTCTATTTACACGGAATTATTTTTCCAGCTAGAAACATAATGAAATCACCAAATTATATTTGGTAAAAGTTTTTTATGTATAGCAGCTAGGGGCAAATAACTCTAAAAAAAAGTTTTTAAAAAGGTCGGTGTTGGAAATAATAATTCCAAAATAAATTAAATTAAATATATTATCAATATAATTGTTGTTTAAAATTTATTAAATAACAATTTTAAATAGAATACTTAAAATAATTCTCTCGCTAAAAACGTTAACTAAGATACTGCTATTTAGTAAAATCAATTTCTCATAATATCATATGCAAATAAGATGATCTCTTAATTGTATATTTTTTCTATATATAGAAATAAATGAAAGATTAAAGTAAAAACACGTTTTGTATATATTAATCAAATTGTGAACAAACAAACAAAGAGACAGGAATACGAATTTATATATATATATATATCGTATTGTGCGTTTTGAACGTTATGTATATCGTCCAACATATTCAGTACGAAATAGTCAGTTACACATTACTTTGTTCATTTATTCTTTTTTCACTGCTTATGATTTTCCATAGACTGATTACATCTACCTATACGTATATATATTAGGGAAAGTCCATTTTTAATTTTTTTTTTTTTTTTTGCAGCAGAGAAAATTGCACAAACGTATGAGGAGTGCAAATATTTTTTAATGGGTTTCTAACATCAGCCGTTAGATAAACATTCGATTTTAAAAATCTTCTATTTTGATATACGGAGAAATCCCTGTCTTTTTAAGATTTATATGTGAAATTATACTATCTAGAGAACTACTTATTGATAAAAAGTCAACTTGCGGCAAATTATGGTAATTGTTGCCACACAGCAGTAAATGACGTTCGACTTCGTGTAGTTCCATCAATGGATTTAAATAACGCCCTAAAAAGGAAGTTCATTCTGGTGTGGGGAGCAACCAATGGTGTGTATTTTCCTATTTAGTTTACTCTCTAAAGATGTAACAAGTCCTGATTTACAGGCAGTATTTGTGATTGTGCTATCTAAAAGTACATCCTTTAGTGTATCTACACTCACATTGATAATTGCATCTGCTAGAACAGCACCAGTTGCTCCAACAGTAGATATCACTCTATTCTTTTTCTCAATTTGAATTTGCTAAGACATAAAATGCAAAAGATTTAATTATTTTTATATTTGTAATAAGATCCGGCTAAAACACGTGTAGAATGTATACAAATCCGATGCCAGTGTAAATAAAAAAAATTACCGAGTAAAAAGAAGACCCGATTTAGTAGTTGTTCAATTTGTTTTAAATGAAATATTTTGCAGTGTTTCCTTTTTTATCGATGCTCATTTAGTTTTCTGGAAAACAATATAGATATAACAAACAAATGAACATTTTACCGATTATATTTTCTTCAAAAAAAACAGCCGATAGGGTTATTTTTTTCATTTAACACCGGCATGAAGTCAGCATATTGAATTTTTCAATGTTTAAATTCATTTGCGTAAAAAACGATAAAGTTTTGGAAAAAATATTTAAGGTTGCTATTATTTATGTTATAAAACAACTTTCTCTGCATAGTCATAATTCCAAAATCAATCTACCCTAATATATATGTAAAATAGAATGTATGAAAACGATACTCTAATATCTTGGACAGAAAATTCCATGCTAGAAGACAATTTGAAACAAATGTGACGAAACTCGTATGGACGAAACCAATCATATTTTTTCTATGCCAGTGTAAAAAAACTAGGTCTTTGCACTTAAAGAAACACTTTCAGTGTGATCTCATCTCGTCCTACGACACCAAAAGTACATATGTAATTTAGTCGGCTTCCAATTACGTAGCATGCACCAAATAATACAGTTTTTTTTTAATTTTGTAGCATCATCATCTTCCACCTGCGGAATCTACTTCCACCAGAATACTTACTCCAATTCACAAAAGACATCTTTGAATTATTATTTCTTTCTATCAAACTGTCTTTTTTTTTTGCCCCTTTAAAATATCAGTTTTGTTAACCCATATTACGGCAGGATAAAACTTAAGGAGTACTTTCAAAATAACATCCGAAAACCACTTGACACATCCAAGGACCCTACACACACTCGATCACAAATCAAGTCGCTATACATTACCTGATTCTAAATAATGGACCCCGCTATGTTAACATAACAAAAAGATAGATTTATATACCAGAAACGCTAGGCAGTAGTTCAACTATTTTCTCGAGACTAACTTACATTATTACAAGCTAGACAAACTCACAAGTGTTGAACGATCGTTCATACAAACACTTAAAAACAATTTCAATACTATCATCAAATCCGCAAACAAACGGAATATATTAGCATCATTAACATGGTGGGTTATACATCGGGAGTTGAATCACAAGCATACAACACCAATTTTTACATGAACTCCTTAGTAACACCACCACATAAGAACTTCTTGAACTCAGGATACTCACCAATCTACTCAGTCACAATAATAAAAATTTGTGTTGAAACTGTTTTCCTTTAAATCACTAACTTGGCCGTTTTGATACAATTCCTAAACTCTACAAATTCACTAAATAAATTTCCGACAAACTCACTCGTCACAGACCTAACAGCATTAGCCTAGCCACATCCCAAGAATACCTATATCTATACCTATACTAGGTTACTCAGTCTCTTAGAGTCTGTAGGTGTGCCAATACCGTACATAATCAGACATTGGTACACTCATAGAATCCATTTCCGGCAAAATAGACAATATCCTAAAACCCAAACTACACACTATCCCAAGACACATTAAAGACACTAAAGACTCCATTAATAAATTACTAAACTCAAAAAATTATTAAATCATTGACTTCTCATTTTTATAGACGTATCTATACTTTATTTGACGAGTGGGCGCGGGATTTTTTGCATAATGTGATTCATTCTAACTCACAATTTAGAGTTTAAAAACTCTCATTTCCAACAAATTCAAGACCACAAAATGGCCACCAAAAATGGCATGGCTACTAGTTGTGTAAATGTATTTGTTTGCACTCGAAAACAAATTTCTTCATGATTACCCCTTAAAACAATGCACGACACTAGAGCAGATTCATTGATGGCATATTATTCGGATGGACCCATGACAAACAATCCTTGCTCAAAGTTAACATCTACATAAACAGCTGCCATGACACCATAACACTGACTTTTGAGTACTTTGATACAGCTATGCCCTTTCTCGATGTGCTGGTGCGTGTTAACAATGGTTACATCACTAAAATCCCAACAACAATCATCTTCACAATCCAAACAAACAAAACATTTGTAGTTCCTGTCCACTCTAACAGAACAGAACACTAAAAAGACATAGGCCTACGCATATCACATTTTTAGACATACTTTCAAATTCACAAAAACAGCAGTACAGCAAGCGTCCAAACCCAACAGGCAAAAAGTATTGACTTGTAATATCAAACAATATTACAGCAGAATCTCATTGGATCTCAACTTCAAACAAAACACACAAAAGTTGCTTCCAATTATTAAGCAAGGATTTCTTCCCACTCAAAATAGATCCATACATCACCTTCCGATTCAACGTATCGGCAGTCTATACCAGGAAGAAAACAGCTAATTTATCCACATTCACATCGCCCGACACCAAACCACAAATCAACAATAACCTAAACAATATAACTTATAATAAACCCTAAGGTCAGCAAACATATAGTTACGGATCCTTCTATCACTCTACACAACTCATATGTGAGTGCCAACATCATCTACTACATTTTCTGCAGATATTACGATAGGGGTAGTTATGTCGATGAGACAGGTAATCTGTTCCGCCCGAAGTTCAATAGTCCCAAAGAAGAAATCAGAAACAATAACACTCACGTGACACAACATCACAATCTACCAAATCGCACAATAGATAACATAAAATGCTTATGACTACAAACAGGTTTCTATTCCAGACAGCACTGTAGAAAAACGAGATTAAATAGCTCCACAAAATAAATGCGCACACCAGGATCTTAAACTCAGATATCGAAGTCGAACGTTTACATTTCTTTTAACTCTGCCTCCATCCATAACATCCCTTAAAATATAGAGGTATATACATCAAATAAATCAAAATAAACATTACAAAATTAATCCACCTCTCCAACTCGCAAACATAATTAAATATAAACATCCAAAACTAAAGTAGAAAAGTCCAATTGTGCATCACATGGGAAAAAAATTATTCCTAAACAATACACACAGACAAAAAATAACAATTTAGATATTGACAATTAAAATAGCTGATTCATTTGGGTTTTAGATATTAACAATTGAAATAGTTTGTGCATCACGAAAAGAACGGAATAAAATTATCTCACAACCAGACACAAAACAAAATATAGAAATTTTAATTTTAAATGCAGATCCTCAAAAAATCTTCTCAATCACGGATAATAAGCCCCCCAACCTCACCCACACCAAACAATCAAATTAAACTAAAGAACATTCGTTGTCCTTTTTTTTTTTTTTTTTGCTTTTCCTTCTTTGTTCATTTATACCGGAAAAGAACCGGACAGAAGACGTCAACATATAACAACGCAATATGTTTCTAAGTAGTCTAATCCCAAAACATTTAAACTTTTTTGTGTTTGTATGTGTGTGTGTGTGTGTGTGTGTGTGTGTGTGTGTGTGTGTGTGTGTGTGTGTGTGTGTGTGTGTGTGTGTGTGTGTGTGTGTGTGTAGGTGAATAAGCTAATACAACATATATTTTAAAGAAACATATATTCTATATAAATATCAGATTTTATCTCCTATGACGAGATCCCTGGCGACACCAGATGATCTTGCTTTTCAAATAGAGGAAGAGAAGAAGGGAGACAGATTTGGAATTATCTACATGTCAAAAGAGATGGTCTTGTTTTTCAAATAGAGGAAGAGAGGGCAGAAGAGGGGGTGTTAATGTTTTATTGGGACAAAACGAATGTCTATGGGATTTTTTCAGAAAGAAAGAAACAAATAATAATTTGTTTTATCTCATCTGCTGTTATATATCTATCAACAACGGAAAGGTTGATTTTAAAATCTCTGTTGAGCGAGATGAAGAATGGAGGTCAAAAAGTAGGGGTCACTTGGTCTTAGCTGGGAAATTGATTAGTGGAACTTAAGTATACAACCTGCATCATGAAGCTTGGATCAAAGAACTCGACTATAACAAGTGTAAAACGATTTATAAATAATTATTTTGTTTCGTTATATAAAAATGTCCCAGAGTTTTTCCTTGTTTCTCGATTTGCCAGCCTGAATGAAGATACAGTTTATTTCAGGTATGCCCTGACGCCAGATGATGAAGGAGACAGACTGGATCCAGCACAAAGCCAGGGTGACGGCCGAGATCGACAATGTTGCCACACGGACTTAGGGTCATGCACATTTCGCGTGCCCTGAGCAGCAGAAAGATATTTTCCAGTGACCAGTGAGAGTTTGGTTACCCTGGAGGGGTCCACCACTAGACAAGTAAGAATGTAGCCCTGCTGGGTTTCATCTATGGTCCTGTGAGCTGGGAGAGACGAACACGGCCAGAAGTACATCACAAGTATGCTCCCGTGAACCAGGATAGCGACGGATGCGGCCCGGCCCTCGGAGAGAGAGGTTGTAGGGTTATATTATATCCTATATAATAAAATGACTGCAGAAATTCCGCTCTGGATCAAAGTATTCTAGGTTAGCAACAACAGATGCCATATAAAAATTCAATACATCTAGCCTAATAGCCAATATCTTTTGTAGCTTTCGAACACCATTTTAGACATATTCAGTAGTGATAATAAAATGCTACATTACATCCGACGATAACACCATAACAAACTCAACACCTTTAGAGGAGTCCCTACTTTTCTCTCTAAATATTTAGTCCTAATACTGCTACCAGTTGTCACCAGGACACATTCTACATTTTTCACAGATACTGTGATTACACCCAACGTAATTGGTTGATAGATACATAGACATAACATAATTTTTTCCGATTTCCGATTCAGAAATAATAACGGCTCACTTGTCAAAGTTCGTCTATTCTGATTGGCTGAGCGCTGAAAATTCTCGTATTCCAGAGTTCTATTTTTATAAATAAATGAACAGTTACTAAAATTAAAACATGGCGTCACTAAGAGACATGTTTCTCCTCAAAGTGTCAGTTTATTACATCTTTAAATTATTACAGTCTTGTGTGTGTTGGTGCGTGTGTGTGCGTGCGTGCGTGCGTGCGATACAACTCACTCTAATATTAGTTTTAACCAAACTGAACTACAGCAACGCGTGGCCGGGTACAGTTATTAAATATAAAATATTAACATTCGAACAGTAGTAATTGGAAAAAGAGAATTAAAATCAAAATAGGCTACAATCATTTTTAGTTTTCATTAAATAATTCGTAGATGTTAATAATAAAAGTAGTGCGTATGCACTTATATTACCATGCTATTTTTTTAATATCGTATTTACAAGTTATTACAGTCGTGTTTGTGTGTGCGTACGATACAAATCATTCTAATATTTGCTTTAACCGAACTGAGCCACAGCAACGTGTGGCCGGGTACAGCTATTTAAATATAAAATATAACCATTCCAACAGTAAACATTTAAAAAGGAACTAAGATAAAATAGGCTAAAATCATTTTATTTTTCACTAAATAAATTCTAGATGTTAATAATAAAAATAGTGCTTATGCACTTATGTTACCGTGCTATTTTTAAATCATATTTACAAGTTATTATAATGGTGTGTGTGTGTTTGTGTGTGTGACAAATCGCTTTAATTCTTGCTTCAACAAAACTGAGCCACAGCAACGCGTGGCCGGGTGCAGCTGGTTACAATATAAGTTAACATTTTTGGTCGAATACCTGATTTAATTTTTGTACTAGTTTATACCTGATCTTTCGATGATTTTGGTGCAGTACCTGGATATTTCAATTTTCATCTTTATTTGTGTTTTCACAATTTTATAGCTAGAAATATTAAGAAAATATTTGTGAAATTTCGTGGAAAAAATAAATAGCTCAATATTTGCATGAGAAAATAAGTAACTGCGATGCATTGTTGTGTTTATTGGCAAAAGTAATATTTTAAGCAAAAAATAATTCGCTTGGACTAATGAGGAATCTTATTACTGTTTACTTTTTTTGCATTGTTCAAAAAATGTTATTTATGTAATGTTTTTGTTTTTATGTTATGTTAATTTTTTTTCAATTTATAAAACTCGTACTCAGTTTAACAATACTCTTACGTTATGTAAATAAGTCTTTAAATGAATTTTATGACATGTTTCTTTTCCATATTTTTCATATTCGAAATCAGGTTTTGACCGTCAAAACTACTGCATTAATTTTTATGTGTGTTTTTAGTCAACCAACTGTTTTTATTTTCATACAAACAGACACCATGATATTTTAAGTGTGTATATATATATATATATATATATATATATATATATATATATATATATATATATACTTTTTTATTGCCTTTTAGTATAATTTCTAATTTATATTTAAATTATATTGGTTTTGCATAAATATCAGATTATGTTTCTTTTGCAATGACACTTAATGTTTATATAAATATAAGAATATGTTTCTTTCCATATTTTTCATATTTTCTATGAATATTAAACTATTGTTTTCTATAACATTATAAGTATCACATTATATTCTGATTCAATATAATTTTATATCTGTGTATAAAAGTTTTCTATCAAAAAGGGAACTTTGAACCTGATCTACGTAAAGATGGCGTTTGCACCAAAATCACGTAGACTGTTGATGCCACATATCACAGTCTGAACACACGACCGGAAGTCTTTCCGTTGTATTAGGTTGTAGAGAGAAATTATGAAAATAAACCAAAAGTGACTATTTGCTTTTTCTAGGGACAAGGAATTATTTTCCATTTGAGCACATAGAATTAAAAGAGAAATTGTCTTGCCGGGAAATACAGTAAAGTAACGGATATTTATATTTTCTAATTTATTTATTATTAATTTTTTTGAATTTAAGTAAGCTAAAACGATACGTGCTTTTATTTTCTTTGCAAGAAATATTTATTCATTTTTAAACATAAATAAATCTTTATTAATTTTCAAATAAGTATTTATATGATTTTTTTATTATGGTGATTTTTTTCTTTTAACTCTATTAGTTTTTAACGTTTCGTGACAATATGTTTAAACTATGCTTTAGTAAAAAAAAAAATAAACCTTGCAAGCGTACACGTGAAACATGTGTAAATAAAAGCTATGCCGGAAAAAATAAAGTGTTCACTTTTATAAACAAGTATATGCTTGCTACAAAACGAACTGTAGCTCAAATGCGTACGATGGAGACTATGTTTTTCAATAATTTTCGATGCGTCATTTCACGTGTATGATGTAACTTGCTAAGATATGTGTCTACTATTTCGGTACTTATACAAAGAAAGTGCCGTGCTGAAGTAATAACGTTATTATTTGAAACCTATTCTTAACATAGGAAGGGTAGGGTGTTTGGTAACTATTCTTTACTTTTGCCTAGCAATTTAATAAACAAAAGATATTGTAAAACTTGAATTTAACTTTAAAAATACTATCAAAAATTTACACGGTGGCTTCTCTGCATAAGCACCATTATTTCTTTTAAAACATGGTTTTAGTAAATAAAAAGTTTAGGAGCAATGTCGAAACTCATTTCACTAAATAATTGACGCAACCGGAATAGGAATTTCATTTATTTATGTGTTATAAATAAGCTCAATACTCTATAGAGTTTTGCGGTAGTATAACATATACGCTTATCGGGTTTAATTCTATCGAAGGAATTCGTTGGACTAACAGTTAGCCCGGCAAATTCTTTTAACAAGAAGAAACAAACGTTTGCATAGCTTACTTGCTATAGGTATGCATTTTGACACTATTACGTATATACACACAAATGCGTATATATTTGAAGAATATTATGACGTGTTCTTAAAATGAAAACGGCATTTTTATGTGAAAAAAATTGACGTCTTTTTTATGAGTAAAAATCGTAAATATGCTTTATTAGTTTGTTCTAACATAAAAGTTATGGTTTTAAGATTGAGGGAAATGATAAATAATGAAATTTATTTTCATTGTCTTTATAAAAATAATTTATAAAATTCGGGGAAAGATCGACTTTATAAAAAGAAAAAAATAGAAAGATGGCCATAAATATAACCATTTTAGTAGTAGCTAAAATCTGTAAAAATGTTGTAAAAATCTTTTATTATCGACAGTTTGTTCGAATAACTCTTGCTTGCTAGGACTTCAGACATGACGTCGTTTTTCAGTGTAAGGGCTTGAATCTATATTTTCGCACCTCCCAGTGACAACTGTAGCAAATGATTGTCTTCCGAGATCAATGGGTATATTTGATAAGAAATGGTGAATGGAGAAAACTGAAGCCATAATATCTTGACATCATGGTCGGAGTTAGGGAAGATGTTGCTAGTGAGAAATCGATTGGAAGCGGTCCGATGATAAAGTGTGAAAATGAGTAGTCAGATCAAACTAAGGTTGTCTCTCTTCAACGCTCCAGAACAACGAATAGGACATACTAAATGTACAATGTATCTTCATTGACAATATCTCCCCATAAAATCAAAGTTAGACACAAAGTTAGCGCTTTATATTGGGGTTCCCAAAACAGAGTACTCTTGAAGGGACGAAAAATAGAGATTGCACCAGTCAAAAAGGCCTCCCCTCCTCTGAAAGAGGACAGAACAGATACTACACTTTAACATATTCGCAAAAAATTAAAAATCTTTAACTTTGTTCGAACTCCTTCCCTTATTTTATACTTTAATCCTATATTCCACGAGTTATGTTTCTGACAAAGAGGGAAGAATCGCTGTTTTCTTGATTGGAATCTATTCGTCTAAATCTTATCGTTAACTATTTTTTTACCTTTAAGTAGTTTTTATCTCCTTGGGTCAAGTGGATTCATACTTTGTTTGGAGTGATTTCCATAAAAGGGTACACGGCTATTTAAAATGTGAAGAAAATGTCTGCAATAAACTATTTGAATATCCTACTTGAATATTCTAGAATCATTGCAGTCACCACAATACCACATTTGATCCTGGGGGAACGCCCTACTTAAAATATGAAATTTTATTTTTCATGAATAAGTGTTTGTTCAAATTAACTGACAGTGGGGTGTGAGACAACAAAAAATAACGACGTTCAAAAAACTTTCTAAAAGATAGACATGAGGCACAATGAAGAAGATCCCTTTTGGGGACGCCGGAGTTTGTTACATTAATAAAACATTGTGCTCGTGGGGATGCGAGAAAGAAAGGCGTTATTATTGAAAATAACATGACAAATTCAGTCAGTGCTGTCAATCAGATATGATTCAAGCCAAGATTGACAGTTGTTTATAAAACTTAACCAATTGAAAGTCACAGAGAACACAAGTGCTCAAAGGTCAAACTTGCCTAGCCGACAGCAGAATTGAAAAAAAAACAATACCATTCGACTTGACTTGTTTTAAAAATGTGAGCGTGTTCCCTCTTTTCCTCTTTCTCTCTCTCTCTCTCTCTCTCTCTTCCTTTCTTTGGTTCTTCTCTCTTTTCTTATCACTCTCTTTCCATCTCTCTCTCTCTCTCTCTCTCTCTTGAAAAGAGGAAAGAACTATATTATTTAAACAGTCAAGGCTGGGATTCCGTGCACGATAGATGCATAGTAGTATTGCGCCGGCTGTTGGCGACACGCATTGAGTCAATTAATGTGGTCCACCAGTGTAAAATGTTATAGAAAAGAATTATATTTTTTATTAAAAATGCTTATACCCGCTATTTATACAAGCGTTCTATCCACTGCAACAGCATTCTTTTAAGCAGAGATCCCTTATGTCTGCCTGTAACAACGCAACCAAGACTCAACCACCAGACCCTTACAGCCGGTTATAGCTGACGCTATATCGATCCCCTTGGTGTAAGGAATGTGCTTATCATTTTTTCGTGACTAACTCACGATTGCCGTTCTCAGGACGGAACAATTGTTCCAGAAACGTCCACGAAACGGACATACCAAGTAATTCTCCCCAGAAAATGTTCGTGTTACAGACTAACAACTCTTTGCCGGGTTGTTCAGAATTAAAACAAACATGTCAATCTGTAAACAGGAGTGAGGCAAGTGGAGAAATAAGTAGAGATGGAGTGTAGCAGATACTACACTTTAATCCTAACCCGAATGCTAGACATCAGAATATTATCAGTCGTTTATCTGTGTTGATTAATTAAAATTCACAGCAACTGGCTAGGTTTCTTTCAGTCAATAGAGAGAGGTAAGTATTTCTTAATATTGAAGCTTTAAAGCGTGTTCAAAACAGAGCCACAAGACGATCATCATCTGGCGAGGTTCTGCTCGAAGCACTGTTTTGTTTTTTCTTTTCTTTTAGTAGAGTTGATCAAGTACGGTATAATCACGTTTGTCACACTGGTTCCTGTTAAATCACAGAAGTTGAGCAATGATGAACCTGGCAAGTACCAGATGGGTGACCATTTGGGACTTCCATGTGCTGCACGTGCTCTCCGCTTATCTCGGAATTGTTTCAAGTCGTCTTGGACGTCTCCTTGCCACTGGACTCAAACAGTGCCGATTCAGGAGAGATGTGTTTGGGGAATTGCGCAACCCTTGCCACACAATTACACGCGCAGCTGTCCTTACAGGGGGTATCCTTTGTGTTTCGAGATTGAACAGAGAACTTAGAGGACTGATCTCTCTTCTCTTTACTGTAGCTCCTTTCACACAGAAAAGATGTTGTTAGCCTCTATCTGCTGTATCGTTATGTTCACGGTAGGTGCTAGACTGAACGCCAATCCTTCGTCCCCTCTGTAAAACATTCACAGCAAGAAACCGCCCCTCTCTCTCTCTCTCTCTCTCTCTCTCTCTCTCTCTCTCTCTCTCTCTCTCTCTCTCTCTCTCTGGCAAAGACCAAACGGAGCTTCCATGAAATGTTTTTCTTTCTAAGGTGTCCAGGTGTCCAAGTAGTGGAAGAAAATACTACGGAACTAAAGCAGCTGACTAAAACACTATCGTCTTCAAGTCTAATGTAAACGAATACTTACGCTGACCTCTTAATTCATTTTAAGAAATTTTCTAGCCATCTCACCCGTTGTTTCCAATCTTCGGATGGTGACGCTTATTATGCAACCGGCTATCTCTTTAACCCTGACACTCGAGTGGTTCCCCAAGCCTTGATAAATGGTGAGGCATTAGTAAAAGAAAATCACAATATATTTTGTATAAAAACTGTATTAGATTATTTTGTTTTTCAATATCATAAAAATTTATATAAACTTAGGTACGTTTATATGATTTTTATTTCCTTCAAAGTCAAGTGTGCGTTTGATGAAGGTTTTTCTGTTAAACGAACTGGATTAGAACTTTTAGCTCGTATCGTTAACTACTTAGTCAGCGTCTACAGGATTCACACCTAAACTAGTTAATCTATCATCATAAATTATTGAACATGGCTGCTAAGTCATAATGTCGACTATGGGTAATTTAATTTTGTTCTATAAAATGGATGGAGGAGTGACGCCTTCGAAAAATTCAGATACCTCCAAATTTTGTGAAATTTTAACAGTGAATATTAAACATCAATTAATGGAAATACCCGAAATGTCGTGAATTTCAATTTCTGCTTAAGTCTACTTGAGCTTAAATTTTAAATATTTTCTTGAATCAAAATCATGTATTTTTTTTTTTTTAATTAAAATTGGAATAAGGACAGTCAGCATAAGGTTTAATAGCACTATATCTGGCTTTTAATCTTTGTAAAGGAACATAAAAGTGATGCAAATGTGTTCTGCTCGGGATTTGATATTACCCATCCTGGGACGGATATGCATTCTTTCTTGAATATTATAATATTGCATCAGTAAAGTTTATTTGTGTAGCTCAGATTGTTTCGCTTTTTGTTTGTTTGTTTGTGTTTGTTTGTTTGTTTTTGTTTTTTGTTTTGTTTTGTTTTTCAATGTCATTTCATATTTTGTATAAATATCAGATTACTTTTCTTTCGATCAACTAAATCTTTCATATTGATCGTATAGTCTGACAGGAGATGAATTTCTATAAATATCAGTTACAGAAATGTTACTGAGATGGTATCCAAATAATAGTCTATAAAGAAGAGGGAAAACTTAATTATTTCAGTCAGACGAAAATTTTTAAAAAATCCATTTAAATTGAACCGTACAATTGAAAATTATCAAATTTCCTTCATTAAATATGATAAATAACAAAAGCGAAACGGAAGAATCAAAATATATATTTATATTCATATCCATTCATATATATATTTATTATATATTTATATTCATATCCATTCATTGGCGAACGAAATATTTTATATTGACAAAAAGAATATCCTCCGCAGGACGAGTAAAATTGATTCCACGAACAGAAGAGCTTTGCATCACTTTATATCTCCTTACAAAAAAATGAAAATAAATATGTAATGATACTAAACTTTTTTTCTAGAATCCTTATTCCAATTTTGCTCCAAATTCATTGTATGATATCTATTCTAAAAACTATCTAAAATTTAAGTCTTAAACTAAAGAAGAAAATAAAATTGTGTAGTTAATTTCTAATGACTATGCATACAATTTTAAGCGAATCTGAATTTTTTTTTTATTTTCAAATTGGTAGGTTGGACCCATGTCATAAATCTTAAAACCCTTAAAAATTCACTAAAGAAACTGAAATTCGATGAATATTTAATGCTTGTTGTTGAAATTTTACAAAATTCGGAAAGAATTTTAATTTTTTCCACATTCCCTTTGTTACCCCTTTTTACATAAAAGTAAATTAAACTAAATATATCCTGCATTACTCACCCTTACGCCTTGCAGCTGTGTTCCAAAGTTCATAATGATCAGTTAATTAGATTAAGGGTGAATCATGGACATATAAATATATAAACATACTTAATATGTTAATTTTGTTGTAAAGCGATTTCAAACAGCGTGCAAGCCATGTACGTATTATATATTATATATATATATATATATATATATATATATATATATATATATATATATATATATATATATAATGTAAAGTTGGTTCGTTCTAAACAAATAAAACCATGTTTATACGTTACCAATTTATTTGAAATTTTCAGACAACCCATTTTTAGAGTCGAGGTATGTTTTTATGTTATTAAAATAAATTTACCTAATTAAAATTAAAATATTAAATAAAATAAATATATTTATTTAATCGTTTCTGCGTATCTGTTCTGTTGATAAAACTGAACTTCCGGTTCGATTCATTTCACAGCCACGAATTGACGAAAGGTTTAATTTTCTGTTAACTCGATAAGTGAAAAAAAAAAAAAAACATATTTCATTTGTTTATCTTCCAAATTTTTTAATTTACACATCTTTTCTTTATTATATAAGGCCAAAAAAAAAAAAAAGTTTGTTGCTTGCTTTTGAGTTTTTTTTTTTATATATAAGATTACTCATGAAGAGAGTGATCCGTGCTGAAATAATGTTATTATTTAAAAAGTCATTATTAACATGGGAAGGTAAGGATGTTTTGTACCTATTCTGTACTTTAACCTTACAATTGAATAAATAAAAAAAAACATATCGTAAAACGTTATTTAAACGTGGAAATATGATTTAAAAAATAGCGCGGCCGCGGCTCTCTGCATTAGCACCATTTTTATTTATTGTTGTTGTTTCACGAATTTTCGGCCAACTATTCCTCTGGCCTTCATGAAAAGAAGTCCTTTTATAAATGTTCAGTAACTTTTTCCTTTTATTATTCTTAAAGAGTAAAACTTTTCTTATTCATGAAAGGAGTTAAGCCTACGTAAATAAATAAATGTTTGTACACGTGACAAATTATCAATAAATGGTTTAGTTACTTTTTTAAAAAAATGTTTGTAAAAGTGCGAAAGGCGACGTTGTTGTATACTCCCAGGCTTAATTTCTATACTTATAGGTTTTTGGAATTTTTTTTTCACTGGATTATTATTGATTGGACACTAATTAAACAGATTATTAAAAAAAAATGTAAAAAAGAAATCATTATTTCGACATTTGAAAGTGGTGCTGACTTTTTAGTTACAACGTTCGTATAAATCAGTCACCCATTTTGTAAGCAATAAAAACGCGGTATATCAAAACCATAGAAAGTAAAAATAATGAGTCTCTACCTCATTTGTAAGTCAGAAATATATTTGTTTCTCAAAGAAAAAAAAATAGAGAGAACAGGACTTTTTTTTATTGTTTTCATGAAAATAAAGTTTCGAGATTTTTAATTATTTTTTTTTACTTATTTAGTCAGTTTGTGTTTTTTTTTTGTTTTTTTAAATTGTTTTTGTGAAAGGTGAGTTTTTTTTTCAAAACTTTTGTTTTGTTTCTTTTTAATTTTTTTAAAGTATTATAAATTTCACTAACATGCTGGAGAAATGTTTAATAATTTGGTATTTTTTTAGATTAGGTCCACCTCCACAAATTGAGGAGGTGGACCTAATCTAAAAATTTACCAATAATTTTTAATCCCGTACGCCTCCCGATACATTGCTTCGTCAACATGCGACCATTTTATATCTCCCGAAGACACTTCCGTATTTAGAAAAAAGATAAATAAATAAATAAAAAGTGACCGATTTACCAGAACGTGGTAACTAAAAAGTGAGTATCCCTTTCAAATGTTGAAATGATTTTTTTTTTCAATTTTTTTTCATAATCTGTTTAGTGTTCAATCAATAATAATCCAGTGAAAAAATTTCAAAAAACCTATCAGTATAGAAACTCCACCACGTAAGTAAATAAATAAAAAATGTTACGTGCGCATGCGTTAGCCTTGACTAGGGGGGTACTAAGGGAACGACCATTAAATAATTCTGCGGGTCGCCATGGAACTCAACGTCCAAGGAGTATCAAAATAGTTTTCATGATCTGAAGAAATTTTTTTTTCTGAAAAGTGGGTGATCACTTTTCCATCTAAATTTAACTTAAAATGTGCACCCACTTTCTGGCCACCTGAAGAAGGGGCATTTATTTTCGTGTTTATTGGCTTAAAGGTTTTTTTGACAAGGCAGTTTGGTACGCGAATGCATATTTAACAGTTTTCGTTTATGCTCACGCATAGCATAAACAAAGGCTACGTCTGTGAAATGGAAAATAGTCCCAGAGTTCAGGGGTTAATACTATGCAAAAGAAATCAAACAAAAAGACTTTTTAGCCAAGAAACACACAGAAAGAAAAAAAAATAGCATCCATTTTTTTTCTATCGAATTCATTTGCTGTTTTTATTGAAAACTATTTTCCCCCGGATTTTTGATATAATTTTCCATTAAGGGCTGTGCGTCTCACGTTCGTAAATAACAATTTTTTTTGTAGATTTTGGTGTGCTAAAAACGAATCTGCAAACCGTTTCCGTCACAAAAAAATAGTTTTTATGATATGAAGAAATTACTTTTTCGAAAAAGTGGCGATCACTTTTCCATGTAAATTTAACTTAAAATGAGCACCCACTTTCTAGCCACCTGAGAGAGGGGGAATTTTTTCCCATGTTTATTGGCTAAACAGCTTTCGTTTATGCTTACGCATAGCGTAAACGAAGGCTACGGCTGTTAAATGGAAAATAGTCCCAGAGTTCAGGGGTTATTACCATGCAAAAGAAATCAAACAAAAAACTTTTTAGCCAAGAAACAGAAAAATGCCCCTCTCTCAGGTGGCCAGAAAGTGGGTTCTCATTCTAAGTTAAATTTAGATTGAAAAGTGATCACCCACTTTTCGAAAAAGTAATTTCATGAATGTCATGAAAACTTTTTTTTTGCTACGTAAACGGTTTGCAGATTCGTTTTTAGCACACCGAAATCTACAATAAAATATTTCGTTATATATGAACGTGAAACGGGCCTTAAAGTAAAATAATACCGGATTTTTTTTAGCAGATTTGCCGTTTAGTTGTACAAATATCCTCAAACCAGGTAATCACTAAAAGGGATTTTTAAAAGTCGTCACCTGTATCGAGCAAAAGTTTAAAACCACCGATTATATGCCAGCCTACATACATGGTAACATATATTAAGTTAGTTCCTAACAGTATTTTTAGTTTAAACTCATTTTCCCAAAATTTCCCCAAACTTAACGTGTTCGATACAGTCTGCCGCCATTTGTATTTTTCAGATATACCGATAAACATTAAATGTTTTTGAATCGATTATACATTGCATAAAAACACTAAAATCTTATCCAGTTAGGTAGAACACTTACTTTTCTTGCCTTTGATAACATTTATTTGTTATATATTTATTTTTTGACAACTTCTTTGTATCTGTGTTTAGTAATATAAACCCTTTTCATTTAATGTAACGTTTAGTCGGCTCGAAAAACAGTGTTTATTGGTGTATTTGAAAGCTACAAATGGTGGTGGACACTGTTGATTACTTTAAGTTAGAGAAAGTGAGTTCAAACTAAAAAAAACTATACAAAATACTGTCAGAAACCTATCCATTATGCCAGCCTATGTCATGGTAACATATGTTCGGTGAGTTTCAGACACTGTTTTGTATAGTTTTTAGTTTTCAACTTACTTTCCCAAACTTAACGTATTCAACAGAATTCGCGACCATTTCTGTTTTTTGAGCCAATTAAACATTTTACATTGCATAAAAACACTAAACAATTATCCAATTAGGTAGAAACGTAAATTACCTTACCTTTGCTTTCATTTATTTGTTTTTGGACGACTTTTTCGAATCTGTGTATAGTAACCTCCCTCCCCCCACCATCAACCAAATATTAATTACTAAATCACATTTTTTAAAACAACAAAAAAAAGCATTTAGCGTTTCAACATTTTTGCTACGTTCGGCTTCATCCACTGATTGTTGGCCAAGTCCAAAACATGAATGATTGACAGAAACTCTCGAGGATCCAGATCAAATTCTGCAAGAGCACCATTTTTTTCAGTTTCGCCTTCTTTTTCACTTTTTGCAGTGGATTGCTGTACTAATATAAGAAACATGCATTTTCTCTTTTATTAAATTTTTCCATTACACCAAATTGAGCCACTGTAACGCGTGGCAGGGTACAGCTAGTATATATATATATATATATATATATATATAACATGTCCTCAAAACGGGGTTACATGATGCATCGAGGGTGGAAGGAACACTCTCTTCCACTTATGTAAGTGAATTTGAATACAAAAACAGCGTTCGCACGCTGCTTCTGTCGCTAATTAAAATAAGAACAAAATTAATTTTATATTAAAGCGATAAAAAACATACATAATGCAGTCAAGGCTTCGTAGCCCAGTGGTAAAAAGCGAAACTATTGGCAGAGTCAAGCCTTGGTGTTGACTGCTTGTTAGCAAGAGTCGCACGTCGAAAATTAATTAGGTTCATGAGAAGCAGAAACACTATTCCATAGATAGATAGATAGATAGATAGATAGATAGATAGATAGATAGATAGATAGAATAGAGTTTCTTCCGAAACAAGAACATGTATATTTAATATGCATCCGTTCGATTTGTGTATGCAACGAGTAAAGTCATGTTATAACTTAGTTGGTTTTCACTCCGCATCGGCATCAAAAACGTAACTGATCCTCCAAAAATCCAGTCCTTCTTCGCCGTGGGATGGCAGTGATAAAGTGTTAGAGTCAGTGGTATTGTTGTATAGCCGGGTGTTCATATTGTAGAGAGAGAGACGGATGGGGGCATTCCTTGATGAGGGGGGATATAGAAGGGAGATGCATTTATACAGTTCTGTGAATGTTTCTTCTTAACACATATATTAGAGAGGAGGGATTTTTAACACAAGGGCTGAACAGTCATTACTTATGATGTAGAGGAGAACACATTTCTTAGATGGAGAGAACACATTACTTAGATGGATTTATACACAAAGTTCATTATAAATAAGGGAGACAATATTCGTAGAAAGGATGTTTCACATTACCTTTAGTTGTTGAAGAATGACTCGACACGAAGACACAGTTACAAAATTGGCGAGATGTTCCTTTATTACTTCGGCCGGTTGCAATGATTTCACATCCAGGAATTTAAAAGTCACTACATTATTACAACTTCTAACCCTTCACTTCCATAGGGGACTCCTTCTGTCTCCCGTCTGTCCAACTCTGACACTCTGTCCGACTCTGTCTCCCTCTCACTAAAAGTAGCCAACTATATTGAGAATTTATTTCTCAGCCATGACGTCATCGCATAGCCAAAAACGTGCTCGATCGATCCCGTGGCCTGAACATGCGAGATCCTCACATGTCTGGTTCGCACATGTCCAACCCATTTCTGCAGACCGAATTCTTCTAACCAATATTCGACCTGACTTATTTTCCAACATATTTAAATTTGCTATTGTTCGTTTTTCTAACCTGACCTTATTTCATTGAATTCAATTTTCATAAAAAAGAATTCAACAATCAAAATTCCTTTTCACAATAACATCTCTAAACAATCGAAATTCCTTTTCACAATAACATCTCTAAACAATCGAATTCCTTCTGAATCTCTTTCCTGAACCTATTTCCGAACCTAGCTTGCCAAGTTCAATTCTCGGTCTATCCTATCTCATTTTTACTTATTTAATGTTTTTCTTACAAGAAAAGGGGACCTTTTTCTTGTAACATCCCTCTCCTCCTTATTTTCTAAAAAATGTACTCATTTTTAAATTCTAGTACATTTTTCTCTATAACTACACAACCACTCGGCTAAGAAAGATCAGGCCCCCCAAAAAAAACTCCTTTAGTCAGCCCAACTGATTTCACAATTTTATTTATTTATTTTATTAGATCAGACTCTCTCCGATCTTCTTGGCATTTACTGTTTGGGTGTAGGGTATTCCTCCCCTGATCCACCTCAGCTGCTTCATCCAGCCACCCTTATGCCTTAAACTTTAGGTCTCATTTTACCTCTTTCGAAATCGATGACTTCTTTCGTCCAAAAGTGGTCTAACCGTTTCTTTTGCCTGGTTGTTCTATTAAGTATGGCTTTGTTTCATTTTGTAACTATTTTATCTTTCGGAACATACTCAAAGCTCATCTGCTTTCATCTTTTTGGTTGGCTTCCAAATATTAAGATATACCTTTTCATCACACTGATTCACTTGGATTTCCTTGCTTGGACTCTTGGAACTTGATGAAGATTTAGAAAATATCACCTTTAACTGATTAACCCCAATCCCTTACGCCATGATTCCTGTTTGCGCACTAAATCATTTCTCTCCGATAGGCTCATAAGAGTAGTGGTCGATGGACGAAAATCAGAGGCCTGCAGTATTAATCCTGGAGTCCCTCAAGGGTCAATCTTGGGCTCAACTCTCTTCCTGATCTACATCAATGACCTCCCTAAACACATACTGAAATCATTCGTTGACATCTATGCCGATGACACGACCATCTACGGCAACACATCAAAAGCTGTAAATGACAAAGTTCTCTCTGATTCTCTCTCCTCTGATCTCAAGCGCGTGGTTCAGTGGGGGAAGTCGTGGCTGGTTACCTTTAATGCATCCAAAACCAAACTTCTATCCTTACATCATCAACGCTCTGATCCCCATCTGGCATCAATTGTGATGGATGGCTCTCGTCTAGGAGAGGCCCCGTGTTTTGACAAGCTTCTGGGTTTGTCCTTTACTCCTGATCTGAAATGGAACACATACATCAAGTCTGTTGCCAAGGTCGCTGGAAAGATGGTGGAATCCTTCTACCGCTCCAGAAGATATCTCACTACTGATGCAATTCTCTATCTATATAAAAGCCAAGTACGTCCAAGGATGGAACACTACTACCATATCTGGGCAGGAGCTGCTATAAACAGCCTATCCTGCCTTGACAGAGTACAAAATAGACTTCGTGGCTTAGTGAGGGATGCCCTTTTCTCTACCCTGCAACCTCTCATCCACAGAAGAGACGTTGCGAGCCTATCCTTGTTTTATCGTTATTTCCATGGCAGGTGCTCGTCTGAACTCCAATCTCTGCCCCCCCTCGCCAATCTTTCACGAAAAACACCCGTCTAGCTGAAACCACTGTGAAATAATCCCCCCACTCTTTACCTGTGCCTAAATCAAAACGTGGATTCCATGAATAAAGTTTATTTCTTAGAACTGCACGCCCGTAGAACTCTGTTCCGTCTGCCTGTTTCCCACCTGACTACAACTTGGATGTCTTCAAGTCCAACGTTAACAAATTCCTAATGAATCGCCCCCTAAAGTAAACACTTCATTAAATCTCCACACTAGCGTACTGTACTTGCAATAACCCTTATCCCTGAGTGGCTTCCGGGCCTTGATAAGTGGTGACCACCGTGTAAAAAAAAATTCTAACTATGGCCCGATTTCTGTGATTTTTCTTTTTTCTCATCAGAGCTTCCAAGATCCAGCAGAGATTTCTCGCATTCATGCATCTCTAAAAAAATATATATAAAGTTATATCTACTTACGTACCTACTGTATACTTTACTTTTCTCTCACGTCATTATGTTATATGTGATTTGCCTGCGGTACTGACTCTCATAATCCTTTTGGTACCCTAATGATTCTCGTATCCTTTACCGCCTGCCTTTAATTTATTAAGCCAAGACTTACTACTCTGCTTGAAGTCCTCACTTGCTCACAATTCGCACACAATTCGCAGGATCCATTATTTTTACGAACGGGGCATTTCTAATGCTTACCCGGCAAGCTACCCAAAAAAATACAAAAAGCAAATATTAAAAAAGAAAATCTCTCTTTCGGCTTATCACATCTGAAAAAAACTCTCAAAAATACCTGTTTATGTAACTTTCTATTTTGTCCCTCTAAAATTCTAACTTATTTCTAGGCCAATCATCTGTCTCCGTATCATCTTATTGTTTCTAAATCTTTCCATTTTAATGTATCTCCCTAATTATGACTTTGAATTCCTGTCGTAAAAATACAATAACATTTACATACATTTTAGACATTTGACAATATCATAAAAACATTTTCAAAAAATACATTAATACATTATTCATTTAACTATGATTTACACAAACAGTTATGATTATAACTTTTTTCAAGAAAAAATGTTTTCTGTGACAACAATTACAGTCCGTCAAACGAAATTGTCCCTTTCTTTTCGAAAAACAAAAAAAAAACATCAAAAGCTGAAAAGTTCAACTGTGAACAGAAAAATGCTTTTCATTTCTGCTTCTTTTTTTGCAGTAAAAGTATTTTCGTTCTGAACAAACATGAATTAAATTACATTTCAGTTGATACTTGCTGTGTTTAATTGATAGTCTATTTCAACAACGTCCAAACAATTTCACATAGACACAAATTTTATAAATGCCATAATGACCCAAATTTCCCCTGTGTGTATCCTTTAAAAACAAAACAATTTACAACTGAATGTCGGTCTGTTTCAACTAATTTCTACACTAAAGTACCCATTGACCGGTATTTATTATCAGTGTTTGTTTTGTTTTTATTTTCACAAGACAGTCATCTGTTATGGACTGCATTTTAATCTTTGAAAAGTCACCTCAAAACAAGTTATATTTTGTTTAACTTTTCGTGTGTGTACGTGTATATCTTTTAACATAAACAATTCTTTTATGAATGGATTACGTATGGTGACAACTGTTCCCTATTTTTTTCATTTATTACGACTGTTTTTCTTTTACGACATAGTGACACATTTTTTCTTGTGAGAGTGTATACTTTTTTCATTGTGTGCATGTGTGTATTTCGTCTAGCTTTTTTTCCTTTTTCTCTGTGCGTATGTCTGTGTGTTTTCTTCTTTTTTTTCTTAATTATTTTTTCATTTCTTCTAGTATTTTTTCTTTGTTTATTTTTCAATGGACCCTAACGTTTTCCCGTGGTAACCGAAGTTCTTTTTTCCAATTTATTCATGTTGAATAAAAGTGGCCACACCAACCAAATTTACAAATATACTGCATCGGGGACATATTTAGAGAGAGAGACATATATCGTATAGCCGTGTAATCATACTGTGGAGAGACGGAGATATGTAATACACGATGAGAGGGGGAGAGAAGAGAGAGACATTTGTACATTTTACTGTTCTTTAGATGTTTCTTATTTTAACACGGATATTAAAGAGGGGAAAGAGTTATCAGTTCTTTTATCACCTATATTAGAGAGAGGAAGGGACCAGGCAATACACAGTTCTTACAGCACAAAAGAGGAGACACATTACTTAGATGAGTTATACACAATGTTCATAGAAAAAAGTGTTTCACATTTGTTTTTTGAATGACACAACACGAGACGCAGTTATAAAATTGGTAAGATGTTCCTTTATTACTTCGGCCGGTAGCAATGATTTCACATCCAGAAATTCAAAAGTCACTACATTATTACAACCTCTACCCCATCTCTTCCATTATTATTTAATGTTTTTCTTACTTACAAGAAAAGGGGACCTTTTTCTTGTAACACTATGCCGTATGGAAGCAAAGCTCAAGGTAAGGCCACTTATGGCGAACGGGTCTGCCACTAAGCTTTATTAGGGTCGCAATCCGGCTAACAGGGCTCTGGTGGAAATTCAATATGGGTCAGTATCAGGATCTGTCGCTCTCTGATCGTCTCTGCCTTTGCATGTGGCAAGCAAATACGTGTCTGTCGTGGAACCGTAAAAATGGTGTGAAAGTTGCAACGTTACTTTTGCATCAGTCTGTTTTTGTTTTCTGGGCCAAATATTCCTCGATTTGCATGCAACCTTGAACCTTTCTCTTCTCTATGTCAGGTGTGAAAATCTGTATTTATGCAGATTAACGAATAACTGCAACCAACGAGTAGGATTTCATATACATCAGTCAATCTTGAACTACGACCTTCGTGCGTTCTATTCTGGCACCCGACATGCGTAACAACAAACACACTACGTTTTATATACGTACTTGGAGCCATCTAACTACAATAAAAATAAAAACAAGTTTAATGCTCATTTAAACAAAAGCTTGACAGACCAACTGACACACATACAAAAATATAAACTAAAACATCATAGCATGCCGTGAGGGGTTTACGACATGTAACAATTGGTGGGGAGTTTTGTCAGCCTTTTTGTGAACTAGCCATTGTATTCATTGTATAGTATTATCTAGTTGTAAAGATGGCCGGAGTGGTGATGTAGTAGCTGAAGTTACGATGTCTTCTTTGCTACTTGTAGATGCGGAACAGATGCAATAATTTATACAGATGCAAGGATGCATGCAATAATCTTTTACAGATGCGAGTACACATGTAATAACTTACACAGATGCTGGGGCACATGTAATAATCTTATGCCGATGCGTTAATGCATGCATGGATAACGTATCCTGCCTTCACAGAGAGTTTAAAAACGGCTTCGAAACCTAATAGGCGATGCCCTTTTCTCTTCCCTGCAACCTACTTTCTGACAGAAAAAACGTTGTGAGCCTGTCTCTTCTCTACCGTTATTTTCACGGGAAGTGCTCTTCTGAACTTCAATCCCCGGTTCCCCTCGCCAAACTTTCACAAAAAGTATTCGTCAAGCGATAACCACAACCAACAAGTTCCTCTAAGTTCTATCAGTACGTAAATCTAAACGCAAATTCCATGAACGAAGCTTTTTTTCTAGAACTGTTCGCTTGTGGAACTCTATTTCACTGGCTCGCTTTTCAGATGACTACAACATGGTCGTCTTCAAGTTCAATGTGAGCAAGTTCTTTCTATCTCGATCCTTAAATAGTCCAATTCTGTCCAATTCCAAACAAAAACGATCACTGGGCTGTTAACTCTCATCCTCGAGTGGCCCCGATGCCTTGTGAGTAATGACTAGAGCTCAGAATATTCTTTTCATTCTTTTGACTCTCAAGTATATATCCGATACAGTAAGACACAGTCAATCAACCGAGAACCACATCAGTCTATATAAAAACATATAAGATATTAACGGATATATATTCAAGAGTCAAAACAATGAAAAGAATATGCTGTTGTCACAGCCCTAGTGATGACTCCCTTATAAATAAAAAAAGATAAACTACTTTAGTTTCTTCACTGATTTCATTAAATTTGCGCGTCTACTTATGAGATTGTTCATTCAAGCTTAATGTGGTTCCCGAGCCGACAGACAAAACAACAACGAATTGAAAGTGCTTCTTATAAACATGTTCAAACAAATCCAATAGCATAAAAGACGGACACATTGCAATTTTGCTAAGAAGTTTACGATAAACTCAAATCCCAAAGAGTTATGTCCCTTGTTCCCTTCTGGCGGATCCAGGTATGGAAGGGGCTACATGGTTTATTCTTGTATCACTGTTTTATGCCATTGTTTACCTGGCATTTTCATGTTCTCCTGAAAAGCCATAATCCACTTGAATGAAGTGAAATACCGTAAACAAATACATCAACAGTGCTGTGAACAGCTTTCATTGACAATTTAATGAGTTGCCTGAATGGTAGTAAGATATCGATCTGTTCATAGGATTCTAGAAGAATGGCACCGATGAAGAATAATGAGAAATATATTCAAGATGCGTCCATTACAGTTGTACGTTTAAAGATTAAAATGCTATTTTAAACGGATCTGTGTCAGAATAAATGACTGAGGTCGCTTATAAAAATGCATGGACCCATTTAAATGTGCTATTTTAAACACGGGCATGAAATACAGATAAACTGGTATTTCAAAGTTTTACGTGCAAGGCAAACTAATGGAAAGCGTTTATGGATTGGCAATGTAATATAGAGTTATGAGTTGACTGTTTTATTTGATCTTTTCATTCTAGAAATGAAAACGAGTATAATAACATTTAAAATATAAGCGTGAACAAAAAAATGTTCAACCGTAACCGTAAAAGGCAAACTAATGGAAAGAGTTTATAGATATTTAAGTGTATAGATATAATAAACCGTTATAAGTTATCTAGTTTTATTAAAACTCTTCATTTAAGTCACTCCAGAAATAGAGACGAAGCGTAATCTTTTTCGTCACGGATATATTCTAATTAAAATCTGTAAACGCACACAGCTAATAAAAGCATGAGTGAAAACAACGTGTTATCTAAAATATAATCTTGAAACATCCCAGCTATAACCATAAAAAAACACTAAATTAACTATATGTTACGTAGCACCAGTGTTAGATAGTGGGGTCTATATAGATGTCATCATCATCATCATCATAATCATCATCATGCAGTCCGTCAGTCCTGATGACTAGTCGGGGACTCAGTGCTTCATTCCTCGGTGTTGGCGTAGTCTCACTCCATCACCACAGGACTTTCCACCTTGGCTCTAAACTTGCTTGCGCAGTTTAGGTACAGTATCTGTTGCGCATCAGATAGACACCCTCTGAACTTCCAATGTTCATGTCCAGTGGAGCGAACCCGCGACGACTGACAGCAAAGGGGGCTGCAACTAAAGTAAAGAAAGTAATCTCAGTGAGGTAAACAGTCGCCCTATCGTGTCCACTACTACGCCTTTTCTTTCTGGATGAGGTTCCATAGCCTTTTATGGAAAACTGCAAGGCAGCAGTAGGATTTGAAGTCAGAGTTCTCATCTCTTAGCATTTTGGCGTGATAAGGCCCACAAGGCAGTGGTGTTTGATTTTGGGGTTGATTCCCCTAGTCTTCACCCAACCAAGAACACCCACAAGACAGTGCGGTAGGTGTTGGTAGTGTGCCAGGGCATGTCCACACATCGGTGTGCCATAAGGCACTACCTCTGGCTTCCCTTACTACTCCGAGATCGCCTACAAGTTTAGCCTGGGGCCGCAATGCACCCAGTTATCGAGTGTGGCCAACGTGGAGGCACTTCATGAAGGAGAGACTATGTACTGGCAGGGAAGATTTATTCATAGCTGCTCCCTTTTCACCATGAGATTAGCCAGCGGTGTTAGCTGGAAACGAGATGGCATACAAACATGAGCTTAACACTAACTTATACCTAATACACTAGACGCATCACAACCCCTGCCGGATTTAGAATCCAACCGCATACACACATATATATGTAATATATATATATATATATATATATATATATATATATATATATATAATGAGTTTCTTTGTCGTCTAGTGTTTCATAATGTTCCTTGTGGATGTGCGTATAGCTATTTACATATATACATTACACATATATAGTTTCAAAAGATCATATAACATTTTATAAACAAACAGTTTCTTGCAAGAAAGAGACAGAACATCTTCCTTCGGGTTTTGCATCCTGCCAAATAGGAAAACATACTTCTTGGTCTTGATTGACGAATCTGTCATAAGCTGAAATGAAGATCTATCCCAAGGAATGACCAACGGGTTGTACTTTCAGATAATTTTTATTCCAAATGTTTTCCCATTGGAAGATTGCACGCGTCTTAGATTCCGCTTACCCCGCCTACATAGCCATAAACTCTGCCACTGGATAACTCTCTCCGCTCTCCAACCGTCTAACTCTCCGTCTGTCTAGCTAACTGATCACTGACTAACTCTGTATATATTTCTACTCGGTTGATATTACGTCATTCAACGCACATCTTTTAACGTGTGACTTTTAATCACGTTTTCTCTATTCCGATCTTATTTTGAAATGTATTTGTTTGAGTATTTTAACATTCATTTCGTAAAGGTTGCATTCATGGTTCTTTTGTTTATTGTTCTACTAACCCGTTCCAAATTCCAAAAACATATTTGTCTTTGTACACAAACTACATGCCGACAAATAATAATGATTTTTATCAAACATTTTAACTTTGAATAATAATAATCGATTTTCCTAAATCAGCAAGGTAACCCGGTTTCACTCCGGCATAATATAACAGACACCATTGGAAGAAACACATAGATAATTAACTATATAGCTGCAATACGTTGTTATAAGTTGTCTTGTAATAGAACTTTCACTGATATATTCCGAACATGGAAGTGGGATTTCATCCTCTTTTTCATCACGGACATTGTCCAGTTAAGAAGTTAAAAAACACATAATTAATCCGAAGCACGAAGTAAAAACTACGTTGGTTCTCTTAATTCTTGACTACAGTCTTGTCTCAATATACGATAGTATTAAAGTGAACTTGTTAAAGTATAAATATTAAATTTTAATTGTATATGCATGCTTTTTGACTTTACTCGTTAGTCATCTATGACTAACGGAAGGAAACAAGGATAAATCGCAAAGCAAATAAATTTAACCTGAAGTATAACAACTCGAAACCAATAGAAAATATAAGCATAAATACGACAAACATTCTAAAATAGAAAAAAATTTACATTATCCATCATCCAATTGTGTTGATAATATAAATAAAAATAATTGATGGTCTACAGTCTAGTCTAGGGTTATTCAGACTACTATCATCCACTTGGATTGTAATTTTACAAAATTTCGGCTCATGTAACGTCCGATCGGTGTGAATCAAAAAATGTTTCAAAATAAAATTAGTACACAGTGATTTGGATGACACGACAGAGTCTTAGGATTGAGAGAGAGTTCATCCCTGCGACTTTGTCTATGATCTTATCAATCGAAGCAAAACTCTTGGTAGGATTAAATATTAAATAGAAGAAATGGATTGAAAATGAAACCAATACCATATATGCATAATTTCGAACATGGAGATCTCCATATACTTTTGTACTAAATTATTTATTTCATACACGGTGGTGGATTGCTCTCATTCTGTTTGACATGACCGGATAGAATCACAAGGAAATTATTTTTATTCTATTCTTATTTAGTATCGCCTCTAATGTGGATTAAACCTTCAAGCACTAGAAGACAGTCACATAGAACTGATTTTTACTAAAGACTTTTATCCACTGCGCCATGTGTCCGATTCCAAAACATAGTGAAGTGATGCCCACCTCACAGATAATAATGAACTTTTCTGCTTTTTATAAATCGGAAGAATATGTCTCTTAGCATTATGCACACTTGGCAATCGGACTGATGTATAACTACTCTCTTTATTTTCTACATATGCTATTCGTTCCAATATATTCTACTAAATACTGGGCCATGTCTTTTTCCTGAGCCTTACAGATCTACATAGCATAGTATCTACAGGCATATACAATAAGATCCGACCGATCACTTTGCTCGTTTAGCAATAGAAATGCTACTAAAAAGAAAAGAGTGACAGACCTAACAATGGGCGGAAAAAAAGCCGAGGATGTATCTAAGACTTTCTTTTCGAATTACTTTGCTCTACAAATTTTCATCGATCGTAAAAACTTCTGATAAGATTAAAATCTCTGACGCTGTCACGATTTTTCCTCTCTTACACATAAAAAATCAATTATGCTAATATTAACCAATCAATGTAGATCGATTATACTTATTAAGTCATGCAAAAACAGCAATCTTTTTACGAGTTACACGAAAACGTCAAGTTTGCAAAATGCTCCTCAAAATCAAGGTATTGGCCGATTTAAATCACATTTTCAGTATGTAACCAACAATAAATAAATTTCTCGTATATATTGATCAAGAAAGATGTGTAGAATATTCTTAGTGTCATAGATACACATAATTTTTGTTTATATCTTATATGTAAAGTAACGTTAGTTTTTCCATCGACTTTTGTAAATAAGAGGTTTTAATACACATTAAATCTATTCAGCCAGTCATAAAATACACATATAGGTCTGAGTTGTAAAAACAAGAGTATATTCACTTTTATTATAATAATTATTTTAACTTTTATGAACAAGCAAAGATTAAACCTTTACTTAGTCTTTTTTTATTTTTCTAAAATAAAGTTTTTCTGTTTTTATTATTTTTATTTTTTTTTTAATAAAGAAAAATGTCAAACTTGTCTCGGAACATTATTTTCTTTAGATGTTCCTGTTCAATATACTCTTATCGTTAAATGTGAAATTGAAAATGATTGATTGTACTATGATTCATAAATATTTATCGGTTGTTAAATTATTTTCTGAAATTATTGATTATTGTACAGAACCGAAAATAATGCGTTGTAGACATGAAAACTACTGAATTATTGTGTTTATGGTCTTCTATACTTAATTTATTTATGTGTTATTGAAAGTTATTGTTTGTAATGGTGTTTAGACAAAAAAAAATGACAATGATGAAGAAAAAGGAATAATAAAGGAAGAGTAGAGTTTATAGTTATGTACATTTATTTCTTACGTATAATGTTTGTCAAAGCGTAAAATGGACATAAAGCCAAATAGATGAAATATAGGTGAACATAACTGATATAATGAATATGAATACATCCAGTTTCCTCCTCACACGAATCTGATTGATTGATGTAAACCATAAATACGGACGACTATATCAGCCTAGAAGGGAGGTTGTATGATGCACCAAAGGCCTAAAACGTAAGCATATTACCAGCTACGACTACGAACAACCGTTCATTGAGGTGACTTACTAGATTTTGCCACTCTATTACTGTAGCCAAGAACACTCAGATACTTCAACAATATATATTCATTTCCGGACATTTCAATAACACACGTAGTTACTAATGAAGGAGTCTACGTTAAAAGTTCGTAAACATAATCGAAAAAATAACATGGACTTCTAGGGAAAACAAATTATAGTGTATGTATGTTTCAAAGTAAGTGTGAATTGGTTTAATATTGTAATCCATTGACCAGAAGACAATAACTGTGACGACTAAAGAGATGCCATGAACATATATTTTTTTAACTTTGAAAACTATATAAAAATATTTTTTAACTTAAAAAACTATAAAAATATATATTTTTTAACTTTGAAAACTATATAAAAAATGTTTTTTTTTAATTTTGAAAACTATATAAAAATATTTTTAACTTAAAAAACTATAAAAAAATATATATTTTTTAACTTTGAAAACCATAAAAATAATTTTTTTAACTTTGAAAACTATATAAAAATATTTTTTAACTTAAAAAACTATAAAAATATTTTTTTTAACTTTGAAAACTATATAAACATATTTTTTAACTTAAAAAACTATGAAAATATATATTTTTTAACTTTGAAAACTATAAAAATAATTTTTTTAACTTTGAAAACTATATAAAAATATTTTTTAACTTAAAAAACTATAAAAAATATATTTTTTTTAACTTTGAAAACTATATAAAAATATTTTTTAACTTTGAAAACTATATAAAAAATATTTTTTAACTTTGAAAACTATATAAAAATATTTTTTAACTTAAAAAACTATAAAAATATATATTTTTTAACTTTGAAAACTATAAGAATAATTTTTTTAACTTTGAAAACTATATAAAAATAATTTTTTTAACTTTGAAAACTATATAAAATATATGTTTTAACTTTGAAAACTATATAAAAATATTTTTTTAATTTTTAGTTCTTTGTTAGAAATTATTTTGTTATAAAGTTATTAAATCTCCTGCACTCGCTGAAACTGTCAACGCGATGGTTCTAGGTTCAATCCTCGGCTTGGGAGAGGTACTAGTTTAGCGGCACTGATGAGTTGTGATACAACGAAACAGTACTGTATGTCGATGACTACAAATATATTTTACGGCCCCCTCTTTGGGTAAAGCACTGTCGTAAATAATCTTACCCGCTACTTAATTGGCTAAAAAATGCGAAGCTCTTTATTTGTATGTAAATAAGCGGTTTGAGCACTATAAAAGTGGTGGACGAATGTTTGTTTAAAATAGGCATTTGTGGAGGTTATTTGCGAGTACCGCTTCCGTGGGTCGATGGGTAAAACTACCGACTGTCAACGCGATGTCTCGGCTTGGGAGAGGTGCTAGTCTAGTGGCACTGATGAATTGTGATACAACGAAACAGTACTGTATGTCGATGCCTACAAATATATAGAGAGAGATAGATAGATACAGATGTTACGTAGCCAGTGGGTGTATAAAGATGCATATATATATATACATATATATATATATATATGTATACATACGTGTCTGTATTTCTTACATGTATTAATATATATTACATGAGTTCGTGTATCGTCTAGTGGTGTATATAACAGTGTCTTTGGTATCTAATGAATGCGTGTATATGCAGAGTATAGAAATACTCATTGTTTTGTATGTATATATAATGTTCATTGTGTGTGCGTCCGCTTCTCCACAAATACACGTGCTTAACGAACGTGACACAATCTTTTATAGACTGTTTTTCTTGCCTGTATGTCTAAGACCAAAAGGACCACATACTTTCCTATTTGTCCAAACCCCGAAAGAGCGCCATAACAATGAGTTATATTTTGTACAATCTTTATTCGTCTGATAGATTCCCTTGCACGAGTCTTTTTCAACATTTTCACTAATGCGTTTCTCGCCAGCTCCCTAGCTTGATTTCTGCTAACTAACTATTACGTCAACAAAACAGACAAAATCACGTATTGTTCACGTAAGTTAAATCCTTGTTTACTTTACTAAACAAATTCCTATCTAATTTAAAATTCATAATTAGACTTTGTTTATTTTATTTCTGAGTTAAATTCATAACTAAAAATACAAAGCTGTGAATTCACATTTTCCTAAATTTAATTGTATTATTTTTCTAATAATAATAATCGGCCAGGGTACTCAACATTCCCCGACATGCTAATATAATACTACAGAGAGAGAGAGAGAGATAGAGAGAGAGAGAGAAAGAGAGAGAAAGCGAAATTGATCTAAAAAATAGAAACAAAAATTTATGTAAAATGAATAAAGCTCTGTATTATTTCTGTGTTAAGGTTTAGTCTTAGTCATAGATTTTAAAGACTGAAGTTCGTTTATCATTTTGATTGTGAACAATTTGAAAACAATTTTCTTTGCAGAAGTTATTAAAAGAAAAAACATACAAAAGTTATTAAAAGAAAAAACATACAAAAGTTATTAAAAGAAAAAACATACAAAAGTTATTAAAAGAAAAAACATACAAAAGTTATTAAAAGAAAAAACATACAAAAGTTATTAAAAGAAAAAACATACAAAAGTTATTAAAAGAAAAAACATACAAAAGTTATTAAAAGAAAAAACATACAAAAGTTATTAAAAGAAAAAACATACAAAAGTTATTAAAATAACATACAAAAGCAAGCAATTCAGATTATAATTTTTGCGAACTACAATATCAACTTATTTGCTGTCTACAAAATATTTGTCGATACATTATGTTAAACTATTTTAATTGTTGACCGTAGGTTTACATTTGTTTGCATTTAAGATTTTTCCCCATAAATGTTCGAACTTAGTACAATGTATTAACAGCGAAGATTTGTCTGAAGCCGACACCATACTACTATCCTACTACCTTTTAATGATCAATCTTGTTTATTATAATGTACAATGTTTCAATGGAGTAGTGTAGTATCGTCATGATAACATCCTCCCATGAATTATCTCCTCCTTCGGAAAGTAGTATAGTATCTGTTTTTTGTTATCATGAAACCTCTTTGGGGGGTAGTATATGTATGTTTGCCATGGCATCATCCTCCTGGTCATTATCTTTTCATTTGGGGGCCGTGTAATATATATTATTTTCGTTACGATACAACCTTCCCCGACATTATTTTCTCCTTTTTTTTTCTTTTTGGTGGTGAGATTGTCATTATGGATTACTTTTTCCTCTTTTTTTTGGGGGGGGGGATTATATACGAGCGGAAATATATAGTCAGAAGTCGCAATTTTTTTGCTCGTTAAAATAAAATCCATGTGAAAAAAACGCCCCAAAAGATGCTCCAATCGTTCATTATGTGTAAAACAATGCGCCAGTTTGTCGAACGTGTGACGCGCACACTAGAAAAAATTCTCTGTCCTTACCCTTTTTTTACCTCTATCGTTGCTCCTTTCTGCATATTGGATATTGTTTGTTATTTTTTGGAACCATTACAGGGGGGAGGGATGAAATTTTCCGATAAACTTTACGCTTAATCAACTTCAAACGATGATGATACGAGCACACCTTTACTGCATTTGCGTGGCTTCATTTCTAACAATAGGTATACACATGCATGCGTAGGAATACACAAACACGAACGGACATGTACGCGCTCGTAATGTAATAATAATGAGAACATAATTAAACAGAAAAGACGCGCTGATATAAAGAATCCTTAGGAAGATTTGAGAACGATACACTCAAACAACATCGAAAATCACACATGTATTTGTGCGTGGCAAATTCATAATAAAATTTAGAGAGATTTTAAATTATTAAAACAATATATATATAGGTAAACGAATCGCTGAAATGCGCCGATGATATGACATCGACAAGTTATTTCCCTTTGTCAGAAAAGGGTGAAAGTGTAATTTGAAAACAGTAACGTCGGATGTATCAGAAGTGGGGAGCTATATAAAAGCTACACATATGAAATCGATTGTTTCATGAGAAGCAACCTTTGCTATACGGGTATAAACTATGCATCTATGTCCTCCCTGTGAACCCAGGTTCTTGCTGGTTTGTGAACAGAAAGTCATGTGGACGTCAATGTTGATTTGTAAAAAGGTTTATTTAAAACACCATATAGATGAGTTACTTTCGTACGTGTGTAAGAGAGAGAGAGAGAGAGAGAGAGAGAGAAAGAGAAAGAGAGAGAGAGGGTGGCAAAAAAGATGGACAGATAGATTGATGGATAGCTTGAACAACTACACTCAGATACAATATTGGAGACAGCACGCCAGACACGTTTTTCTTGCTTGAAGTCTCACGAGTCAAATAAAAAGGAAAGCTCTGACCGAAAGTCACGTGGTTTTATCGATTTCTATCTGGGGTAACCTCTGACATTTAACGTGTCATTGAAACTTTTCCATTTAAACACAGCTCTCCTTATTTCACATTTTGAATTAAAAACAATGTTCTAAAACTTTTTTTTTATTTTCTTCCTTTGAAGATTGTAATGCTGGGTATGGGGCAACCAAACCAGCTGCCAACATTGCCCTGCTTTTTATTGAAACCAACCAAAAGCTCTTTTTAGTATCCTCGCTGTTCCCTTAAGTGCAATTGTCTGGATCTCTTTTGCACTTGGTTCACCAGGAATATTAATTAGGTAGGACTTCAGATTTTTCTTCATAAGCCCTGTAGTACCTATAATAACTGGTATGATTGATATCTCCCCAAGATTCCAGTTTCTTTTCATGTATGTATGATAATATATGAGACCTAAATATTTGGCCTGTTTCTACCTTTCAGCTTTGTTCAGACCTCCATCATTAGGAACACTCAGTTCAACCAAGGTTGCAACTCTCTTGGACTTATTCCATAAAACTCCGAATACAATATCGAGTGAATATTAAAACATGGCTGAAGTAAGGAATCGCTTGAGATGCCATTCGTTTTGGGGGGGGGCACTATATTAGTATTTTTATTCCCATCCAGAACACCTAAAGCTGAATTTTTTACAATAAAAAAAACAGTTCGAACGCAAGTCAATATGAAAAATATACGGCATTATCTCCCATACCTTCTCCTTTATAGATGAAAGTCTATCTTATTCTTAAAGAGTGCCGATTGGATTATACAATTACTTTTGTGTCGCTTTTTAGGGAACTAGATTTTCGTACATTAAAACCCGACTTTATTCGACATTACCTTCTTTCAGTGGAGGGGTTTGTTTTTTTGTTATCTGAAGAAGTTTCATTTGTGTGCCGATGGAACTATACAGGTATTTGATTGAGAATAAAACAGGTAATACACTTTGATCCGAAGATCAGCTAGTACAAATACATTTTGATTACAGCAGAGTTCTATTTATGATCTCATATTCGATTCTGCAATAATTCAATTTGGACTGGATAAAGTACAATTTTATTGACGCGACATCAGATAATCATCAATTATCTTTTCGTTTCATCTTTGGCGATCGGATGGTCTCATAAATCGATGTTAAAGGTGATACCGTACACGCAAACTAATGTACAAGCTATGAATCACTTTTTCGTTATCACCAGTAGTAAGTTGTAACTGAGATGATTTCAATTTTTCAGCATCATTTAATCATCGATGCAAAATCTCAAGTTCGACAGAAAGATTCCCAACTTCGACAAAACACACCTGAAGAAGATCGAAGGCTACATCGGCCGAAATTTTGTGAGAATAATAGTGAAGATGTTGCAATATTTTGGAAGTATAATGGGATATGATCCCACACAGTCGGACGATTCTATTTATAAATGATGCTGCTAGGAACTGACGAATCGAATTAATTCACGTTCTGCTACCAACCAATCAGAAACCAGAATTGCTGCATAAATATTAAAACGTTTCTGTACCAGTTTCACATGTTTTTATTCCGTCTCGACACGGTAAGAATATTTTGCTCTGTGGAACTGTCTACTGCAAACCAGTCACCTCTCAAGAGTTGTTTAGAACAACGAACCATCGGAAACTGTTCTGAAACTAAACATGGCTTACACTTTTAGAGGTTATGGGCCCAGCGTGCGTCTTTATTTCGATGGATCCGAATCAAAATTCAAATTGTGGCAAGTTAAATTTCTAGGATATCTACGAATCCAAAAGCTACACAAAGTACTTCAAACACAACCTGAAAACAGAAATGATCCCGACTTCATTGAAAAGAACGCAACTGTCTTTGCGGAATTAATACAGTGTTTAGATGACCGAAGTCTATCACTGGTAATGAGAGAAGCCCTGGACGACGGCTGCAAAGCATTAAACATATTGAGAGAGCACTATTTATCGAAAGGAAAACCCAAAATTATTTCTTTATACACTGAACTGACCTCTCTAAAGCGAATGGAAGCCGAAACTATTACTGATCATATTATAAGAGCCGAAACGACTGCAAATTCTTTAAAAATTTCTGGTGAAGTTATAAGTGACAGTCTGTTAATTTCCATGGTCCTTAAGGGATTACCGAGTGATTTCAAGTCATTTACCACCGTGATAACCCAGAAAGAAAAACCCATGACTTTTAGCCAATTCAAGGTAGCACTTAGAAGTTACGAAGAAACTGAAAAAATGATCACAGAAAAAAAACGAATCCACAAATATCATGAAATTTAAAAATACACACATAAAAACACCAAAATTAAATTATACCCATGCCAGGAATAAAAACCGCAACTTTGCCAAAAACAATTTTTCTCCTAAGAAAAGTACAAAAATTATTTGCTATAATTGTGGACGACCTAATCACAAGAGTTTCCAATGTAGATACAGGACTCAAAATGGCGACTCCATTAAAAATGTAGAGAGCTCTGTTAGCGAACATACATTTTTATTTTCGTGTATATTTAATGCTTCAACAAACAATAATAATTTTCTTGTCGATTGTGGGGCCACGGCACATGTGATTACAAAGGAATCTGATTTTATCAATTTTGACCCCAACTTTAAGCCACAAAATCATTTTGTAGAACTAGCTGACGGGAGTCGAGTAAATGATATCGTTTTGAAAAGACGCAATGCGAAAATCTCGCTAAAGAACAATAAAGGTGAACTGTGTTTCTGTATTCTAGAAAACGCTCTTCTAATCCCAAAATTTAAACAAAATAAATTTTCTGTACAAGCTGCCACAAAACAAGGTGCAAATATAAACTTTAGCCCCAATAAATCAAAACTGATATACCCGAATGGAACTGTATTCGACATTAAAGAAAATGGAAGACTATATTCTTTAAATAGCGTAGTCCCATCGAAAACCGCCTACCATGATCTACAGCCATGGCATAAAATTCTCGGACACTGCAATATTCCTGATATCAAAAAGTTACCGACTGTAGTTGATGGAATGAAAATACAAACATCAAAAAACTTCAACTGCGACGTCTGTGCGCAAGGGAAAATGACAAACTATCAAAGCAAGATACCAGACAAAAAGGCCAAAAAAATCCTATCAATGGTGCATTGTGACTTGAACGGTCCCGTGGAACCGATGGCTAGAGAACATTATAGATATGTGTTGAATTTCGTAGATGGTCATTCAGGTTTAATAATGGTTTACTTTTTAAAGAACAAATCTGATACCCTGCTAGCAACTAAAAAATATCTAGCCGACATGGCACCCTACGATGAAATCAAGTGTATTCGCTCTGACAACGGTACGGAATTCACCAATAAAGGCTTGGAACTTTTACTAATTAACCATCATATCAGGCATGAAACATCAGCTCCTAGATCGCCACACCAAAACGGGACTGCTGAACGTGCGTGGCGGACACTTTTTGAAATGGCAAAATGCCTACTCATTGAATCAAAACTCCCTAAAAACCTCTGGACGTACGCACGTATGGCGACAGCCTATATACGCAACAGGTGCTTTAACAAAACACTATCTAAAACTCCATATGAATCTTTCTGTGGTAAGAAACCAAATTTAAGCAGAATGCATATATTTGGTTGGTTGATTGGTTGGTTGGTTGGTTGGATGGTTGGTTGGTTGGTTGGTTGTTTTTGTTTTACGGCATATCAACCCTTTTCGGGTTATTTAATGCCGAATCCAAAGATTTTTGAAGAAAATTTTTTAATAGAATATATTTGTTGTTTTCACGTCGGTTTCTATTTAGCCCATAGTTGGGACCCTAACAGGTACTACCACTCCAGGTCAAAGTGGACCTGGGAGCAATGGTGATTAAAGGGTGGCTCCACACTCCCCAAAGCCCACAAGCTGGGGCCTCACCACTGGATATAGTTTAAGGTTATATCCAGGACCTCCATTGAGGGACTTTTACCCTCTGCGTATTCTAGGGCCAGCATATATCTGGTTCAACTTGCCGACAGGGTCAGCATATATTTGGTTCAACTTGCTTTGCATGTATAGATAAAAAGAGTAAATTGAATATTAAAGCCGACAGAGGTATATTTCTTGGATACGATAAAAACAGTCCAGCCAATTTAGTATTTTTTCCAGAATAAAATAAAATAAAAAGAATCCGCTGTGTAAAATTCACAGACACGTTTAATTTTACAGACGAAAACCCGTCATATGAAGAAGATGAAATTATATTCCCTCAAATAATTAAAACAAACGAAGACAATAAAAATGACGGAGACAAGAGTGTCCATGATGATGATGATGATGATGATGATGATGATGATGATGATGATGATGATGATGTCGAAAGATATCCAAAAAGAAATAAAAGGCGACCCGATTTTTTTGTGGTCGACAATATAAAAGATTATCAAATCGACTATTGCTATTCAATGGAAAATGCGCCAAAAAGCTTTAACGAAGCAACTAATTCAGAACATTGTGATGACTGGAAAATTGCCATGAAAAAAGAAATAGATGCCTTAACCGGAAATGATACCTATACGGTAGTGCCTCTTCCAAAAGATAAACATGTTATTTCTACAAGATGGGTCTTTACAAAAAAGACTACAGCATCAGGCGTAGAACAGTACAAAGCTAGATTTGTTGCTAAAGGCTACTCTCAGATTTACGGTATAGAATATTTTTCTACGTTTTCACCGACCACAAACCTAACGACAATCAGAATTTTACTGCAAATCGCATCACAATATGACCTAAACATCCATCAAATGGACGTAAAAAATGCTTATTTGAATGCCCCAATAGACTGTGAAATTTATATTTTTCATTATAAATCCCTCTGGAGGGGTAACAGAGGGATTTATAATGAAAAATAAAAATAGCGTGTGGCGACTTAACAAGTCATTATATGGTCTAAAGCAAAGTGCTCAGTGTTGGAATACAGTATTTCATGATTATATTATTAAACAACAATTTAGACAATGCACTGTAGAACTATAGTCCGAATAATCCAAATAATGCAAATTATTAAACATCATCTCAAAAATTCAGAAACTGAATCATTAAACTGCATTAACAAATCCCAGCTGCCATTGCGTAAGTGCCTTTAGAGTTCTGCGCGGAAGTATGCCACTCAATTCCTGAAAAAAAAAACAACGTTCATTGAACATCATAGTTAGAATGCGAAGCTTTAATAAATCTTTTAATGAACAATGCTTAAGTTGCAAAATCCTGAAATGTACGTCGTTGTATATTTCTTCTGTGCTAGATTTATCATGTTGAAATGATGTGAAAGTTCACACATGTGTAATCTAATACTGCTGTTTACGGAAAGTATTCCTCCGTCTTGTTTTAAAGTCGTATGAAAAGTCTAGACAGAAAAGTTCATAAGGGTTAAGGAAAATGTATATGATGATGAATAAAATTGTCAATCTTTTGTCATTGGAAGTAATTTAAGACAGCTTGGGAATTATTCATAAGTTACTACTACGGATACAGAGTTAATTAAATATTGATGAGTTTGTCTCATCAAATCGGAATTGGATATCGCCACATGAAATATCTAACTGAGAAATTCTAGCAAATATCTAAGTGTGTCTTACCCTAATAAAAATTTTAACAATTATATTTGTAATTTACATCAATCTGTTTCTTTTCATGAGGCTTTAAATTATTTTGTTTCACATGTGAAAAAATTCATCATTGTAATTCGGCACACATACATACATACATACGTGTATATATATATATATATATATATATATATATATATATATATATATATATATATATATATAGTCTTATTTGTAGTATTCCGAATTTTACTGAGTTTATGTATTCAGTAATCGTTCATATACCAATAAATTTTAAGCCAAAAAGAGATGACTTAAACTGTAAGCTACAAAATTATCATATTTCATAATTTAGCATTCCATAAACTGTCTTAACAAAAAGTGTTTTTTATTCAATAAGTCTGAAGAAAGGCTGTTCTTGTGAAAATTTTCAAACGAAATATTGTTTGAATTTGTCCAAATGGTCTTGAAACAATTGTAACTAACAATGAAATACGCTTTTCGTTGCTATCAACCCATTCTTTGAAGTCTTGGTTTTTGTTAAAATAGTATATATATATATATATATATATATATATATATATATATATATATATATATATATATATATATATATATTCTTTCGCATTCTATAATTTTAAAAATGTCTATCGACTTTCTTGTATGCGGTAAAATCGCTCAATTGGTAAATTTTTCGAATCACATACAGGTGACCTGAGGTTCGACTTCTGAATTCAGATGTGTTCTACTGAAGAGTCAGGATGAGGATGAAACGAGTCTATATATGCTGTCGTGTCTGCTGCCTAAGTTATTTGCTTGTGAAAATAAGTATAATTCACACACATCCATAAGATATTAATATATAAATATATTTATTTATTTATTTATATATATATATATATATATATATATATATATATATATACATATATATATATATATATATATATATATAATTGATTGATATTGCGCTACGAAACACATACTGTCAAGAATTATATAAGTTAACTGAATTAAAGGAATAAATTATAAGATGGTAAACATCATGAATTTTGGAATATAACTTTTTGTCATTCATTCTCTATATTGCTCTGTAATTACATTGAGCTTCTTAAATAAGGATTAATATATATTATAAGAAAATATATTTCTACAGAAATGTATATATATAAACATATATATTGATAGATAGATAGATAGATAGATAGATAGATAGATAGATAGATAGATAGACTATAATAAAATAAATAGATGCACCTTTTTAAATTAATGCTACTTAATTCTTATATGTGTTTTCACTTTTATACTTTCGCATCTCGTATTTCGTTGATGAAAGTGAATGGAATCGCCGAAAACTCTCTGTTTGGAAAAGTAAAAAGAAAAAATATATGTTTAACAATATATGAACCATTCTTCTAAAACACAAACATTTTAAGAGGAAACGAGTGTAATAAACAAACGCTGTTATAGTCATTTGTAATTGAGTGTTTTGTTATTTCCTACACATACATACATACATATACATATATATATATATATATATATATATATATATATGTATATATATATATATATATATATATATATATATATATATATATATATAAAGGGGATGAATGACGTGAGTCTAAACGGATTATTCCCTAAAAATAGGGATTATGAATATATTCATACATATATATGACAAATGTGTTTTGGTGTATTGAGAGTAGCTATTTTGGATTTTTTTATATAATATAATGTTTACGTTTGTCCAAATAGTTACGAAACAATTGTAACACATAAGAAAATATACTATATCATGCTCTTATTTTATTTTGTTTTGTTTTGATTTTTGTAAAAATATTGTACGCATGTTCAATTATGAAAACCAATAATCATGAAGCTTAATTAAGTGAGTCAATAAATTTTTACTTTGATTTTATTGGTATATGAACATTACTGACTTTTAATATACAACAAATTTTTATTAAAAATTACTACTATATATATATATATATTATATATATATATATATATACCGACTTTTAATATACAACAAATTTTTATTAAAAAATACTACTATATATATATATATATATATATATATATATATATATATATATATATATATATATATATATACGTTTTGTCATTCGTTGATTATTTAATTCTATATTTGTAAATTCTGGTGGAAATTATATTCAGACTGGTACCAATCAAACAGTCGTCAAATTCACATTTTCTAAAGTTTTCTCCTAAGATATTTCGTTATTTTTTATGTTCTTAAGGTGACTTGATTTACGATTAAAGATTACTAGTATGTGGCTTGCTTACAGCTATTTTTTAATTCATACGAGGGCGAGCAATAAGTAATGCCTCTGACCCACTTTTAGTTGTCTGATTTAGCTTAAATTTTGCATGTGCAATGATTTATATCTCTACGGGTTATGTGGCAAATTACAGCTCTGAACTAATTGTGTTTTTTTTACAGGTGTTTGAACTGAGTCAGGTGTGAAATGGAGCCTGTTGAATGTCGAGTGCTTTAGGATGAATTTGGAGATGTGCCAAGAAGATGAGTCAAAGAGAGGGGCGAAAGTATACGGATATATAGTGAAAGAAATAGAACAGCGCGTAATGGAAAAAGAAGAAAAAGAAGAAATTTTTCCATTACGCGCTGTTCTATTTCTTTCACTATATATCCGTATACTTTCGCCCCTCTCTCCCTAGGTTAGTAAACGCGTGTCAAGGCATTTACATGTCAGAACGTACATCTTAGAGGCGTGTGTGTGTGTGTGTATGTGGGTGTAGGTGTATGTGTATGTGTTGCGTGTGTGTGTGTGTGTGAGTGTGTGTGTGTGTGTATCTATGGTTACATCAAGCTGCCGCTTATAAGTGTCTAATCTAATATTTTTATTTGTTATTTTTAATTTTTAATTTTTATTTTTTTAAATCCCTACCACCCCCTCTATATTAAATGTATTAAGTGGATTGCTACTACCACCACCTCTGGTTTTTTGAGTGTCGAAGCCCGATCTTTTCTTTTCTTTTTTTCAGTATCAAAAATGTAATTGTCTGATTTAGATGCTTGAAAATACCATAAGGTTGAAATAAATTATTGCATCGACAATTATGTAATTTCCGTGTTATAATTTTTATCTTATTGCTCTGTTTACCACATTGAGCTCTCATACCCGGATTTCCTCTGGATTTATTCCATTATAACACTATATATATATATATATATATATATATATATATATATATATATATATATATATATATATAGTGGAGATGGTAATTAATAAAAACTGAAGGAAGTGCTCAATACTGTTGTAGAACAAATATGCGTTTTATTTTTTATTACCGTATCTTTCTGTTAAGTTACATTATTGTTTCGGCTACACGGCCGTTTTTTTTTTTTTTTTGCCGTCTGTAGCGTCCTCAGACTTTTACAGAAATGTTCGCTATTTTGGGATGAAAGAGTGGAAGAGTGAATGAGGTCAGGGGGGTATACATATAGTAGCAAGTTATAAAATATATATGGCAATTAAGCTACATGGTCATTCGCAGACATACTATTTCGTTGTATCACAGCTCAGTATGGCTAGACTGGAAATTCGAATCTCAACCGTCAAATTGACACTAGCCTAACCATTCGATCATCAGGTAGATGTCAGTTGAAATTGTAATGCTTATATAAACATTGTCACCTACCGAAGAATTATCTGCTTTTGTTTACAAAGACGTTTGCATCATCGGTAATAGTAGTTGGCGATTTTACTTATCGCAGTGCTCAACCCCAAAAGAGCGTATATGTAGGTGCGTGTGATCAAAGTAGTATTATAACTAAGTATCAAAAGTTTTTTCAACTCCGATTTCTAGCCGAAATTCTGTATCTAATCGAATGCTTATGGATTTTAAGTATTTATCATAGATTCAATATAGAATCGAGGGAAGTTATAGTTATGTGTTTACTGTTAATACTAGTCCTTTTCATCAGCTGAAATTTAAACAAAAATACCATCCAGAAGTGTGAAAACTATTTCTTTACTATAATTCTTTTTTTTTTCTTTTCCAAACGATGAAGCAGTGAAACGGCGTTACAGTCAGCTTCAATTGAATGGCTGCTGACATCCTTTTCCTGATTAATGCTTATGGTTGCAAAACGTGACGCGACGCAGCTTTGTCACCTGCTGTTTATTTTCCCTGAAAGAGATTCGTGCCTCTTTTAATAAAGCGAAAACTTCCAAGTAGTTAAAGAACCCAGAACGAAAAACTCCAACCGTCTATTAACGCGTGTAAAAAGGCTCTTTGGGTTATTTGGGGTTACAATAAAGATTCTAAATTTCACGTATTTCTTTGAGATTTTTTTCTAATTCTTTTTAATTTAATGAAGTTTAACTCATAAATAAGGGAATAAAAGAACCGATAAACGTTGCACACTTATTTATAAAGCGACTAGCAGGCAAACCTGACGTTGCCCGTGATTGGATGATGATCAACGAATGTTTTACACTCCCATGTTTTATTGCCAACGAAATCGGTGATATCGCCCATTTTTTTCAATCAAATTGATTAATTGCATGCTCTAGTTGGGGATCTGCTGCGGTGCATCGGGAGGAAGCTTCACATGCCTCCCCGCACTGACTTAGTTCACAAAACAGTGTAGTCTACATTGCACTACACAGAACCTACTGTTGATTTTATAATTTTCGACCTATCCTTCGGTGTCACATTGAAGAAGACCGAAGGATCGGTCAAAAATATGAGCTCTTAAAAGAAAGGTTTCGTTTTTTTCCGAAAGACTGTTTGTATTCCTACACGTGAACCAATAGGAAATAAATACAGAAAAGGTATGAGCATTTATACATTTTTCCTATTGATTTTTATTTTTATCTATCTATCTATCTATCTATCTATCTATCTATATATATATATATATATATATATATATATATATATATATATATATACTAGCAAAAGTACCCGTCGTTGACTGGGTTCAAAAGCAGCCTACAGAAAATGGACTCTAATTTATTAAAGTACGATGGGTTATGAAAAGTAAGGGTTGTAAAGAGATAGCTTCGAATTTGGGGGCGGGGTATCAAAACCAAAGCAAAATATGATGAAAGTAAAAATAAAATAGATAAACCCCATAATTTATTATACCATACCTGTTCACACTGAAACACTTATCACAATATTCTGTGGGTCTATATTAAAAAACCTTGTTAAACTTTGTGACATATTTCCATTCTATGGAGGTCAGGCGCGAACGAATACTCCATAATTTTATTATACCATATTTCTTCAAACTGAAACATAATTATAAAAGTATACTTACGCAGATAGATATGAAAAGTCTTTATTAAAGTTTGTGCCTATTTGCATTCTATGGCAGCCAGACGCGAACGAAGACCCCACAATTTTATTATACCATCTCTATTTAAGTTAAAACATACTTATCAAAGTATTCTTATGTGCATCTATATCAAAAACACTTGTAAACGTTTTTTTTCAATTTTTCAATTTTTTATTTCCATACTTTGTGGACCAGGCGCGAAAGCAGACCCCACAATTTTAATGAACCACCGTTCTGCCAGATCAAACATACCCATTCCTGTGTCTCGATACATCTTCTATCATTATATGTGATCCGTTTTCTATAATAGTTAACTATACAGAAGCCTATTCGTGACCAAACACACACACACACACACATACACACACAGACATTCAGCTTTATATATATATATATATATATATATATATATATATATATATATATATATATATATATATATTGAAATGTTACGATCCAAATAGCAAGTAAACCCAAAGTTCTTTTATCAGTACCGCCAGAGCACAACTCGACAAGACAATAAGAAATGACCGGCCATAATAAGACTTATATATACATCAACTATTTTATTATGTAATAAAATTTAATAATCACAAAATGAAACTTAGAATGCAATGTCCCAACGGGTCAAAACAAAACAGAGCGAATGGAGGAAGTTCACAACTTAAGCAATGCAACGTAACAATATATATATAAATATATATATATATATAAATATATATATATATATATATATATATATATATATATATATATATATATATATATATATATTGTTAAAAGTAGACGTATGCTTCTAGAATACTGATTTCAAGGTTATGAGGGGTTTTTGAAGCACGAAAACGATGTGATTTTTTGTATTCAATATTTTATTTTTTTTTATATTTCAAGCGGTCGTCCGCTCTTGGTCAAAAACAATATATATATATATATATATATATATGAAGTAACTAATTAACACTCGTTTTTTAAAAGAATATGACTATTAGTTAACTTTCATGTAGTCGCTCGCATATTAAATGAGAATTTCTTTTAATCATGTTTAAATGGAAAAAAGGTACAGTGACAAGGACAGTGATTATTATAGACCCTTCCTCAACACTTTGGAAAGCCTTAGTGCCTTATTTATTGTTGCATTTTTCAAAAATAATCAATTTCTCACAGTGTAGTATCTGTTCTGATGCTGCGCATTAGTTAATTTGTCCTTAGTCAATGTAGGAGAAGTTTTTTATACTAAGGCAATTTTTTATTTTTGCCTACCTCCAAGTGCCCCTTTTTGGGAAGCTGGTCGCACATTAAAAACGACCTTGTGTCAAGTTTTGCTTTCGTGGGTAAACAAATAAATGCCAAATGTAGATTTTAATATTAATGTCAGAGCTGGAAATACAATCAACTTTATGTATGATTTTAAATCTCCGAAACAGCTCAATGGTATGCAGCTGAGGGTCCACGTTTTCTATTTTAGTTAAGATTTTCTTTTTTCACCCTTATATAGTTTAATTCTTTTTTATAATTGAAGAGTTTTTAGAAATCGGCTTATGCAAGTGCTGAGTCTATTTCTATTTCACAATTTATTTAAGGCTTTTTTTTATATACTTATATAATTGAATTCGCTTTTGTAAGTGTAAACTTTTTTAGAAATCGGATTATGTAGATTCTAAGTCTGCGATAGGTTTCATTTAGTTGTTGTTATCCGGGAATTTAAACTGCTTTCTTTATATTTTTTACATTTTTTTTTCTCAAAGCTTCTTTAGACTGTATATTGGTTTTTAGATATGTATGGCCAGGTTTCCTTCCTCTTTTCTATCTGCCTTTATGGTAATTAAACTTTTATTCCATTTTTTCTCATAGCATTTATATGCACGTTAAGTCGCAGTATAGATCTTGTAATCTATTTATTTATATATATTATTAATATTTTTTGGATTTTTATATATTAGTATAAATAGTAACCGTATTCTACATTTTCTTAATGGGGAAGTGGTACTATCCACTAGAGAGCCATGCATTTAACAGCTGTAAAGATGTTTTCAAATCTCCGAAACAGCTACATGGTAGGCAGCTGAGGATCCACGTTTTCTATTTTAGTTTAGAGTTTCTTTTATTTCATCCTTAAACAGTTACGAAAGGCGTGCAATAAGTAATGCCCCTGACTCACTTTCAGTTGTCTGATCTATCTGAAATTTTGCATGTGCAATGAGTTATATCTCTACAGGTTATGTGGCAAATTACAGCTCTGAACTAATTGTGTTTTTTTTACAGGTGTTTGAACTGAGTCAGGTGTGAAATGGAGCCTGTTGAATGTCGAGCAGTGATTCGGTTTTTATATTTGAAAGGACGCACACCACAGGAGACTTTTGAAGAAATGAAAGAAACTTATGGTGATAACGTCCCATCATATCACCTTGTAAAACGCTGGCATCGTGAATTCAAACATGGCCGGAAGTCTGTGGAAACAGATCCCAGACCTGATCGCCTCCCTTCTGCCATTGATGAGATATCTGTCCGTCAAGTTGATGCGGCCATTTTGGAAGATCGGCGCATTACTATTCGCCAAATAGCCCAAGATGTCAAGATTAGTACAGGGTCTGTGGAAACTATCATTCATGACCATTTGCATATGCATAAGGTGTCTGCCAGATGGATTCCCATGTTGCTCACACCATTCCAGAAGCGAGAACGCGTCGAGTGCTCGAGGATGAATTTGGAGATGTGCCAAGAAGATGAGTCAAAGTTTTTCAAACGACTGATTACACAGGATAAAACCTGGGTCCATCACTATGATCCACAGACCAAAGCCCAGTCAATGCAGTGGAAGCACTTGGACTCACCACCTCCAAAGAAGGCAAGGGTGCAGCCCTCCGCTGGCAAGGTCATGCTCACAGTCTTCTGGGACAGGGTGGTTCCTATGTAGAGAAAGACTAATAACTGTGCCAAGTTTTGTTGCTCTACTGCTATGGGAAGTGGGTCAGGGACATTACTTATTGCACGCCTCTCATAAATTCTCTTTTATTATTGAAGATGTTTGAGAAATCGGTTTATGCAAGTGCTAAGTCTATTTCTATTTAACAATTTTATTTAATTTGTTTGTATCCTCATATAGTTGAATTCTCTTTTAAACTTTATAAACTTTTTAGAAGTCGGATTATGTTGGTGCTAAGTCTGCGATAGGTTAAATTTAGTTTTTGTATTCCGGAAATTTAAACTTCATTCTTTATATTTTTTTCATTTTTTTTTTACTTAAAGATTCTTTTTACAATATATATATATATATATATATATATATATATATATATATATATATATATATATATATATATATATATATATCGTTTTGCGATTCCGACGAGAGAATATGTATATTTAAAAGAAATGTATATTTTTAAAAGAGTATAACCAGCAACATTTGTTGATTTTTTAAAGACTGTTATTATATATTTTTTTAAATATTTTAAATAAATTAAAAAATATTAAGAAAAAGTTTTTTAAAATAATAAGTCTTAAAAATTAATAAATGTTGCTGGCTATACACTTATATATATTAAGATCATTAACGATGCGTACTAACGACAAAAATATGTCAAGTCCGAATCCAGTTCTTTAATTAACAACAGTTTTACGTATAGATGTTGAAATACCTGTGAGTACGATCTATTATATAAGAAAAATCGCGAAAACTAGTTCTAACAACAATATTAAGCGGACCATAACAGTTATAACTGTTTGATTTAAACCAATGTATTTTAATAGAGGTAGATAAAAAAAGCAACAGTAGATTTTTCATAGGTCGCGCTATGGTATAGATAATGTTAAAATACTATAGCTTCCCGGTTGTAAGCAATTGGCCGAAACCTAACTCATTCGCGCTTTCTTATTATATACGATGCACTTTTAATAAGTTTCCAGACTTTTTGTACAGACATTTAAAATTGTCATAGACTCTGAAAATTCAGTATGCTATTGCTACACATTGCATAAGATGACTGGCCAATTTTAACGATTTCACGTTCAAATGAACAGCTACAGCAAGAATTGGAATGCACCCTACTAAAGCCTGATTTTCACAGCTGGTGGATTTCAAAAATGCAATCTGGTCGTGAAGACACTTTAGAAGAACGATATGCAATAAAATTATGTTTTAAACTTGGAAAAAATGCCACAGAAAAGTATGGAATGTTTCAAACTGCTTTTGGGCCATCTTGCGTGAATGGGACATCGGTCTTTAAGCGGCACAAGAGATTCAAGGAAAGGGGGGAGTCTGTGAGGAATGATGAGGGATGTGGGAGGAGTAAGAAAGTCAGAACACCAGAGTTGATTGGCCAAATAAAAAAATTCATGGATAAAGACCGTCAATAAGTATACAGTTTTGATGTAAGTATGGGAACTGTACATGCAGTTATTTACGAGGAACTGAAGATGGGGAAGATTTGCTCAAAGTTTGTCCCAAGGATGCTTCATACTTGTCACAAACTATTTGACCAAGATGAGTATCAAGACAGTACCTCACCCTAGCTATAGTCCAGAAATTACTCCCTGTGACTTTTGGTTATTACCTAAGCTCAAGGCAAAACCTTAGAGGCTGTTGTTGTGAGATAACTGAGGAGATGAACGAGGCTGTGACGAGAGCCATTGACACGCTCATACTAGAGGACTTCTATGGGGCCTTCTGGAAGTTGTTGAAACGGTATAACAAGTGTATTGCAGCCGGAGGAGATTACTACGAAACGGACTAGTTTCATGTGTGTACTATCATTAAAAGTGTCCATACGAAAAAGTCTGGCCACTTATTGAAGACACCTGTATAAAATTTTTTTAGTTAGCGTGCAGACGTAGTGTAATCATACTTTTTTATTTTTGTAGTATGTCGTCGTAGAAATATATTTCTTTTGTAGCATGTCGGCGTAGTAATTTTCTCTCTTCTATCGTGTTTAGGCGCAATATTATGATTTTGTGGTAACTTGCAGTCATCAAAATAATCATAACATTGTTCTTCATTGTGAACAACTTAATCATAATTTCAAGTCGTTTACATATTTGATATTCCTAATGTCTTATATTACATAGAGTGAATGAACGTTGATTGCTTCGTGGAATTTAATGTCCTCTTCGGTTCTTGTACTTAATTCCCTCAGCATGATACTAATCAAAAGAATAATTTGACCTGGGAATATTAGCAACAAAAGCATTTATTTCGGTGATTGACATTGTATTGGTTTATCACTGATTAGAGAAACTTATAAGCACAGTTGGTTTTGATGAAGAACATTAGTCACCAGTATTTTAAAATACTGGATAAACCGGAAAATTTTTCCTATGAGACAAAAAGCATTTTACATTCGAGCAACCATTCTAATCTTACCCTCTCTCTCTCTCTCTATCTCTCTCTCTCTCTATCTATCTATATATATATATATATATATATATATATATATATATATATATATATATATATATATATATATATTGACATACCGATTCTCGTCAGATCACCGCGGTTAAGTAACGATGAACATGGCCAGTGCCAGACGGGTTACTATTTGGAAATAGCAGGCGCTGTATATACTCTCCGCTTATCTCGGCATTGTTTCCAGACGTCTTAAAATTTCTGCTTGCCACTGGTATTTAACAGTGCTAACTTAGGATGGGTGTGATAAGAGATTACGTAACTCTTGCCACAAGCACCTACAGCAGTAATTGGAATACACCCTACTAAAGCTTGATTGTTACAGCTGGTGAATTTCAACACTGCCATCTAGACGTGAGGACAATTTAGATGAACGATATGCAATAAAATGCTGTTTTAAATTTGGAAAAAATGCCACAAAAATGCATGAAATTCTTCAGACTGCTTTGGGAATCTCTTGCATGAATCAAGCATCAGTTTTTGAGTGGCATAAGAGATTCAAGGAAAGCAGGGGGTCTGTGAAGGATGATGAGGTGTGAGATGAATAAGGAAGTCAGAACACTAGAGATGATTGGCCAAATAAAGAATTTCATGAATAAGGACCATCGTGTGTCTATAGAGGCAATAAGTGCACAGTTTGGTGTCAGTGTTGAAACTGTACACCCAATTATTCGCGAGGAACTAAAGATGCGAGAGATTTTCGCGAAGTTTGTCGCTCAGAGAAGATCAGAAAGAAAGACGTTGTCATAACAGCATGGAGATGGTCGAGCTGATTAATTCAAATCCCGCAGTTCTTGATGCTATGGTGACCAGCATTGAATTGAAATCTGGATCCACTACTATGACTCACAGACCAATGAGACAGAGTTCTCAGTGGAAGCATACTGGATCTCCCAGGCCCAAGAAGGCCAAACAGAACAAACCCACCCAGAAACTTATGATGATCTTTTTTTTTTACAGCACGTGCATGATCTACATGCATTGGGTTCCCACTGGAAAGACAGTCAACAAGGAATACTATGTTGAGGTTTTAAGGGAAGAGACCAGCATTCTTTAAATCGGGGCAATGGCATTTCCACCAGGACAATGTCCCAGTCCACAACTACATTCTTGTCGCATACTATTTGACCAAGAATGACAACAAAGCAGTTCCTTACCCATAGTTTAGACCTTGCTCCCTATGACTTTTGGTTATTCCCTGAAAGAAGCTGTGACGGTGGTCATTGACACGCTCGCACAAGAAGACTTCTAGTGGACTGCAGCCGGAGGAGATTACTTTGAAGGAGACTAAAGTTTGATGTGTCTATTATCAATAAAAGTGCCCACACGAAAAAAGTCTGGAAACTTATTGAAGGCACTTTGTAGTTTTATTTGAGCAACTGTCATGTTTGTGTGTGACGTACCTTATGTGTTTTTCTCTTACGTGGCCGTCGGCTACTTGTGTTGACCTGAGACTTTAGCGTTGTTCTCTGCTCTCTGTAAATGGAAGTCTTTCGTAACACAGAAATAAAGACGCATGTTTTCTTGTTTTTTATATTTTGTTATTTTTTGTTTTGTTTTTTTGTTTTTTTGTTTGTTTTTTGTTTTTGTTTTGTTGTTTTTTAGTTTTTTTTTTTTATGTAATTGAGTTTATTCTGCTTCACCACCGGGCCGGAGGCGCATCGCCAATTTCTTTGATTATTTTGTGGACTACATGCGTGAAGGTTCGTCGTTCACTCCCGCGACTCTGACTAACTTATTCGATCCCCGTTACAATATAATCTCTTTTCTTTGTTCCTGAAACTGACCTCTTTCAATGCTAGCAATTTTGTCATCCTCTGACGTCGAAATAAGTCGATGTTTGCTATTGTTTCGATTGCGATTGTTTCCATAAATTACTTTATGTCAAATATTTATCTATTTGTTTTCGTAACTGTTTATTCTGACATTCTTTAAGCTTATCTGTGTAAATTGCATATTCATTTAGTTAACCTACTCGATTCTCGTTACTATAGGGCCCCAATTAATACTTGCTGTAAACAGTAGTAATAAAATTTAGTTTACTTCGATTATAACCTTCAATCCTTCTATAATATTTTTCATTAGTTCGACTTATAATCCATCCATCTCATTAACTCTCATCTGCTAGTTGTTTTCTTGCCTTTTTTATGATCTGTAGATTTTTTTTAAAAATCGTGAACAGTAGAGCGCCAGAAGAATCATTAGTAGCAATAATTCACCCGTGCATATGCTGAGAGACATTTAATACATGCAACGTGATCTTCTAAACGAGATGTTTTGTGCTTGTTAATGATACGAAAGGGGTCGAAAGGAAATTGGTTCGATTATTTCGTGAATCCCTTTACAAATTTAGAAAGCAAAGTAGAAATACAAAGGGAAATCCTACCAATTAACTATAAACTGTTATTTGTTTTTGAAAATGTGAATTGATCAACGCTTGTTTCCATAAGGCATTTATCTACATACTTTAACAATGCAAAACATACGAAAGTATACCTTAATTTTAGCATGTGATTATCTTTGAAAAAGTGTTTTAATTGCTCTAATTAGTCGTGATTTATAATTAACTTGAGTGAAATAATAATAATAATAATAATAATAATAATAATAATAATATTTTCTTTTACTCTGTCTTAGATCAGTATAGATTAATAGGTATTGGTATTTAATGCAAAATTAACACAAAGTCAACTAGATTCAACCATCAAGTTGGCATAAAACTATATTTTTCGTCTATAAAATGTCTAATAATAATAATAATAATAATAATAATGTTGAAAGACATGAAGGAAGAGTCACAGCAAATAGAAGAAGGAGCAGAGAGGGAAATCAAGACAACCCTCCGAAAAATGGCAAACTGGAGAGCACCATACTGCGACGGAATACACGCATACAGGTTTAAACAATTCACACCATGAAAGACTAATACAGAATCTGAAAATATGTATTTACGAAGCAGACGTGCTAGAATGGATGACTAAAAGTAGAACCACATTGGTACAAAAAAAAACTCGGAAAAAGAAAACATCCCCAGTAACTATAGGCCAATAACATGTTTACCTACAATGTACAACATTAACAGAACAACTGAGAGAAAAATTGATAATTCTCTTCACAATCGCGGACTACTTCCTGAGGAACAGAAAGGATGCCAGAAAGGAAAAAAGAAACACATGACTATTATTATTAACTATTATACAAAAGATCTATTATATAAATCATCCTGAAGGAAGATAAAAGGAGATAAAAGAACAAAGCCATGGAATGTATCGACTACAAGAAAACGTATGACAGGATCCCACAGCATGACAATCTACAAAGTACTAGGCAAGATTATCAATTTGATAGAAAATGCAATTAGAATAAGGAGACTTGAACTGAGAGTGAATAGACAATACATAACTGCGGTTAAATACAAAGAGGTATCTTCTAATGTGATTCCTTATCACCACTACTGTGCATCATAGACAAAATCCCCCTGAACAATATACTAAGAAAATGCCGGATATAACTTCATTAATACAGATGAAAGAATAAACCACCTAATGTACATCGATGACCTGAAACTGTTAGCAAAAAAACAAAGACAGAACTAGAAACCTTAATAAACACATCAATAATCTTTAGCCAGGATATCCGAATGGAATTCTTTCTAGATAAATGCGCACTGCTGATCATAGGGCATAACACTACCTAATCAAACTGAGATGAGGGTACCAGGTGCACATGATAGCTACAAATACTTGGGAGTTTTAAAAGCGGACACTATCAAAGCAACAGAAATGAAAGAGAAAATTGAAAGGAATACCTCAGAAGAACAAGAAAACTCCTCGAAACTAAACTATCTATATATCTATAAAAGTGAAAGTGTTTGTCTGTCTGTTTGTCTGTGTGTCTGTCTGTGTACATTTCCCTACACAATAACGCTGTCAATTTTCAGTCTACAAACTCGAATGTGATATACAGGGTATTGAGATTTCGAAAAAAATCTTTGTAATCCGTTTTCGGCCAGAAATTTGGCTGTTAAGGGGTCAAAGTTCAATGATTTGACCTTTGAGAACTCTACCAAACTCCTCCAACAATTTTGGGTATAAACAATTGAATTTTTAGATATAGGTTCCTTTGACATGGATTTAATTTAATAACTCGATTTGAGTCCAAAACAATAAATCTTAAGGGGTCGTAATAAGTGTCAAAGTTTAATAAAAGTTGGCCTCTGCGGTCTCTACCAAATTACTCAGACAATTTCTGGTCTAAACATTTGAAATTTTACATAAAGTGTATTCAGACATAGGGCAAGCTTTTTAATCGGTTTGGGTCGAAAATTTGAGCTACCAATATATAAATGTATGTATGTATGTTTGCATGTCTGTCTAAAACTTCCGATAAAGGCGACGGATTTTCACAAGATCAGTATCGTTTTGAAGCTCGACCCTTCAGACGACAAATATCGAAAAATTGGCTAAAAACATTAATCTCTTCACCCTCAACTGGGTGCTTTTCAACAGGGAAGGGTTGCTTTTTTCGCCGATATTTTCGAAAGTCATCCTCTCCTTTCGATTTTCTAGCCTTAATTTAAACCTACGTCACTTCCGGTTTGGCGGTGGTCGTAACAGCAAAGACATCACATTTCTCCCCCCGTTCTTTTCCTCCTTCGTGGTACGCGTTCGAGCCTGCCTTCCTACTACCACTTTTGTTTTGCTCAACACACACCTCCAAACACTCGGGCAACGCCGGGCCCCCCTGCTAGTATAGTAGAAACATAATTAAAGTTAGTCTGGGTCGTTTATTGGTTGGACCTTCTAAGGAATCTCGATCAGAAAACCAGGAGTAATAATAATAATAATAATAATAATAATAATAATAATAATAATAATAATAATAATAGTGCACGATACCTCTTGGATACATGGGAGCTTTACACTATCCCTGCATCAGAACCGCATTACAAATAATCCAAACCATGGGACCCAGAAGAAAGATCTGAGTGTGATGATCGGCAGGTGCTCCTTCGGTAGCCAGCATGGGGGACCCGATCGTCATCCTGCGAATGTTGGCCAACTTTCTAGTTTCAGAAACTCAAATAACATGGACGTTGAACAGGTAAGTATAGCCTCTAATTTCAGGGAACAAAATGATACCGAACAAACACAGCACAGCCATGATAATCATCAAAAGGAAAAATAAACGAAGAAAGAAATGGACAACAAAAGAGAATAGACTCGTAATGGAATGCTATTATAGAAGACATACTAAATATAGATATGAAGGTTATCGGAAACGAATGAAAGAACTATGGGACCTATCCAGTGACTACCATACGACAGAACAAAGAATTGCGGACCAAGCAAGACTGATACTCAAGAAAGATTGGCTTTCTAGACTAGAACTCACAGAAATTAAGCGAAAAATAAATGATGAAACTGAACAAGAAGCATCCCCCACATAGAGCAACCCCACAAGTTGAAGCCTCACAAGTAAAAACACCAAAGGCTGAGGACTAACAAAGAACGAAATCTACAAACGTGGAAACCGAGAATAATGAAACAGAACTAACAGCAAATGAAATAAATCAAATAATACAGCTGATGAACGAGGAAAAAACAAAGCTCCCATCGTTAAGGAACCAAGAGCAGAAATTAAAAACAGAAACAGAGAAGGTTAACAAGCTACTCCCACATATTCCAACAAATACAATCACAGACTTAAACAACCTGATTTACGCAGGCATTAAAATGGTAAGTATGAAACTCAAATCAGAAAAGCAACCGGGGACAAGCGGACCAACAAAACCTGGATGGGAAATAAGGCTAGAAACCCAAATACACAAACATAAAAAAGAAACAAAATGATCACCAGGAAGAAAGCAATGTGGAGAAAACAGAATATTGGAAATGTAACTGATAGGGAGAGGCTAAACAAGAAACATGAAGAACTGGACCAAGAAATAAAAGCAAAAGAAGCGAGATTGAGACGAAATAGGTATAAATCTGAACAATGCAAACAAAACAGAACATTTGAAACTAATGAAAGCCAATTCTACCAAAATGTGAACGGAGGAAAAACAAAAACAGAACAACCAAATCCGACAGAAACTGGAGTAAAATATGGGAAGAGCGACGAGATCACAATAAAAATGCTAAGTGGCTGAAAGACATGAAAGAAGAGTTACAACAAATGGAAGAAGGAACAGTGAATGAAATCAGCAAGGAACCCCTAAAGAAAACCATAGGAAAAATGGCAAACTGGAGAGCACCAGGGCAGGACGGGATACATGCATACTGGTTAAAAAAATTCACACTATTACACGAAAGGCTAGCCCAAAACCTGAGAAGATGTATACAGGAAGCTAACGTGCCAGATTGGCAAAAAAGAGGGACACAAGATCTGTTACATATAGATCGAAAGATCCTAAAGGAGGTAAAAAGGAGAAAGAATTTAGCCATGGCATAGATTGGCTACAAAAAGGCGTACGACAGGATTCCTCAAGCATGGATAATAGAATGCTTAAAAATGTATAAAATGAGAAACAGTATCATCAACGTGATTTACAATGCAATGAGAACGTGAAGACTGGAACTGACAGCTGATGGACAACACATAACATAAATTGACATACAAAGAGGCGTCTTCCAAGGAGATTCACTATCGCCATTACTGTTCATCATAGCCATGATGCCCCTGAATAGTATATTGAGAAGGTGTCACGTCGGATACAAGTTCTCTAATAGTAGAAAAAAAAATGAACCACCTGATGTACATGGACGATCTGGAACTTTTCGCAATGACCGAAAAGGAACGAGAGACAATAATAAACACTACCAGAATCTTCGGCCAGAATATTGAAATGGAGTTTGGAGTGGAAAAGTGCGCACTACTAGGTATAAGAAAGGGAAAACTGGAGACGATAGAAGGTATGGAACTACCCAACCAAACGGAGATGAGGGCACTAGGGGAACAAGATGCCTATAAATTCTTGGGAGTTCTTGAAGAAACCATTAAAGCAACAGAAATGAAAGAGAAAATTGGAAACTCCTGGAAACGAAAATATATAGCAAAACCTAATAAAATGTATAAACACATAGGCAGTATCACTAATAAGGTACTCTGAACCGTTCATAGAGTGGGCTAAAAAATGACTGAGAGCTCGATCAGAAGACCAGGAAACTCATGACAATGCACAATGTACTACACCCAAAGGACGATGTTGACAGACTCTATGTGAAACGAAAATACGGCGGGAGAGGAAAACAGCAAATGAATACTTTCTGGACAAAGAGACGAAACGATAAACCATATAGTAAGCGAATGCAGCAAACTGGCCCAAAAGGAATACAAAAACAGGCACGACCAAGTGGGGAGGGCAGTACACTATGGATTATGCAAACAACTGCATCTCGAACGCACAGACAAACATAAGCTAGCAACAGTACTTGAAAACGAAAATCACAAAATTGACGTACAAACGGATAAACCCATCCAAGCAAGAAGACCGGGTGTCGTAATAATTAATAAGAAAAAAAGTCCTGGCAAATCGTAGACTTTGCTGTCCCAGCTGACCAAAGAGTGAATATCAAAGAAAATGAGAAACGGAACGAATACATACAGCTAATCAGAGAGCTGAAAGGGATTTGGATGATGAAGAAAATCAAAATAATACCTAGGAGCACTAGAAACAATTTCGAAAGTTTTGAAAAAAGAATGAGAGAAATTGAAATCAGAGGAATGGCTGCAAAGATACAACAATATTGAAAATAGCTGAAATATTAAGGAAAAGCCTTGAATGAAGAGATTAATAGATATGAGCCACATGCGCAGGCCAGACAATCAGCTGCAGAAGCAAAACATGAAGAAGCGTTAGATGGAACCAAGAACATTGAAGCTGTATATCTAAAAATTCTCTATCCCTCTCACCCATCTCCTCCCATTGCTTATCACTCTCCCCGCCTCCAAAAAATTAGCCAAATAGTCGAAAGGGATCAAGGAGGATGGAAATGCCGAGGAGAGAGCGCTGACCAGACCCCTGCTGGAAAAGCGTCAAGAGAAATGGGACCTTGGGGAGGCTTATTGCCACTGAAATTCCAGTGGAAACCAATTACCGCTGCAAGTGAGAAATCAATGGTAAGCAGCCGTTGCGATAACGCAAATTTATTTGCAAATGTTATCGAGAGAGGTGGAGAGTACTGAAAATCTGGGGAGACTTATCACTCAGCTTCCAGGAAACACTACAGGTTGTTTCAAGGAGAGATCTTTGATGATCTATGTGTCAATAATAATAATAATAATAATAATAATAATAATTCCCATATACCCCAACAAAAACTATCACAGGACTAATCACCTTAATTCATTCAGGGGCCATATTAGTAATTACGTGACTAACGACAGGAACAAATCTTCATCCAAAAGATGGACCAGCAAAGCTTAGATTGGAAACCAGATTTGAATACCAGAATAACAAACTGTGAAAAGAAGTTAAAACTGTAAAAAGAGAACAAAACGATCAAACGAAGAAATATGACCGACAAGTCAATACGGTCGGAGCCAGCGCAGCTGCAGGAATTACTGGAAAGGCGTTGCAGTGCTTCATCCGTCTATCGAGACTTCAAACCGGATTTTTTTTTTTTTTAGGGTTCACTTCTTTAGCATTTCTCTTTGCCTTTACGAAGGCATCCACAAAGCAAATTATATATCAGTCCTGATAAAAGGAATATCCGTGCAGTATGCCTAGTATAATATTCTGTGCGCTTTATAGGTATGAAGAAAGAAGAATTCGGACATTTGGAAAAGAAAACAAGAAACCAATAACTTTGTAGAAATGCATTACACCCGAAGGATGATAATAGTCGTTTCTATGCAAAAAAATAAATAAATAAGAGAAAGACCGGGGATTCGTAAATATAGAATACTAAGTGGGTGATGCAAAAAGAACTCAAAAATATATAACCGAGAATACAAAAAGATGATCAGTGCACTAAGAGACACCGCCAAAATGAACAATACAGAAAGTAAGGAAACTGGAAAGGAAAAGACGAGAAAGAAGAAAGTTAGGAATTGAACAGCTACGTGGTCAGTTCATGACTGGCCAAAGAATATACTTATGAAAATATTTGGACATGACTCTAAAAAGAGTATTTAAACAGAGACATGGAATCTCTACTGACAACTGAACAGAACTGCAATTAGAACGAACTATATCAAAGCAACAATAGACAAAACCCAGAAAACCAGTAAATGTAGACTGTAGCAAAGGGTCGATATGATAGATCACATATGGTAATGCAGCAAACTAGTCTAAAAGGAATATGAAAACAACACGACTGGCAATCCACTGGGAACCATGCAAACGCCTGCACTCTGAACAAGCATACAAATTGTATGAATACAAACGGCATTGAAAAATGAAAATCATAAAGTCCTCTTTGACATGAGGATACAAACAGACAAATACATCTGTTAGGTTGGGCACTGCCAGGGCAACGCCGGAGGACCTAAGAAATTATTATTGTTGTTGTTGTTGTTGTTGTTATCTTTATTATTATTATTATTATTATTATTATTATTATTATTATTATTATTATTATTACTAAGATCGTTATCGAAGATTAGATGGCGAATGTGAAAAATGCAATAAGAGAAAAATGTCGTGAATCGAAAAATGTTTGGATAGCAAAAGGAATGTTAACTGCTAAATTTTAACGTAAATTGAGGAGGTTAGGAATTTTAGTTGATAAATAATAACAAATGATTACGTGACAGACATCAGGTGATGGTCATGTAGTGATACATGTATTGGTGACGTCATTTAGAAAGTAATATAGCTTTTTTTATACAGGTAGGATTTAGTCAGTTGGTAGAGAGGGTTTGAGAGAGACAACCGAGCGGGCAAACGAACCCGTAATCGCTCTCAACTCCGAGGAAGCTGTTGGAGCAATTGTGGATAAAATGTAGAACTTGGGACAATAAAAGTTAGGAGAATAAAAAATTGCTGAAAATACACTCGTAACTTTTAGTCGTTTCTTTGGATGAATCTTCATTTGCAGCATCCAAGATTCGTCAAAAAAGACTCAGAGATGGACAAGGTACGCTTCCCTATTGGTTTGATGTAAAACCCCACAAAACTGTGTTCCTTCCATTTGTATTATCCGTGTTTGATATATACCATGTTAAACACGTATCAACTTGATGATCACGAAATAGAGAAATATTACGGACTAGACGATCACAAACACTAAAAACTCTCGTATACATGAACACTTATATACACCCACAACGAACACTTGTTATGTACACATCAAGCATAACGTGTTAACACAGCAAATAGACTCATAAATAGACGTTTATATATATATTCATTAAATAACTCTGTTTATATGCACCTTCGACTATGGTCTGTATAACACACCCAAGCAATGGGGTCCGACCTGATACTAGTCGATACAAAGAGAATACTGTTAAAGCGTAGATTTCGCTGTACCAGTAGATCACAGAGTGAAGGCAAAATAGACAGAGAGCAAAACAAATATATATTTGGAATTCGCCATAGAACTGAATTAATTATTAATCCCGAATACATATTTTTCTGTTTATTTATTAATTAGTAAATACAGGCATGAGAATACAGTTAGCCCTCAATAAAATAACGCATTTTTGACAGCATAAACGTATTTATTTATGAGAATAAAAATATACGTTTCTTTCACTTATCATGCATAATGTAAACCACGTTTATTCCCTAGGGTAAGGTGGAGGTGTCATCGTGTATTTGAGTTGATTACCTCACAGACCGCTGAGGGTTCGTCAATAATTTGCATTGGAACAGTTACAGATTAATTTGACTTTGAATAGAATACCGAACAGGAAAGTCAAAACTTCCCTCCGGCGAATGAGCAGCTTCATTTGGGATATGCAAGTTAGCACGGGAAGGAGAAACTTATCACAAAAGTGAAAGTTAATATAGATGATTTAAATTCTGATTTGCTAGTTTTGTGACATAAAATCGAGTTTTGCTGAGTACAGATATGCCAAATGCCAAGAAATAAATACAGGTGTTCTATTAAACAATTATAAAAGCTTTTCAGAAATCGTATAAAAATTCAGGTGGAATTTAAAAGGTTACTAGAAAAATTGCATACTTTTTGCATATAACTTTCACAAAAAGGTCCGGCTCTCTTGTTATATGAAAAAATATGTATAAAAAATCGATGGAATATCCTCTTCCGAAAAGATCTTAGGGTTGGATTCTTGCGAGGTTTCTATTAATCCCAACTGTTCATTTATTTAGTACTGACTATGTTCATTGTCATTTAGGTGATCTAACGAAAACCGGTTAGTAAAAAAAACTTACCTTAATGACAGATTCTAATGTGTTCTGTTAAAAAAGGGGGTCAGCACTTAAGGCTCATAGGTTACTCAAGGATAATGGTTAATGAATGTCAGGTAGCCGGTGAGACAATATCTTGATATCATTAATGGCGGAAGTAGTTATGATTTGATTATTTAAGAAGGTGCCTCAATAAGAACTTGTTTACATTGGACTTGAAAGTGGTATTGTCTTCCACAGACGGGGGCAGTACAAAAAGATTTTGACGATTTCTTACATGTGAACGTTTAGAAGATTGTAACGTTTCTGTGTAGCTCACTTGTTATAAATATATTTTTATACTACTGCTAAGCTCTGCTCATGTACTGAGCACAGGTAACATTAACTGAAATACGCACATAGAAGATGCTATCCAGATCACTGCAAAGAAGGTAGGCTTTCTCTGACAGGCTAGAAAACTTCTCATATCTACCATTATCTTATATATGTATAAAACCACAATTTGCCTATGAATGGAGACTTGTTCCTACATCTGAGCTGGTGCACTAACTAGAATTAGACTAGAAACTATTTTTTTCACCAACTCTTAGGGTGCAAAAAATAGTCTAATTAGATCCACACCGTATATCAGGCTCCAGTTTATCACACAAATGTTGCAACACTGTGTATGTTTTACAGTTACTTTTACGGAATGCTATCTGATTAACCTACCGTACTTGTGCCCTTTCAACGAAAATAACCCGCCAACCTGACTAGCAGATAAATATGTAGAGTTCCTTACACGCAGGAAGAGTCAAAGTAATTCCGGGAAAGAAGCTTCTTTCTCGGAATTACTTTGACTCTTCTGTCTCTCTGGCCGTAACATCCTGCAAAAATGTTAATTTTTGTACAAACTTCTTACCGCCCAACTCTACGCAAAGGGGTTGCTTTATAAGCTAGGCTCCTATCACTGTGGGTCAGTGGCAATATGCCTGGTTTGGAATAAAGAAAAGTTTGTATTAAAAAAAATATCGAAACCAGAAATTTCAAATTCGTGAAACCATTAATTACCTGCAAAAGCAAATCTACAGAAACGCACGTAAAATGCGTCGTTTATTGTTGCCATGAATTACATGTTTGTTACTTGATTTTACAATTTTAGTTTCTGCAGGGATAATGATTAAATCGAAATACATAAGCGTCGCTCGTGTATTATATGAAATTAATACAAATGACGAAATAAAACATGTGTTTCTGAAATTTTTACCTTTTTTTTTCAAAATACTTTAGAGTTACTTTACACTAGATACTCTTGCCAAAATATTGCATTTACTCGTACTATGCAAAACTATTGAAACCTGGCAAAGCGAGTTAGTTTTATTATCATCTCTACTATTATATAAAAAGGACTTTGCTTTACTCATGTATAAAGAAATGTGTAGTTTAACCTATATTTATGACAATAAAGGTAAGGGACATGGGATGGTGGGACATTTGTTTATCCTTATTCAATCTCGGACAACGTCGGGCCTCCCTACTAATATATATATATATATATATATATATATATATATATATATATATATATATATATATATATATATATATATATATAATTATTTTTTTTGCTATAATAATTAAATACCTACAGACACTCGTGTTTCATCCTTTCGGGATTCTTCAGTGCAGGGTGTTACGATTAACACCAGCCGAACGATTCGATATATATATATATATATATATATATATATATATAGAGAGAGAGAGAGAGAGAGAGAGAGAGAGAGAGAGAAGGTCCACTAGTTATTTGTTTATGCAAACCAAAAATAATATTTCCATCTATTTTCTATTTTCACATTCCTTTTGCGATATTATATATGTTTTATAATATATATTTTTTGCCCCTGACCCGGCTTGCCACAGGAAACATAGATACTACGCTATGATCACAGCCCAAAGGGTCACACATTACACACTTGTTTAGCTTTAAACTGTTATATTTTTTTCTTTTGTATATGTGTGTGTGTGTGTCTGTGTGTGTGTCTGTGTGTGTCTGTGTGTGTGTGTGTGTGTGTGTGTGTGTGTGTGTGTGTGTGTGTGTGTGTGTGTGTGTGTGTGTTGGCAGAGGATTGTGGTTTAATGAAATGTAGGTCACTATGATCTAATCATTTACTTTCCTCATCACTGTTTCGTTAATAGCGGAGTGCTTCCAATGATTGAAGTGGGGATCGAATGCTTCTAATGCTTTTAACACGAATCCATAATTTGGTCGAATCCATTGGCCCTGGTGCTACATGATTTTCAAACTACTTCAGTTTGGTAGAATTGCAGCCAACGCAAATCACAAATTTAAGACGTTGAATAGAACTCCATCAAATCTGCTACCGACTGAGCTATCAAATCTGTCACGTATATTGGGAGGAAGCCGACCGTATTTACATTCATTTATTTACATTTTAACCATACTGATAACCGAAAGTACTCAATTCGTATTTTAATGCTAAATGAAAAAGCATTTTCTTCTATGAGAGGTCTCCATTTTGTGCTCCAGAATTTATTTTGCTGTATCGTCACCACCATTCCCAATGCAATTTTGCTATGGATACACTAACGTATCTCAGCTTCTGACGCACGTCCATAACACGGGTTGTTTTCTTAGAGTTTCACACCGCCAATATCTGTAATAGAGTTTATAAGTTCAGTGATCATAACAATGTGATATACAATTCCTTCTGATCCATTCGAATGGAAAAATAGGAGGCATTAATTTTGAAACGCTACTGGTACATATAGCATATATTTATTGTCTTTCTGTTTATTTCTCCGTGTTGAATAAATAAATGTCGAAACGTTGGAATATTTAATTAATGCAATAAATTAAATTTTGAGAATTCATTGATATTTGCTTTTTCTCCCTTCGGATATATGTCAAGAAAAGACAATGGCTCTTGATTGTTATGCAATCAGATGGAATTGAGGTTTATATGCTAAATTGTAAAGGCGACATTATTCGGTTCTAACATTGTGTACATTCGTGTTTTTTATTACATATGTCTCAATGTTTGTAATGTAATGTAAGATTTCTGAATTTTCTACGATTATTTCTTATAAACTAAGCAACGCATTTAAATAGAGATCTTGAGATTAGGAAGAATAAAAAACAAACAGTGAATGCTACCAGTCGTGGAAGTGAAAGATACTAAGACTGTAGATAAGCTTTTTTAATCAAATTTCAGTAGAATCACCTAGTTTTTGCACCAACTCTTAGGGTGCAAAAAATAGTCTAATTAGACCCACACTGTATATCAAGCTCCAGTTTATCACATTAATGTTGCAACACTGTGTATGTTTTACAGTTACTTTTACGGAATGCTATCTGATTAACCTACCGTACTTGTGCCCTTTCAACGAAAATAACCCGCCAACCTGACTAGCAGATAAATATGTAGAGTTCCATACACTCCAGAAGAGTCAAAGTAATTCCGGGAAAGAAGCTTAATAGCTTCTTTCCCGGAATTACTTTGACGCTTCTGTCTCTCTGACCGTAACATCCTACAAAAATGTTAATTTTTGTACAAACTTCTTACCGCCCAACTCTACGCAAAGGGTTTTTTTTATAAGTTAGGCTCCTATCACTGTGGGTCAGTGGCAATATGCCTGGTTTGGAATAAAGAAAAGTTTGTCTTTAAAAAAATATCGAAACCAGAAATTTCAAATTTGTGAAACCATTAATTACCTGCAAAAGCAAATCTACAGAAACGCACGTAAAATGCGTCGTTTATTGTTGCCATGAATTACATGTTTGTTACTTGATTTTACAATTTTAGTTTCTGCGTCGCTCGTGTATTATATGAAATTAATACAGATGACGAAATAAAACATGTGTTTCTGAAATTTTTACCTTTTTTTTTCAAAATACTTTAGAGTTACTTTACACTAGATACTCTTGCCAAAATATTGCATTTACTCGTACTATGCAAAACGATTGAAACCTGGCAAAGCGAGTTAGTTTTATTATCATCTCTACTATTATATAAAAAGGACTTTGCTTTACTCATGTATAAAGAAATGTGTAGTTTAACCTCTATTTATGACAATAGAAGTAAGGGGCATGGGATGGTGGGACATTTGTTTATCCTTATTCAATCTCGGACAACGTCGGGCCTCCCTACTAATATATATATATATATATATATATATATATATATATATATATATATATATATATATAATTATTTTTTTGCTATAATAATTAAATACCTACAGACACTAGTGTTTCATCCTTTCGGGATTCTTCAGTGCAGGGTGTTACGATTAACACCAGCCGAACGATTCGATATATATATATATATATATATATATATATATATAGAGAGAGAGAGAGAGAGAGAGAGAGAGAGAGAGAGAGAGAGAGAAGGTCCACTTTTTATAGTAAGTACTGTGTATATTGGAAAACAAAATTCAAAATTTTAACGATTGAAAACCAACGGTTTAAAAGTTTGTTATAAATCGAAATATCGAATTTAATGTTAATAAATAAATATGTTTATCTATTGAAAGAGATTCTGTACTTGTTATATTTAGTTTATCTGTATATTCATGTACGTGTAAATGCGTGTATGCATATACGTCGTATCATTTAGTAGATCGTCTAGTGTGTCTGTTTTAACATTTATGCAACAGTTCTAACAGGAAACGATTAACGTGGACGTATCTAAACAGTTGTAGACAAACAGTTCTTTTTAACAGATGTAAATAACACAATACATACTTGAATTATTTATGAACATTTATTCTCATGATTCGGCCGGCATTTTCAGAGATTACACGTTCTTACATCTTGGCTGCCTGAAATGACGCCATTCTCTGCGTCATGGAGACTAATTCCCCTTTTTTAGACATCTGTTCTCTCTGATTTCCAGCTAACAACTCCTAGAATCTCCCCCAAATCTACGTACATCTCATGACGTGTCTCATACCAACAGCTGATGTAACCCCAATCTAGTTATTTGTTTATGTAAACCAAAAATAATAGTTCCATCTATTTTCTATTTTCACATTCCTTTTGCGATATTATATATGTTTTATAATATATATTTTTTGCCCCTGACCCGGCTTGCCACAGGGAACATAGATACTACGCTATGATCACAGCCCATAGGGTCACACATTACACACTTGTTTAGCTTTAAACTGTTATATTTTTTCTTTTGTATATGTGTGTGTGTGTGTGTGTGTGTGTGTGTGTGTGTGTGTGTGTGTGTGTGTGTGTGTGTGTGTGTGTGTGTGTTGGCAGAGGATTGTGGTTTAATGAAATGTAGGTCACTATGATCTAATCATTTACTTTCCTCATCACTGTTTCGTTAATAGCGGAGTGCTTCCAATGATTGAAGTGGGGATCGAATGCTTCTAATGCTTTTAACACGAATCCATAATTTGGTCGAATCCATTGGCCCTGGTGCTACATGATTTTCAAACTACTTCAGTTTGGTAGAATTGCAGCCAACGCAAATCACAAATTTAAGACGTTGAATAGAACTCCATCAAATCTGCTACCGACTGAGCTATCAAATCTGTCACGTATATTGGGAGGAAGCCGACCGTATTTACATTCATTTATTTACATTTTAACCATACTGATAACCGAAAGTACTCAATTCGTATTTTAATGCTAAATGAAAAAGCATTTTCTTCTATGAGAGGTCTCCATTTTGTGCTCCAGAATTTATTTTGCTGTATCGTCACCACCATTCCCAATGCAATTTTGCTATGGATACACTAACGTATCTCAGCTTCTGACGCACGTCCATAACACGGGTTGTTTTCTTAGAGTTTCACACCGCCAATATCTGTAATAGAGTTTATAAGTTCAGTGATCATAACAATGTGATATACAATTCCTTCTGATCCATTCGAATGGAAAAAATAGGAGGCATTAATTTTGAAACGCTACTGGTACATATAGCATATATTTATTGTCTTTCTGTTTATTTCTCCGTGTTGAATAAATAAATGTCGAAACGTTGGAATATTTAATTAATGCAATAAATTAAATTTTGAGAATTCATTGATATTTGCTTTTTCCCCCTTCGGATATATGTCAAGAAAAGACAATGGCTCTTGATTGTTATGCAATCAGATGGAATTGAGGTTTATATGCTAAATTGTAAAGGCGACATTATTCGGTTCTAACATTGTGTACATTCGTGTTTTTTATTACATATGTCTCAATGTTTGTAATGTAATGTAAGATTTCTGAATTTTCTACGATTATTTCTTATAAACTAAGCAACGCATTTAAATAGAGATCTTGAGATTAGGAAGAATAAAAAACAAACAGTGAATGCTACCAGTCGTGGAAGTGAAAGATACTAAGACTGTAGATAAGCTTTTTTAATCAAATTTCAGTAGAATCACCTAGTTTTACCAGTACATATGCATATATATATATATGTGTGTGTGTGTGTGTGTGTATGTGTGTGTGTGTATGTGTGTGTGTGTACACTTCAGAATAAAATTATCTAACAGTCAACTGGTATAAAAACCTGTGATTATAAGTTTTACGAGATATTACTGGCAGTAATATTCTATAAGTACTATCCCACCTGAATAAGAATTGATCGATATACAAGATAGAGCAAATAAATCATATTTTCTCCTCTGAAGAGATGGTAGACATCGAAATCCTATAGGATAAGGAGTTATAATATTTCAAATGTTATCTTTGTCTTACATAAACTAATAAAAATCTTTTGATTTGAAATTCAAACATTTCACGTCATTAATTTTTAAATTCATTGAACGACTAAAATTTATATATATATATATATATATATATATATATATATATAATTGCAGTATGTGTGTGTGTGCGTGTGGCTAAACTGTATGATTCTACTGAAATCTGATTAAAACAGCTTATATATATATACAATGCCGCGCAAAAGTATTGGATACCTTACATTTTTCTTCATAACTCTAATTAGGGTTCACGACTTTACCTAAAATTTGGTCAGCATATTTCTATTACTATTCTAACTTATAATTACTACCCCAAGGTAGTAATTATAAAATCAAAGTCTACAAATTTTATATTTAAGGAAAGATATAAATTAACAAACGCGAAAGTATTGGATACACTTAAAAAGTCCCTTTTCTAAAATAATTTTAGATCCCTTGCTCTGCGTGTCGCAATAATGCAAGCGAGTTATCACTGACCAATCAGAGAGCTTTATATGAAAATAATTTTTTTATAAAATCCTTCTGCTTCAAAATCAACCAGTTCGTTAATAAAAATGCATAAAACTAGAGTTGTCAACAAATATTCGCCAAGAAATCTTTGAGAAACACAAAGAAGGAAGGGAGTATCAAATAATATCAATGGGCACGTTCTTAAGAAAGTGAAAAAATCCTAGTGAAGCTGTTGCACATTTTCCAAGATGTGGTCGACCAAGAAAATTAAATGAATATATATATATATATATATATATATATATATATATATATATATATATATAATTTTAGTGATTCAATGAATTTAAAAATTTATGCCGTGAAATGTTTGAGTTTCATATCAAATATTTTTATTATTCTATGTAAGACAAAGAGTACATTAGAAATATTTTAACTCCTTATCCTATAGGGTTTCGACGTCTGTCATCTCTTCAGAGGAGAAAATATAATATTAGCAAATAGCTATAATGGTATACACCTTAATTGTTAAATTCATAAATTTTTAAATTCATTGAATCGCTAAAATTTGATTTATTTTCTCTATCTTGTATTTTGAGCAATTCTTATTTAGGTGAGATAATACTTATAGAATATTACTGCCAGTAATATTTTGTAAATCTTATAATCGCAGGTTTACATACCAGCTGATTGTTGGACAATTTTATCCTGAAGAATATATACATATATATATATATATATATATGTATATATATATATATATATATATATATATATATATATATATATAAAGCGTGAAATTAGAGAAGGTTAAAAGAGCAAAGGAAATAGAAAAGATAAAAGTGCGTACAAAACTAGAAAAGATAAGAAAATAATAATAAAGAAAAGTAAGCGTTTCAGCTCCAATCCATGGTACCTCCTTGGCAAACTTTCACAAAAACCACTCGGCTAGCTAAAACCACTCTTAACAATTTCCTCCATTCTCTATCAGTGCCTTATTCTAAACGCTGATTCTTATGAAAAGATTATTTCCTAAAACTGCCCGCGTGTGGAACACTGTTTCCCAGCCGATTACAATGTGGTAGCTTTCAAGTTCAATGTAAACAAATACTTGTTGAGTTGTCTCCTTAAATAATCAAAATTCTACCCAATCTACTCCATTAGCGATTACTTAACTGCCAGTTTACGTTCATTAACCCTTATCCTCGAGTGGTTTTCGGGCCTTGATAAATGGCGACTATCTTGTAATCTATGTGTGTATATATTTATATATTGTGGATTTCGAATCCTTCGACCAACTGCAATCGCCACTTCTTGCATTGATGATTGTGAAAGAGTGAAAAACTAGTGTCTGTAGGTATGAAAATAATTATATATATTTATAATTTATATTTACATTGCTCCTTTAAGAAATGAATTCTTAAATGTTCGACACTGTCTAGGAAATAAAAAATTGGTCAGCTGGCCTTGTTACAAGGTTGCGATTTCCTGTCACTCGATCACTATCGATCGTCTGAATTAATGCTAAGCTTTATTCATATTAACATTTCCTTTAATTCTTCGGCGGTTGATGGTGGCCTAGAAGGTTTAATTCCTCGCTAGTGGCATTGCTGCGGAGTTCGAATACTTCAAAAGTGGCAATCGTCATTTTCTGCACTGATGATTGCAAAAGCATGAAACACTCGTGTCTATAGGTATAAAAAATTACGTATATATATATATATATATATATATATATATATATATATATATATATATGAGCATTATGTGTTGCCAGATTAAAACATACAGCATATGGCAGGCGGAGGGTTTAGTCGCATACTATTTAAGATACACCGAATATCTAACAATTTATTATATATAATTTCTTACAGTTTTGCTGGCAGTGAACCATATGTTGGATTTATGACAGCATAAAACACATCCATCTTCGTCTCTGAAAATTTAAGGGGAAATAACTCTCATAGTTATTTCTTAAATATGCATTTTCTTTGAATAAAATACTATATCAGAAATCATGCTGGAATAAAAGTACGTAAACACCCGTTTTGAGTATGAAAATTACTTTGTGAGGAAGTGTATCTTTTGTACATATTAAGGAAATTGTGAACAGACAGACAGGAATACGATTTTACGAAAAACACCCGTCTAGCTGAAACCATTGTCAAAAATTTTCTCTACTCCTCATCTGTGCCAAAATCAAAACAGATTCCATGAACAAAGCTTCTTTCTTAGAAGTGCACGCCTGTAGAACTCTGTTCCGGTTGCCTGTTTCCCACCTGACTACAATCTGGATGTCTTCAAGTCCAATGTAAACAAATTCCTGATGCACCGCCCCCTTAAGTAAGACACTTTATCAAATCTCCAATACTAACGTACTGTACACGCAATAACCCTTATCCCCGAGTGACTTCCGGGCCTTGATAAGTGGTGACTACCTTGTAAAATATATATATATATATATATATATATATATATATATATATATATATATATATATATATATATATATATATATATATTGTAGCGGCCATAATATAAGGAACAGAAATATATATATATTGTAGCGGCCATAATATAAGGAACAGAAACAGCAAATATATAAATTTTCTTGAAAAAAGATTTCTGCCTCGACAGAAAAATATTCAACAAAATGTTTACCCGGAAGACTATTAATATAAAACTTTAAAAAGGAAGATACTAGAATTTAAAAAAAAATTATTTTATTTACACTCAATCAGATGTGCCTTATGCACTAATAAAAATGTAATTGCACTTTTTAAGATTTGAAATATTTATAAATGTTCTCATTATAAAAAACGCTCCTCTCTCTCTCTCTCTCTCTCTCTCTCTCTCTCTCTCTCTCTCTCTCTCTCTCTCTCTCTCTGTAAAAATTAATGTGCAAGCGATAAGAAAATATAAACCGCTTGAAGTAGCATCAACAACTCTAGCAAGCAGTCAGTCTGATACTGTTAGAAATAAAGCGTAGTAGTAGCAGTAATAGGTCTAGCGGACAGTTATTGAATATTGTTATGGTAGTATGAATAGTCTCCCGGTTGGAACCCCCTTAAGAATCGATTTTGTAAAAAAGACTTTTTTAAATCGATGTTATATCAATTCATATAAAATAATAACTGAAATGAAACAGAAGAACATGGAGATTATTATTATCACTATTCCAAAGGAATTCATTAAATATTTGGCAAGGAAATTAAAAATGTGCTTTTTCATGCAGTACCTGGAGCTTCATTACTTAACAGTAGTCTGTAAGTAACATTTTGTTTAGCCGAGCAGTTACTTGCTCGACTAATATGTGTATCACTTAAAAAAGTAATGCGTGATTGGCAATATTTTTTTTAGGCTGTAATGCTTAAATATTATACAAACTTACCAGGTTTTACATGATAGTATTTTGTAATAAAGATTAAATAGAACAAAAGAAATAATTTAGTGGACAAACGATAAGAAACGATGTTAATAATTTGTTAAAACTTTTACTTTATATTGTGTTTAAAAAAATTCGATGGGGCTTGTCAACAATAAAGTATATTTATCATTAGGACTTTATATTTAGGCAATATGGCGAATTCCACGTGTAAAACTCATTATAACCAACTACCATAATACAAGTCCACTTTAGAAATGTCTAATATTGATCATAGGATTAAAAGTGTTATCACTGTGTAGTTAGCAGGTGTAAACTTGTAAAACGTTAGATGCATTACCAAAAAATTGCACCCTTCCAGAAACATTGCCAAGAGAAGATCGAAGAATTATCGTAATGATAATTTTATGTTGAATTTACATAGAAAACAGTCTGCTACTACTACTACTACTACTACTACTACTACTGATTAGAAAGCTTTGTTTTAACAAAACAATCGATATAGTTAGCTGGACGTTTTTAAATAATTTATCATGCACGTTTAGGGTCGTGAAGAAATATTTGAGAAATATTAAATCCAAGTTTATCATTTGACATTATCCATTCATAGCAAAGTACTCTACTTTTCACACTCTTCTTAAACTGTCTGATCGCTCTAAAATCCATTCCGAACGTCTTCCAGATTTAAGCAACGCCGGAAAAGGACAAAATGTAACCGTTGCTTCCTTGCATACTTTTTCCTCTGCAGGTATCCTATCGGAGGGCGGTCATAGACTGACGTTAACAATATACACAGACATTAAATAAGTAAATATACACCATTATTTCTCTCTCTCTCTCTCTCTATATATATATATATATATATATATATATATATATATGCGTGTGTGTGTGTGAGAGAGAGAGAGAGAGAGAGAAATACTTTGTCTGTGTATGCGTGTGTGAGTTCCTTTCCTATGGACTCCACAATGGGTATATACTTTATGTGGCTGGCAGTGTTCTAAGAACGGTTTTGAATCGGAATGTCTGCGATAAGTATCGATAATCAAAATAATCCGATGAACGAAGGAACAGGCAATTTTGACCAAATTAAACACTTTACACAGCCTAATATCGCAGGTGCATTTGCGAAGTTTTATTACCACACAAGCAGAAAGGCCCGACATATAAAATCAACAGTAGGTTGTTTGATAAGAACGGGGTGGTATATAAAAATAATTTTATAAAATCAGCAGTAGGTTCTTTATAGTGAAATGTAGAAATATAGAAATATATGCTTTGTAGACTAAGTCACTGTGGGAAGGCATGTGAAGCTTTTTTCCAGTGCACCGCGATGGGTTCCCAACGAGAGCTGACAATCAATCGATTTGCTTGGAAATGGGTGATTTCACCGATTTCGATGACAATAAAAATATTGGAATGTGAAACATTCGTTGATCATTATACAGTCCCGGGCAACATTGGATTTCCCTGCTGATCATTTAATAATAAGGATAATTGTCAAGAGATCCTGATCGACTTAGCCGAGGTAATATTTATTATTTTATCTTCCTTGTGAACTTGTCCAAATCACTAACAGTAGAAAGTAGAATTCCAAGGTTTGCGACAATGTGACGCCGATTAAATCAAATTATTCTGTAATATGCCTTTTCAAAAGCTGAAAATGCTAATGTTTCTTTAGCCTGTCTCATACATTAATAATGATATATATAATAGATATATTGATATCTGCAACACAAAATGGTTAATCAGGTAAAAATATAAAAGAAAATGTTTTACATTTTTACTGTTACTGTTTACAGCTTTTTATAACCGCCGGCGAAGGAAGTAGAAAATTTAAACATGTATGAATTATTTTTGTGAGGTATCTGTTTATTTCTTTTCTTTTTTCATTCTTTCTTTCTTTTCTTTTCTTTTTCTTTTTTTTTTTTTTTTTTTTTTGTCAGTTTTCTAATCTTTTTGTTTTTGCTCGATATGAAGCATCCTGCCGAATACCAGACGTTCACTAACTATTTCAGAGACTCCAACCGGCTGATATTTTTTTTAATTTCCAGCCGTCCCTTTAAACGCAATTGTTTGTATCTCTTTTGCACTTGGATCACCGGGTATACTTGCCAGGTATTGTTTTTTTTATCAATTTTCAAGGTCCTGGCTTCTTCTATAATTACTAGAATGATGGAGATTTTCCTAAGATTCAATTTCCTTTCCCTGCCGTACATAATACCTTAGTATTTCGTCATCTTCCCGCGCTCAACCCAGTTAAAGTCAGAATCAACACTGACTTGAACTAGGGTTGCTAATTTCTCCCTCTTCTCCCATATTACTATGTCAGATTACATAGGTCCGTTTTCTAGGTATGTAGCTAAAGGAATTGCATAGTCATAATGGATGATGTAGGACTTATTTCCAACAGTTATTTCTGATATGTGTGCCCATGACTCGTTCTACACTAGATATTCAACTTTTACAGATGGTCCAGTAGATATATTTATGTGTGTGCGTGCGTGTGCGTGCGTGTGTGTGTGTGTGTGTGTGTGTATGTGTGGGGGGCGTGTGTGTGTTGTTATCAAGAGTATAATTCATGCCTTAAATTTCACTTTGTCTCTAGAGTGAAACAATGATGACTCAGGAGAAAAATGGTTGCTGATTGCGCAATCGTTGTTTCACTGTCTACTATTGTCCTCGGAGACACCATATCCAAATGCATTTATCGTCGAGAGATATAAAGAGAGGGGAAGTCAACAATGCATGCGGGTGTGTGTTCTGTGTTGTTATCAAGAGAATAAATTTCGTCGATAAAATTTGCAGAACAGTTTGAGGTCACATATCTGATTCAACTTGTTCACCCGTCGAATCAGCTTATTCTTCTCAGATTGTTTAAGAGTGCTTGAACCACATAATCAGATTATAAGGTCAAGTCACAGTTCCAATCATTACAGGATTAACATTGCCATTGACAATTAGTACATTCTTTTTAGTCCGTTTATAAAATATGGCATGATGCCAAACTGGAAGATTTCCAATAGATCAAGTGTTTTTAAGATCATAGCAACAATATTGACCAAGGTGATGATTACATTGTTCAACAACTCGTATCACGAAAGGACACATTAAATCTCAATTTTACCTGTGTGGTGCCAAGTAAAAAATTTTGTGGAAACTATTTTGGTTTCATGGTTTTGATTTGCGGCATTCCAGCCCTTTTTGTGTCGTTTAATGGCTGATTCTTGTAAAACTTGTTTTGAGTCAAGATCTTATCTTTAAATATTTAGAAATTAACTAGAATACCCGTCTCAGGATTAGTAAAATGAATTCCATTAATACAACAGACTAAGAAAACCAGCTCAGTTTGCCTAAGAGTTAGAACTTTCGCGAATGGCCTGAGAATTCTGAGTGGAGTCATACCAAAAATTGCAAAAGTGGTTCTTGATGCCCATTGCTAAACACTACGAATAATTAAGGATTAGTGGAGTAATTCTGGGGGGAAAATGGGCGCCATCCCCCACAATTCGTAGTAACTAATGGAAAAGGGGCCTTCTAATCGTCCTCGATTATGGTTGAACCATTATGTCTTGAATAAATATTCTAATTTTGATTCAAACCTATTATATGATTTTAATTTAAGAAAATTACAAATTTTAAGGGAATTTAAGAAGAGATTGAGCAAAAAATTATTGATTGAAACAAGCACCATCAGAATCAACACACTTTTGCCAACGCAAAACAAATGTATTTATGCCAGTAACATAAAAATCTTGTGTTCTGGTGGCGATCAAGTCGCTGAACTCGTTTTTGATATCGCTTAGGTTTTTGCAGCATTTCTCACGCAGAAACTTGTCGAGATGTTTGAAAAAGTGGTAATCGGTACATGAGAGGTCTAGGGAGTATGGCTAATAAGGCAGAGTTTCTTAGCCCAATTCGTTCAACTTCTGCAGAGTCGGTTTAGCAACGTGCGGTCGGGCATTGTTGTGGAGGATAATTGGGCCTTTTCTGTTTGCTAATGCTGGGTGTTGTTGTCGAAGTTCCTGATGCATTTTATTCATTTGTTCACAGTACTTCACTGCTGTAATTGTTTCGCCTGCATTCAAAAACCTTTAATAGATTCGTCCGGTTGCAGATCACCAAACAGTCAGCATGACTTTCTTTTTGGTGCAACTCTGGCTTCAGGAAGTGTCGTGGAGCTTCATCGGCATAAAGAACCCACTATTCATCGCAAATCACAACCCGGTCGAGAAATGAGTCATTCTTGTTGCGTAAAAGAAGGGAAGATGACACTTCATAACGGCGTTTTTTTTTTTTTGTTTGTTTGTTTGTTTTTTCTTTGTTTTTTGTTGTTTTTTATTTTGTTTTTCGTAAGGCACCCATTTATCAAGTAAGTTTTGTCATTCCAATTTTTCTCAAGTGGTTGGAAATCGTTGTTACGTCTAATTCAGAAGCAAGTTTTCGAAAAGTTGTGCGTAGATTGGCTTCGACTAAAGCTCTTAATTTATCGTTGTCAACATCTGATGGCTGGGCACTATGCTTATAATCTTCAAGGCTTTCGTAGCCGCCATGAAATTTCTTAGACCGCCATTATGATATGCGTTCAGTAGTGGTTCCTGTGCCAAACTCTTCGTAATTATCGCAAGTTGTTTCGGCAGCTTTTCGGCCTAGCTTGAATTGAAATAAGAAAACTATACGCATTTGCTTTTTTCCATCTTGTATTTAACGTTCTGAAAAAAAAACAATTGTTTTAAAATGATTGTAATTTAAACGATTAGCTAGAGCGAAAAAAGTTCTTTAAAACGATATATAAAGTAAAGGTATTATAATGAAAACTTATTTGAAAATACATAATTTCAAATCAAAATTAAAAATCCGCAATAATTTCCTTGTCAACCTAATACTTCTACAGTTGGGTTGAAGGAGAGGGATAACTAAGAATTAATGAATCTCCTCCATCCATTTAACACTGCTGACCAGAGCTGCTGAAATAGATCTGTTGCATATTTTAACATTTCCGTGTTCTGTGTTCTCTTGTCACCGTATATTTATCCAGTCCGTATTTTTAGAAACAATGCACGTAACGGATTGGTCTTCGAAAATCTGTTGTAATTCTCTGCGAACGTCCTACAATGAAATCCTATACTTGCTCCTCCGATGTTTGACTTTATTTGTGCCATCCAATTCAGTCGACGTTGTAAGAAAATATATTGTTTCTTGGTTTATTTTTAAATAAAAATCTGTAATTCATATTATTTGGATTATTCAGACTACTGTTTTCAGCTTGAATATTATTTTCATATATAAATATATGTGTGTGTGTGTGTGTGTGTGTGTGTGTGTGTGTGTGTGTGTGTGTGTGTGTGTGTGTTTTGGTAACGAAGCGAAGAATCACAAAGGTGAAAAGATATATATTTCCCTTCGTATTATTGAAATTATTCAGACTACAGTTCTCAACTTGGATGTTAGGTAGTAAGGTTGTACATCTTAAGACAAGAATAGGTATAAGGTAACCAAAATTCATCCTAGAATTGTCCGTGGCGTAACGGGTAACATACTTGGTAAAATTCAGTTGGAAGTGATACCTTTCTGGAGGTTGAATGGTTAAATCTTCAATGTGGGCAAAACTCTTAATAGAATTATGAATTACTTTGGACTTCTACACAGTCATGGCTGAAGGAACGAAAGTGTGCTGTCCTCGTGGATTAAATAAAAGGGTTTCGTTCGAAATTCCGTACAAATTTCCAACTTCGACAGAAAGATTCCCGAGTTCGGAACGATACACCTGAAGAAGGTCGGGGGTTAAAATGTTAAAACAACACTCAAGATGAGAGTAGTAGTCCAAATAATTCAAATTATACGAAGGGAAATATATTTTGATAATTTTCCTTAATTTTCTTATTTGCCATTTTGAAAATTTTGTCTTTGCTCTATTATGGTGGTTAGAACAACCACCATAATAGAGCAAAGACAAAATTTTCAAAATGGTTAAATTCATTGCAGTAAATCTATATATATATAAGCGAAAATGTATGTATGTACGTATGTACGTATGTATGTATGTACGCTTTTCCTCGGTGTCCACAAAAGGCTTCTTTCAGAGAAACGCTCGCTCGCTTCACAACTTCTTAAAACTTTTTATATCATCTATAAATTGTAATATCTCACACTTAACCACGGAGCTCGCCTGTCTATTTAATTTTATTGACTTTCAAACGTTAATTATTCCACATTTCCCGCATCGGCACGCATTACATTCAGTTTTCGGTATAAAAAAAACAGCGAAACGACTCTAATCACAGGCGGAAAGCCACTTGCCCGCGCGCCCTCCGGGGCCCGGGTGACATGATCAAGGTGTAGTATCTGTTCCGGCAGATGCTGCAAGCTATGACTAGCTAGGACTAGCTATGACTAGCAAAGACCAGATGTGGGGGCAACCCCACATGCTTGACCTTTAACCAGCTCCCATTTCCCTCCTCTCGGGAGCTGGTCCCCATTTTCCCTTCCCCCTCCCTGGACTCCTCACATTAAAAATCGGCCTTGTGCCTAATTTGCTCGGTGGGGGAGCAAATAAATACAACAGGCGGAAAGCCACTTGCCCGCGCGCCCTCCGGGGCCCGGGTGACATGATCAAAGTGTAGTATCTGTTCCGACAGATGCTGCAAGCTATGACTAGCTAGGACTAGCTATGACTAGCAAAGACCAGATGTGGGGGCAACCCCACATGCTTGACCCTTAACCAGCTCCCATTTCCCTCCTCTCGGGAGCTGGTCCCCATTTTCCCTTCCCCCTCCCTGGACTCCTCACATTAAAAATTGGCCTTGTGCCTAATTTGCTCGGTGGGGGAGCAAATAAATACAACAGGCGGAAAGCCACTTGCCCGCGCGCCCTCCGGGGCCCAGGTGACATGATCAAAGTGTAGTATCTGTTCCGGCAGATGCTGCAAGCTATGACTAGCTAGGACTAGCTATGACTAGCAAAGACCAGATGTGGGGGCAACCCCACATGCTTGACCTTTAACCAGCTCCCATTTCCCTCCTCTCGGGAGCTGGTCCCCATTTTCCCTTCCCCTTCCCTTGACTCCTCACATTAAAAATTGGCCTTGTGCCTAATTTGCTCGGTGGGGGAGCAAATAAATACAACAGGCCGACAGGCCGCTTGCCCGCGCGCCCTCCGGGGCCCGGGTGACATGATCAAAGTGTAGTATCTGTTCCGGCAGATGCTGCAAGCTATGACTAGCTAGGACTAGCTATGACTAGCAAAGACCAGATGTGGGGGCAACCCCACATGCTTGACCTTTAACCAGCTCCTATTTCCCTCCTCTCGGGAGCTGGTCCCCATTTTCCCTTCCCCCTCCCTGGACTCCTCACATTAAAAATCGGCCTTGTGCCTAATTTGCTCGGTGGGGGAGCAAATAAATACAACAGGCCCAGAGCCACTTGCCCGCGCGCCCTCCGGGGCCCGGGTGACATGATCAAAGTGTAGTATCTGTTCCGGCAGATACTGCAAGCTATGACTAGCTAGGACTAGCTATGACTAGCAAAGACCAGATGTGGGGGCAACCCCACATGCTTGACCTTTAACCAGCTCCCATTTCCCTCCTCTCGGGAGCTGGTCCCCATTTTCCCTTCCCCTTCCCTTGACTCCTCACAATAAAAATTGGCCTTGTGCCTAATTTGCTCGGTGGGGGAGCAAATAAATACAACAGGCCCAGAGCCACTTGCCCGCGCGCCCTCCGGGGCCCGGGTGACATGATCAAAGTGTAGTATCTGTTCCGGCAGATACTGCAAGCTATGACTAGCTAGGACTAGCTATGACTAGCAAAGACCAGATGTGGGGGCAACCCCACATGCTTGACCTTTAACCAGCTCCCATTTCCCTCCTCTCGGGAGCTGGTCCCCATTTTCCCTTCCCCTTCCCTTGACTCCTCACATTAAAAATTGGCCTTGTGCCTAATTTGCTCGGTGGGGGAGCAAATAAATACAACAGGCCCAGAGCCACTTGCCCGCGCGCCCTCCGGGGCCCGGGTGACATTATCAAAGTGTAGTATCTGTTCCGGCAGATGCTGCAAGCTATGACTAGCTATGACTAGCAAAGACCAGATGTGGGGGCAACCCCACATGCTTGACCTTTAACCAGCTCCCATTTCCCTCCTCTCGGGAGCTGGTCCCCATTTTCCCTTCCCCTTCCCTTGACTCCTCACATTAAAAATTGGCCTTGTGCCTAATTTGCTCGGTGGGGGAGCAAATAAATACAACAGGCCCAGAGCCACTTGCCCGCGCGCCCTCCGGGGCCCGGGTGACATGATCAAAGTGTAGTATCTGTTCCGGCAGATGCTGCAAGCTATGACTAGCTATGACTAGCAAAGACCAGATGTGGGGGCAACCCCACATGCTTGACCTTTAACCAGCTCCCATTTCCCTCCTCTCGGGAGCTGGTCCCCATTTTCCCTTCCCCTTCCCTTGACTCCTCACATTAAAAATTGGCCTTGTGCCTAATTTGCTCGGTGGGGGAGCAAATAAATACAACAGGCACAGAGCCACTTGCCCGCGCGCCCTCCGGGGCCCGGGTGACATGATCAAAGTGTAGTATCTGTTCCGGCAGATGCTGCAAGCTATGACTAGCTATGACTAGCAAAGACCAGATGTGGGGGCAACCCCACATGCTTGACCTTTAACCAGCTCCCATTTCCCTCCTCTCGGGAGCTGGTCCCCATTTTCCCTTCCCCCTCCCTGGACTCCTCACATTAAAAATCGGCCTTGTGCCTAATTTGCTCGGTGGGGGAGCAAATAAATACAACAGGCCCAGAGCCACTTGCCCGCGCGCCCTCCGGGGCCCGGGTGACATGATCAAAGTGTAGTATCTGTTCCGGCAGATGCTGCAAGCTATGACTAGCTATGACTAGCAAAGACCAGATGTGGGGGCAACCCCACATGCTTGACCTTTAACCAGCTCCCATTTCCCTCCTCTCGGGAGCTGGTCCCCATTTTCCCTTCCCCTTCCCTTGACTCCTCACATTAAAAATTGGCCTTGTGCCTAATTTGCTCGGTGGGGGAGCAAATAAATACAACAGGCCCAGAGCCACTTGCCCGCGCGCCCTCCGGGGCCCGGGTGACATGATCAAAGTGTAGTATCTGTTCCGGCAGATGCTGCAAGCTATGACTAGCTATGACTAGCAAAGACCAGATGTGGGGGCAACCCCACATGCTTGACCTTTAACCAGCTCCCATTTCCCTCCTCTCGGGAGCTGGTCCCCATTTTCCCTTCCCCCTCCCTGGACTCCTCACATTAAAAATCGGCCTTGTGCCTAATTTGCTCGGTGGGGGAGCAAATAAATACAACAGGCCCAGAGCCACTTGCCCGCGCGCCCTCCGGGGCCCGGGTGACATGATCAAAGTGTAGTATCTGTTCCGGCAGATGCTGCAAGCTATGACTAGCTATGACTAGCAAAGACCAGATGTGGGGGCAACCCCACATGCTTGACCTTTAACCAGCTCCCATTTCCCTCCTCTCGGGAGCTGGTCCCCATTTTCCCTTCCCCCTCCCTGGACTCCTCACATTAAAAATCGGCCTTGTGCCTAATTTGCTCGGTGGGGGAGCAAATAAATACAACAGGCCCAGAGCCACTTGCCCGCGCGCCCTCCGGGGCCCGGGTGACATGATCAAAGTGTAGTATCTGTTCCGGCAGATGCTGCAAGCTATGACTAGCTAGGACTAGCAAGGACCAGATGTGGGGGCAACCCCACATGCTTGACCTTTAACCAGCTCCCATTTCCCTCCTCTCGGGAGCTGGTCCCCATTTTCCCTTCCCCCTCCCTGGACTCCTCACATTAAAAATTGGCCTTGTGCCTAATTTGCTCGGTGGGGGAGCAAATAAATACAACAGGCCCAGAGCCACTTGCCCGCGCGCCCTCCGGGGCCCGGGTGACATGATCAAAGTGTAGTATCTGTTCCGGCAGATGCTGCAAGCTATGACTAGCTAGGACTAGCTATGACTAGCAAAGACCAGATGTGGGGGCAACCCCACATGCTTGACCTTTAACCAGCTACCATTTCCCTCCTCTCGGGAGCTGGTCCCCATTTTCCCTTCCCCCTCCCTTGACTCCTCACAATAAAAATTGGCCTTGTGCCTAATTTGCTCGGTGGGGGAGCAAATAAATACAACAGGCCGACAGGCCGCTTGCCCGCGCGCCCTCCGGGGCCCGGGTGACATGATCAAAGTGTAGTATCTGTTCCGGCAGATGCTGCAAGCTATGACTAGCTAGGACTAGCTATGACTAGCAAAGACCAGATGTGGGGGCAACCCCACATGCTTGACCCTTAACCAGCTCCCATTTCCCTCCTCTCGGGAGCTGGTCCCCTTTTTCCCCTTCCCCCTCCCTTGACTCCTCACATTAAAAATTGGCCTTGTGCCTAATTTGCTCGGTGGGGGAGCAAATAAATACAACAGGCCCAGAGCCACTTGCCCGCGCGCCCTCCGGGGCCCGGGTGACATGATCAAAGTGTAGTATCTGTTCCGGCAGATGCTGCAAGCTATGACTAGCTATGACTAGCAAAGACCAGATGTGGGGGCAACCCCACATGCTTGACCTTTAACCAGCTCCCATTTCCCTCCTCTCGGGAGCTGGTCCCCATTTTCCCTTCCCCCTCCCTGGACTCCTCACATTAAAAATTGGCCTTGTGCCTAATTTGCTCGGTGGGGGAGCAAATAAATACAACAGGCCCAGAGCCACTTGCCCGCGCGCCCTCCGGGGCCCGGGTGACATGATCAAAGTGTAGTATCTGTTCCGGCAGATGCTGCAAGCTATGACTAGCTATGACTAGCAAAGACCAGATGTGGGGGCAACCCCACATGCTTGACCTTTAACCAGCTCCCATTTCCCTCCTCTCGGGAGCTGGTCCCCATTTTCCCTTCCCCCTCCCTGGACTCCTCACATTAAAAATTGGCCTTGTGCCTAATTTGCTCGGTGGGGGAGCAAATAAATACAACAGGCCCAGAGCCACTTGCCCGCGCGCCCTCCGGGGCCCGGGTGACATGATCAAAGTGTAGTATCTGTTCCGGCAGATGCTGCAAGCTATGACTAGCTAGGACTAGCTATGACTAGCAAGGACCAGATGTGGGGGCAACCCCACATGCTTGACCTCTAACCAGCTCCCATTTCCCTCCTCTCGGGAGCTGGTCCCCATTTTCCCTTCCCCTTCCCTTGACTCCTCACATTAAAAATTGGGCTTGTGCCTAATTTGCTCGGTGGGGGAGCAAATAAATACAACAGGCCCAGAGCCACTTGCCCGCGCGCCCTCCGGGGCCCGGGTGACATGATCAAAGTGTAGTATCTGTTCCGGCAGATGCTGCAAGCTATGACTAGCTAGGACTAGCTATGACTAGCAAAGACCAGATGTGGGGGCAACCCCACATGCTTGACCTTTAACCAGCTCCCATTTCCCTCCTCTCGGGAGCTGGTCCCCATTTTCCCTTCCCCCTCCCTGGACTCCTCACATTAAAAATTGGCCTTGTGCCTAATTTGCTCGGTGGGGGAGCAAATAAATACAACAGGCCCAGAGCCACTTGCCCGCGCGCCCTCCGGGGCCCGGGTGACATGATCAAAGTGTAGTATCTGTTCCGACAGATACTGCAAGCTATGACTAGCTAGGACTAGCTATGACTAGCAAAGACCAGATGTGGGGGCAACCCCACATGCTTGACCTTTAACCAGCTCCCATTTCCCTCCTCTCGGGAGCTGGTCCCCATTTTCCCTTCCCCCTCCCTGGACTCCTCACATTAAAAATTGGCCTTGTGCCTAATTTGCTCGGTGGGGGAGCAAATAAATACAACAGGCCCAGAGCCACTTGCCCGCGCGCCCTCCGGGGCCCGGGTGACATGATCAAAGTGTAGTATCTGTTCCGGCAGATGCTGCAAGCTATGACTAGCTATGACTAGCAAAGACCAGATGTGGGGGCAACCCCACATGCTTGACCTTTAACCAGCTCCCATTTCCCTCCTCTCGGGAGCTGGTCCCCATTTTCCCTTCCCCTTCCCTTGACTCCTCACATTAAAAATTGGCCTTGTGCCTAATTTGCTCGGTGGGGGAGCAAATAAATACAACAGGCCCAGAGCCAGTGGTCTCTAGAGAGCTAAGCATCGTTTGGTCAATGTCGACTTCGTCATATCAGACGGGGGAGCGGGTTTTTAAAAACAAACAAACCGATTTATTGACCTCATTAAAAACTGTCCCACACATAGTGCTAACTGCTGAATACCTATCACCGTCACGTCAATCAAAAACGCGCACCTGTTTTTTTTTCACACTTTACTATTTTCCAACTGCGCGTCAAGGCTTCGTTTTTTTTTTTCACGGGCACCTGTTTTTTTCACATTTCGGGGTTTTTTCACACACACCTACAAACACCCGGACAACGCCGGGTACCCCTCGCTAGTCATATATAAATCTTTTTGCCTTTGTGATTCTTCGCTTTGCTACAAAAAAACACAGCTATTATAATTTTGTAATAGACCCTTTGGTGTATGCTGTTTGTTTATTTCTGACGTTATTGAATGATGCTCAAGATAAATAATAAAAGAACAGAGCAAGCAAATCCATTTTTCTTTCTACTGAGATGGCCTTTCTTCCTGGCTGCAAGTGATAACAAATATATAAATCTTATTTGATTCGCAATATATCGTCAAGCATTATGTCAGATCAACGCGAGATGGATGTTTAAGAAAACTCACGTAAAAATCTGTAAATAGATTATGCATATTTTAAATAAAAAATACTATATCTTATTTCCCTTCCACTCATATGACCAATCGAAATTAGAACATTTGAAAAATGTTAAATACTTTATGACACCGCAAATTAATAGAATCGTGTTTACAAACAAACAGATATTCTGAAAATGCGTCCACTTCAAGCGTAGGTTTCACCGATTGTTTGAAATTATGGCGAACGTGATGATCTTGAACCAGGATCGGGCAGTGATCCTGACTCAACTTGCTATAAAAGGACTCGTCTTTGCCAAACGTGCAATTTGAAGATTAGAGAAATGTTTAAATCACGAGAGTGAGGCTTCTGACACTGGCCCTTTGATTACGAATATCAGGGTGAACAGATGAGATCTCCTAGGGTCTTTATTTTGACATCTGGGACAACTTAGTTGTGTAAATCAAGTTGCTTTGCATATATCGGATTAAAGTGAATCAAAGAAAGAATGTTATTCGCATTCGGTGCAAAGGTTTGATTAATCCGAACTTGATGTTGTGAAGCTCAGAACGCAGAGAAGGAGAAACAAGAGAAGGGAAAGAAAACGTCGAGTGAACTATGTATTTTGGACCGAGGCAACAAGTCGATTATTTTCATTTAATTCCTTGAAATTTGTATCAAACTAGCCTGGGTGCCCGGCGTTGCCCGAGTGCTTGGAGGTGTGTGTTGAGCAAAGAAAAAAAATTTAAGAGGTAGGCAGGTTCGAACCCGCACCGCGAAGAAGGAGAAGAACGTGAAAAAAACGTAACGTCTTTGCTGTTGCGTCCATCGTTAATAATGGAAATTCGGTAAATTTGTTAACTTATATCGAACGGTTCATCAAAAACTTGTTTACGTTGGACTTAAAGACAACCATATTGTAGTCAGTTGGAAAGCAGGGAAACGGAAGATAATTCCACGGGTGTGCAGTTCTAAGAAAGAAGCTTTGTTCATGGAATGTACGTTTAAGTTTAGACACAGATAAAGAGTGGGGGAAATTAGTGATGGTGTTTTCTGCTCGATGGGTGTTTCTTGCGAAATTCCGGTGAGGGGAGATCATAGATTGGAGCTCAGCCGAACACTTGCCATGAAAATAAAGATAAAGCAGAGACAAACTCACAAACTCTCTTCTATGAGAAAGAGGTTCCAGGGAAGAGAAAAGGACATCTCCTACGAGGCTACGAAAGCAGGATAAGTCCTTTTTAGCAGCTCCTGCTCAGATGTGGCAGCAGTACTCCATCCCTGGAAGTACTTGGCTCTTATATAGATAGAGAATTGCATCAGCAGTGAGATATCTATTGGATCGATAGAAGGATCCGGCTATTTTTCCAGCGGCCTTGGCAACGGATTTAATGTATGTGCTCCATTTAAGATTTAGAGTAAAGGTCAAGCCCAGAAGCTTGGCAAAATATGAGGCCTGCTCAAGACGAGAGTCATTCATTTCAATTGATGCCAGATGGGGATCAGAGCATTGATAATGTAAAGATAAAAGCTTAGTTTTAGATGCATTAAAAGTAACAAGCCACCTCTTTCTTCATTGTACCACTTGCTCAAGATCAGAGGAGAGAGAATCAGAGAGAACTCGATCGTTTACTGTATTAGATGTGCTACCATCAATAGTAGTGTCATCAACATAAATGTCTACGGATGATGTAAGGATATGATTTGGAAGATCATTAATGTAGATCAGGAAGAGAGTTGGGCCCAGGATGGAACCCTGAGGGACTCCAGCATTAATACTGAGAGCTTCTGATTTCTGCCCATCAACCACTACTTTTATGAACCTATTAGAGAGAAATGATTTAACAATTGAGAAGACATTTCCAGCTATACCGTAGCTGGAGATCTTGTTACGTGAACCTTTATGCCATACTCTATCAAAGGCCTTTGATATGTCAAGAACAATTGCCCTAGAAAGGTAGCCCCGTTAAGAGATCCGCTAATCCTATGAGATATAACTTTAAGCACATCTGCTGTAGATATGCTGTATATCTAGCAGAACGGAAACCATATTGCATGTCACTAAGAAGGTTATTTTTGTTGAGATGGTTGATTATTTCTCTATTTAACACAGATTCTAGCAACTTACTCATGGCGCACAGGAGACTTATTGGCCTGTACTGAGAGGGGGATGAACGATCACCTGAATTCTTAAATGCAGGGCATACTGATGAGATTTTCCAGGGTGATGGGAAGCAATTCTCCTTAAGACAACGTTTAAACAGCTGTGTAAGGATGGGCGATAGTTCTGGTTGAAGTCTTTTGAGTACTATAATTGGAATATCGTCAGGGCCGGTTGCTTTACTGGAAGCAAGGTTTTTGATTAGCTTGGCAACATCACATACAGATATTTGTATATCACTTTCAAGCGTCCTTTTTCATAAATTCTATTTTAAACTTAAACGAGACGAAAATAAGGAAAATACAATTTACACACAAATTAAAAGCAGCAGTAACAACGAATGTTGTTTTCGCGTTCAAATCAACTGTTTTATTTTAATCAATCACAACACAAGATATATTCAGTTGCACGTTTTGCGCGCAGTATAAAAAACGCAACAGTATTTCCCTCTCTGTTTTGCTTTTTTTTTCATGACCCGACAAACGCAAATCATAATCTAATACAGTTTTTTTGGGACAGAAAGGCCATCAACAAGTAATCAAAGATATTTACGAACAGCTGTATGCCCAACGGAGCACATACATACCTCTAATCGAACGCACGTACACACAACATCACAAATGTACACACTCTCTCACTAACAAAACAGCGACAAACTAACATGCACACACTCACGCATCTACCTTAATCATAATTGAAAATATTCCTTTAATTTTCATGCAAGAAACCACGTCGTGAATGCTCGGCTTTTTTCGTAATTTCTTCGAAGTTACACGTAAATACTTAAGTCAAAAACGGATAGTGATTTATAAAAACAGGGATATTTCTATATATGCGATGTGTTGAATCATATCTTCAAATGGAGAAATAAGATGTAGAACTCATTGGATAACAGATACAAATTGATTTTTTATAAAGTACTCCATTTTGATTAATACTTTATTTTAATTGGTTACTGAAATCAGGTTTCGGTCAGTTAGAATCCAGAATTATAGAGTCACGCTGAAAACAGGGTGCTGGCTGTTGATTAAAAAGCAAACAGTTACTACTAAAACTTTATTGCGAACAAACATGCGGCTACTCGTGCTGATAAGAACACTTTTCTTTTTATATTTTCTTTTAAAATATACGGACTTTTCTCTTCGTTACAGAAAGTCTTTTACTTAGTATCAAATAAATATTAATTGCTAGCAGAGAGACCTGACGCTGTCCAGGATTGAATGAGGATCAACAAATGTTCCATCCTTCCATACTTTTATTATCATCAAAATCTGTGTAATCGCTCAGTTTTTAATCAAATCGATTAATTGCCTGCTCTAGTTAGGGACACCCTCGCGGTGCACCGAGAGGAAGCTTCACATGCCTCCGCGCAGTTACTTAGTCCACAATACATTGTAGTCTACATTGTACTATAACAATTTACTCTTAATTTTATAAAATTATCTGTAAATAATGGCTTCACTTAAAATTTAAAATGCAAAACTCAAGTATCATGTTAATTTATGTATTGCGGACTATCCTTATCTTTCTTAGATGTTGTTCCACGACGTTTAAGCCAACTATTCCTCTGGCATTCGTTAGGTGCTAACCGCGACGGGATAGGAACTCCGAATCTCCTAACTGCATTCTCAGCAATCACTGTCATCCGTACTTGTTGTCGTCTCACCACGTTTTTGGCCAAGTAAATTCTGGCCAGCTTTAGGTAGGATTGAAACCGTTATCTTCAGACAATTCTCACCTAGAACCGTAGAGATTCAACGTCTCTATCCACTGCGCCACAAGCCCCTAAGTCGGCCAGGGGCTTACTTAGCCAAAACGTGGTAAGAGGACAACTATGGATGGAAGTAATTTCTGAGATCAGTTAGGAGATTCGGAGTTCCTATCCCGTCGTTGTTACCACCTGACGAAGGCTAGAGGAATAGTTGGCCAAAACGTCATGAAACATCTAAGAAAGATGAGGATAATAGTCCGCAATAAATAAATTAATAAAAAAATACTCATCACAATAATGAATTCCAATTAAAGTCAAGTATCATGGTTCAATTGTTCTCTAAACAAAAACATTTATTTCAACGCGCTCCTGTCTTGTTAAAGAACCAACTGTTGCTGTTATGAAATTAGTTTTATATAATCATTTAAATTAAAGTTAAATGTACAAAAGTCAAATATCATGGTTGAGTTGTGCTCTAAGAAGAAACGTTCATTTTGGTTGGGCCTTTCAGCTTGTGCGGTGATAAAATTTCTCAAATGCACTTGTCGTGTTAAGTTGTATAAAAAGTGTAAACTTCGATCAAAATCGGAATTCTTTCTTTAATCGGATTTTTTTTATTATCGATTTTCGATACTTATCAGACGCATTCCGATACTAAACCTAAGAACACTTCCAGACACATCAAGTAATTCGTGTGAAATTTGAAAAGAAAATCAGCTCAGGCATTTCCTAGCCCATAAAGAACGAACTCACACATACACAGACAGAATCACACACACAACGACACGCAAACACAGATAAAGTTCCTTTTATATAAGTGTAGAGTTTACGTGTATAGTTGTCTTTCCCTTAAGAAAAAATAGTTGTTTGTTTAGAATACAATTTTATCGACAAATTATTTGATCAATTTCACTTGATGTAAGGAGCTAAAAAGAGCACTACGTAATTGATGCAATAACAGGCGACTCCTATTGATTTTCGTCTTTAAATCATAAATACGTGGTCCAGGATATGACCTTAAACTATATCCGATGGTGAGGCCCCACCTTGCGGGCTTTGGGGAGTGTGGAGCCACCCTTTAATTGTAATTGCTCCCAGATCCACTCTGACCCGGAGTGGTAGTACCTGTTAGAGTCCCAACTATGGGTTAAATAGAAACCGACTTGAAAAAAATATATTCTATTAAAAGAATTTTCTTCAAAATAACTGGATTCGGCATTAAATAACCGGAAAAGGATTGATATACCGTAAAACAAAAACAACCAACAAACATAGATAGGTGGAAAATAATCAGCAATTAAAGAATTCCCCAAACATGTAGTTCTTGGGAAAAAATATCTATTGGAATAAGAAAGTGTATTATAATAAAGTACCTGAATAGCGAATAGCCAAACAGGTTTAATATGAAAATGTTGATACGCCGCATAACAAACGCAATCAATATATGATCGAATATTGTGATACTAAAGAAAGTTCCAAGACACCTGAACACCTCTGTGCATCTTTGGAAATAAACAAATCAATATTTAATTGAATAACCACCAAATTAACCTTTTTCATCAACAACGAACTCGATGGAAGTTTACATAAATAAATTTGTGGAACGTCTTTCCATGAAGAAGAGAGAGATGATAAATCTTGTTGGCAAATGTGGCTTTTTAATTCAGAAAAATTTATTGATTTGCATTAGGCATGGCCAAAACGAAAGGAGGGAGTAAATATTTTTGGATGCAATCTCTCTTGATAAATCTACTAAAAACCAAGTAATTATCCTACCAATACAAAATTTTCACCAATTATTAAGTGAAGAATGAACTTTATAATGATGTATATTTTTTCATAATCGATATTTATATATATATCTATTTTTTGGCCTACAAAACTCCCCTTCTTTATTTGTAGGTACAAATATGCTTTAAATAATTAGCAGAAACTGAACAAAATATATTGTATAGTGGGGGGGGATTGTAAATAAAACAAACAAAAAACAACTATGTACGTATCAGATTTTATTATTGAAAATCCGAATATTGAATGTGTATAATTTCTCATCTTTTGTGTTTTCAAGTGTGAAATTCGTTAAATATGTTTATAACAATTATTATCTTTCAGATTAGCAGAATTTTTTTTTTTTCATTATTTTTACGAAAAACACTACTTTTAAATCTTTGAAAAATAAATTAATAATTTTCTTTTAGTGGGCCCAATATTGCCAATATACTATTATATAGGAAATGCTTTAAAGAATCGATACCAGAAAAAAAAAAAAAATCGATAAATAACTGCGCATTTTGCTAAAAATACGGAAATTTCTTTCGGCAATTTGTTGCTACGTATTTCTTTTTTCGTTTACGGAAGACCATACAGCCTTAAAAACAATTGTTCTGTATTGACAAACAGTTGTTACCCAACTCCCTTTTCCAAAATTACGTCCAAGTCTGCCGCTGATGATGCTCTTACTTGCGCTTGACTTAGTTAAAAGTGTGTGGACTTGCATCTACTACACTCTATTGTCCAGAAACACTTGGTCCTGATGGCAAGACAGGGTCGAGACGACAAGGTGTGATACTAGATGCAGATGTTGTCTCAAAAACATACGTTAGAACTAAATGAATTTCTTTTTACTTGTAAAGTCTACCGTAGTTTCTTTAAAAGTAATGTTAAATTTTGGATTGTTTTAATTTCGCCACGCGATAACTATAGATTGCGATAAAAGATCGACTTATTTGAAAATCATGTACTTATGTTATAATATTTTTGCATATTCCTACAGCAAATCATCTTAAATCTTATTTAGAGAAAAAATTTCAAAATTGGTTGATTTAAAAACTTTGTTAAAATATTTAAGTGTGTTAACGATCACGACAAAAATCGCGGTGAATGGTGTTGTTTTTTAAATGTTCAGATTTAAAATTCTATAAAAAAAAATAATTTAAAAAAGTTTTATATTAATCTGCTTTCCATAAAATTCAAACTGTTATCTTTCTCGAAAAAAGTTGCTCAAGAATGATAGATTTTAATAGATTTTAATAGATTTTAATAGATTTTTACTCGTTTAAAAAAACAACAACAATTTGTTTATTTTTCCATTTTTTGGCCATGCCTAATTTACATATTGTATATTATATTTTATTTTATAGGAATCATTTAAGATGAGGCTTCATTGTGTATTCATTCTTTTTGCGGACTTTTATTCTCATCACCATAGTTGCTGTTGCTTCACTACGTTTCGGTCAACTCATCCTTCTTCAGGTCGTTAACAGCGACGGGATAGGAATGTTGAGTTTTGTAACTGTATTTTCCGTACTTAATACCTTCCATAGTTTTTGTTTTCTCACCACGTTTTGGCCAACAAATTCTCTGGCTTGCTTGGATATAAGATTAAAACAGTTATCTTCAGACAATGCTCACATGGAACCGTAGAAACTGAACACCTCTATCCACTTCGCTATGAGCCCCGAAGGCCGATCAAGGTTGGATTTTATGGTCATATAAATCCAAGTTTGCGTACTTACCTGGTCTTCCATTGTCTGGTCCGTACCGAATATATTATTTTATCGGATATATTATATATTATATATTAAATGTATTATTTTATTGGATATATTATATATTATATATTAAATATATCATTTTATCGGATATATTATATATTATATATTAAATGTATTATTTTATTGGATATATTATATACTAGCGGGGGTACCCGGCGTTGCCCGAGTGTTTGTTTCCGGGACGGGGGGGGAGTTTTAAAAAATGTTATGGTAGGTAAGTAGGAAGGATCAAACCCGGAGTCATGAGTAAAAGTAGGAAAATAAAGTGTGTAAAAAAAAACAAAAAAAAACATCTGCAACGTTAACAGTTCGGCCACAAAGAAAAGTCCATTCCAGTTGTTTAGGGAAAAAAAACGACTACGGTAGGTCGGCGCGAACGTGAAAATATAATGTGAATTGTCCAGCACGCTAACCACTACGCCACAGAGCACTGCAGCTTAGTTTAGTGATTTTAAATAACTTCACATGAAAGAACTACGAAGCCAAACCGGTGTTCTCTTCTCAACTGTTCCTTGTGAACGATCCCCAAACGGTGTTAAGTGGTGGCAGGGGGAGGAGGAATTTATTAGAGAGAAAATATTTTACCACTTCCATTGATCTTAACCGATTTTGGCCGTGACTTCTCAGCAGAAAAAGTATAGAAATCTAAGATTATCGAGGAATTTGAGAAATAATAAGCCTATAACACACCTCAGATATTGTTCTGCCGTTCGTGCATATTATATTTGCATGAAATATCTTGATTTTTACTCCTATTAAAGTCAAAATCCGACGGGAATAAATGAGTTCATTTTATTTATATAGAGAAGAAGATTATATATTAAATGTATTATTTTATTGGATATATTATATATTATATATTAAATATATTATTTTATCGGATATATTATATATTATATATTAAATGTATTATTTTATTGGATATATTATATATTATATATTAAATATATTATTTTATTGGATATATTATATATTATGTATTAAGTATATTATTTTATTGGATATATTATATATTATATATTAAGTGTATTATTTTATTGGATATATTATATATTATATATTAAATATATTATTTTATTGGATATATTATATATTATATATTAAATATATTATTTTATTGGATATATTATATATTATATATTAAATGTATTATTTTATTGGATATATTATATATTAAATATATTATTTTATTGGATATATTATATATTATATATTAAATGTATTATTTTATTGGATATATTATATATTATATATTAAATATATTATTTTATCGGATATATTATATATTATATATTAAATGTATAATTTTATTGGATATATTATATATTAAATATATTATTTTATCGGATATATTATATATTATATATTAAATGTATTATTTTATTGGATATATTATATATTATATATTATATATTATATAATATATATATTATTTTATCGGATATATTATATATTAAATATATTATTTTATTGGATATATTATATATTATATATATTATTTTATTGGATATATTATATATTAAATATATTATTTTATTGGATATATTATATATCATATATTAAATATATTATTTTATTGGATATATTATATATTATATATTGAATGTATTATTCTATTGGATATATTATATATTATATATTAAATATATTATTTTATTGGATATATTATATATTATATATTAAATATATTATTTTATTGGATATATTATATATTATATATTAAATATATTATTTTATTGGATATATTATATATTATATATTAAATATATTATTTTCTTGGATATATTATATATTATATATTATATATATTATTTTATTGGATATATTATATATTATATATTAAATATATTATTTTATTGGATATATTATATATCATATATTAAATATATTATTTTATTGGATATATTATATATTATATATTAAATATATTATTTTATTGGATATATTATATATTATATATTAAATATATTATTTTATTGGATATATTATATATTATATATTAAATATATTATTTTATTGGATATATTATATATTATATATTAAATATATTATTTTATTGGATATATTATATATCATATATTAAATATATTATTTTATTGGATATATTATATATTATATATTAAATATATTATTTTATTGGATATATTATATATTATATATTAAATATATTATTTTATTGGATATATTATATATTATATATTAAATATATTATTTTATGGGATATATTATATATTATATATTAAATATATTATTTTATTGGATGTATGGCCCCCCCTCGCCAAACTTTCACGAAAATCACTCGTCTATCTGAAACCACTACAAATAATTTCCCCCACTCTTTATCTGTGCCTAATCCTAAACGCAGATTCCATGACAAAACTTCTTTCTTAGAACTGCACGCCTGTGGAACTCTCTTCTGTTTCCCTGCTTTTCAGTCCAATGTAAACAAGTTCTTGATAAGTCGTCCTTTTAAGTAATCCAATTTGCCAAATTTCCACTATCAAGGATTTTTTTTTGCATTGAGGTCACCACTTATCAAGGCCCGGAAGCCACTCGGGGATAAGGATTATTGCGTGTACAGTATTCAATGAGATAGTATCGTAGTAATCATTAGTATTGGATATTTGATAGGGTGTCTTACTATTATCATGATATTGTCCTATTGACTACTGTACACTTATTAGCCCTTATCCTCGAGTGGCCTTCGGGCCTTGATATGTGGTTACTCTTTTGTAGGAAAAATAATAAGATGAGGATAACAGACCGCAAAAGAATGACTGCACAAATATTTAGAGGATAGGACAATATCAAAATTAATGGCAATAGTTATCCATGCATAATTGAGTTTTCTTTCGTTTTGAGTTATACGATGGGATCGGGTTCTGGAATAAAGCATTATTAACGGAAATTTAAATCTTTAACGGTTAGCTACCATCTAAGCAATCACCTGCAGATGTATCATCATCATTTTCGTCTCAACAGAAGAAAGTCACCGTCGTCTATCCGCGTTTCTGCTACGTGCTTCTCGATCAAGTTGAGATGATGCCTACCGTACTTTGGTTTAAAGTTGGCTTGAACAAACATCCAGGTAGTATATAGGTGCAATATCTTCAAACACATGGCTTACTGTGCTTCACTATTTTTTGTCAATAAACTTGATTGATTTATGATTTGATAGAACCAACAAGAGTACAATATTGGAATGGAAACCTTCGTTCAATCTCGAAAAACAATGGATACCCCCTGTATGAGGCAAAGGTTGCACAATCCCAAATCACACCTCCCCTGAATCAAGTGGCAAGGAGAAGTTCACACGACTGGAAATAATAACGAGATAAGCGAGCACACATAGCACCTGGAATTCCCAAATGGTCACCCACTTTAGTACTTATCAGGCTCAACGTTGCTTAACTTCTGTTATCTAACGGGAACCGGTGTGTCAACGTAATTATGACGTATGTAGTAATATATAGTCAAATATTAAGAAAATTTTAAAGGATCAACACGATTAAAGTGTTATCTGTTTGTCTGCGTATGACCTTATGTCTGGGAAACAGTGTGTATAAGCTGTCGTTATATTTATTCATCTATAAATGTATGTTGTGTTGCTTGCTGAGATGCCTGTAGCCAAGCGGCCAAGTCTAGGATTATTTGGCTCACAAGAAGTTTGTATAACAGTTGATAACACCGTGATGTGACTGACATGGGTTCGTGTGGCAAGTCGGATGTCTCACTGCTAGGTGTGCTTGGGTTATTGTTTATATAATGAATGTAATACAGGTGCTTGGGTTATTGTTTATATAGTATACAGGTGTTAGGCTTCCAGGTGCTAGAACAGAATTCTACAGCTAAACGTGGTATATGACAAGATTGAGAGAGTAGTAACTCTAAATGAAGTCAGTATCACAAATGGTACCGGCTTAGGCATAGAAGAGAGGGAAAAGAGAACTAAATACCAAAGTCTAGTGCAAGACATGAAAACAAAATGGAACATTTGGATGATTTCAATCATAAAAGTCACTGGACTCATGAAAAAAAAACTGTAAATCTTATCTGGCGAATATACTTAGTGAAGGAAGGGCAATAGAGATTAAAATAGCATTTTTACCACTATGTAGAAATAATGCAATATCAAGATTAATTACACAGTCTATCCATATATGAATATATCAAATTTACCCACGACTTAATAAACTAACGAAAGTAAAGAGTTCAAAGAGTTTAGACGAAGAAGCTGTTGTTTTGTCCATATTTACGTTGACTTGTGTGTGAGTTCGTGAAACTCTGTGTATAAGCTGTCGTTATATTTAGTAGTCCATTATTGTATCTCATGTTTTTTGTCTAGATTCTTATAGCGAAATAACCATATCTAGATTTAGTTTGCCCTCAAGTCTGTATAGCAGTTAACAACACCGTGTTTGACAGGCATTGGTTTGTGCGGCAAGTTACGTCTCTCACTGAATAATTAAATGTATAACTAGAATACTAAAAATATCACTCGGAGTTTCTAAAATAGCGGGTGAATCGCTACAATCTGTAAGAATGCCCTATCCTTAGCAAAAGTAATTAGAAAAGAATAGATACTTAAAGAGATATTGAATATATGCATCTTATCCGCTATTCGCTTTTTTTACGCTTAAATTTAAATATTTTCTCTGGTTCGTAAGAATTAAGCTTCTTTGATCTATAATGCTTGAATCATAAACAACAATTTTGATCTGTCAGACTTGAGCTCGAAATAAGATTAGCTTGAATTGAATCATTTTAGTTTTCACGTTTTCAAGCATTTCTATTAGAGTTTTGTGTCGGTTCATATGCCACAGTTAAATAATTTTTCTCATACATTCAGGCTTTACGTTTCAAATGTCATTTTCTATGTCAAGTTTGAAATAGCATTTTGTGGTATGTAAAGAAATATTCTATTTCAGACTTAAATCTGAAATAGAATATTTACTTGTCAAACTTCATTTTGAAACAGTATTTTTCGTGGTCTGTCAAACTTAATGATTAAATAACATTTCCTTATTTCTGTTAAAATTAAATTTGTAATTTTATATTATTTGTCAAGCTTTACTGTAAATAGCATTTCCTTTCTTCTGTCAAACTTCAATCTGAAACCAGTCAGACTTAAATCTGTCTTAAATCTATCTGAAAACTGACAGGCTTAAATCTGAAATGTTATTTATCTTTGATCTGTCAGGCATAAGTCTGAAATACCATTGTCTTTTGTTTGTCAAATCTTAAATAAAATGTTCTTTGATCTATCAAAGATAAATCAGAAATAGAATCTGTCAATAGATCTGTCAAACCTGAATCTGAAATAGCATCAATATTAAATCTGAAATATCTAAGAAATGTCAACTCATGCATATGAGAGTTGCGATTACTGATCTATTTTAAGAAATAAGGAATTCTAATCGCAATATTTTAGCCAGATTATTTTAGCAAACAGATTTACTTAGCACGCCATAAGTGTCAAAACTCAATAGAAACGAAGAGTCGGCGGCGACGACACCACGGGATGGGCAGCCACGACTAGACTGTGCTTTTTACAGAGAGGCGGTGGCTGTGTTGGGTGGAGGGCCGAGCCTCGAACTGTCGGGTTTTAAAAGTAATGTTTGAAAGGTGTGACTTTGAAAATAAATCTGTGTTTTCGCAGTCGAGAAAACTCGATAGAATGATGAATATTTGGATCAGAAATGGTGGATGCCAGTCAAGTGGCGTCGTCTGTGTCTGGTTATTCCGTTGAGGGTGCTTGTGTTTTGATTTTTTTTTTTTTTTGTATCGTAATTCGAAGGCTGTGTTCTTAATTGTTTATTTGTTTTATTTGTTTGTCTTTGCTATTTAGTGCACGTTTTTGACTTCTAAAACAATAATGATATTTCGAAATTATATAGAATTTCTTCCAAGTTGTTTTCAAATTCCAAAACTGTACCGTACGTGATAGCTCGGGACCTGGATTAAATGGCGGGCATTTTTTTTTTTTTTTTTCATTACATTTTCACCCCAAACAAGGCAAATTGCCACTTTGGTAGGTGTGTCAGAAATTTCGTGAAAAATAGTGAATAATTCAACCTCGTCTTTCCAAGCTTATAACTCCTCGAAAAATATAATTCAAGCCCTAATTTTTTTTTCAATTAAAGGAGCAAGGACCAAGGTTTAATAAAAAAAAAGAAAAAACAAACAACGTGGTTTAAAAAAAAAAAGGTTTTAAACTCCGAACTTTACAGGTAAATTCCTAAAAAACACTACTTTTTCTGTTTTAAATTTGAATATATTATTTATTGACCTTTTCTCTTCAATTTGATATATAAAACTTTGGTGAGTAAATTAATTATTTACTTTTTAATAGACACTTGAAAATAGGGGGGGCGTGAATTTAAAAAAAAACGTTTGTCTACAATATTATATTCCATTTATTGGAAAGAGCATAAAATTTCACATTGACCCTGAAAATATCGTAAAAATAGAATAAATAGAAAAATTTTGATAGATTTTTAAAGTTTAAAAATTGAAAAATATTGAGTTCGTAAAATTCATTACTGTTTTTTAAAAAATAAAAAAAAATATTCCTATTTCTTTTAAAACAACCTTAATAGTTTATTTTGGAAGTATAATCCATAAAGAAAATAAACAACCCACTTTTAAAGGAGAAATTACGAGTTTTTTATATTTTATTCGCAGTTTCGTGTTAGGGGTGTCAAACATTTCTACAAAAACTCTGATACACCTACCACTTTGGTGTAGGGGCTACTATCAGGGGCAACAACTACCGGAGTACTATGTAGGGATTTGGGTAGCAAGATGTCGATTCAAGTTACACTTGAACTTCTGCACGTCAGTACTGTTGGGGAAGCAGGGACCTGGAATGGAATTCCAAATTTTGGCGGTTTTGAGGAATAAACTATTCGAGTAGAAAGATCTTTTACATCTAGGGATCTCTACAGGGTGGGGTGGGATTTAGCAGCCTGTCGGGTTTGTCGAGGGTGCTCACGTCGTAGGGGCACATGTGCTTGCAGTTCATCAGAGCATTCACCACTAAAATACTTGTAGCACAGGCAAAGGTATGCAACATTTTGTCGATGGGACAGAGGCTGAAGCTTAGATGACAGTTCAGGGCCTATCAGGTTTGTGACTCTCTTTTGAAACCTGTCAAGGAGCGAGAGACTAGTAGCAGATGCACCAGCCCAAATGTGACAACAATACTCCATACATGGACGAATGGTGGCCTTATAGAGGTACAGGATACTTTCGAGTGTTAGTAGTTGTCTAGCACGGTAGAGAGAGCCCACCTTCCTTATAGCGGCCCTGGCAATGCTTTCAATGTAATTGTTCCAACTCATGTTTCCTGTGAACATTAGGCCAAGGAGTTTGAAAGATGTACTTTCAGATAAAGAGTCGTTGGCCATTGCTATAGGTGGTAGAGAGAGTTTCTTGTAATTATTGAATGAAACTAGTTTAGTCTTGGCGGCATTGAACGTGATCATCCATTTTTGTTCCCATTCCACTACAGATTGGAGGTCTTCCTCTCGTGTTTCAGCCATTTCTTTAGAAATGTGTTCATTCGTCTTCCTGTTGTGCTTGTTATAGAGTGTAGTTTCATCAGCATATATACCCATCTCAGAGGCAATTTTGTCGGGGAGGTCATTTATGAATATCAGGAACAATAGAGGTCCAAGGATAGACCCCTGGAACACTCCCGCATTTATATCATATTGTTTGGATGTACGACCGTCGAGGACAACCTGGATTTTTCTCTTATCTAAGAAGGGTTTAATTATGTTAAGTATTCTACCAGTGATACCGTATGATCTAATTTTCCTGGGGAGACCCCCATACCATACCCTGTCAAAAGCCTTAGATATATCTAGAGCTACCGCTCTGCCCTCCCCGGCTTTGTCCAGTGAACGGTATATACGTTCAGAGATTACAGTTAGGATGTCTGCTGTGGAACGGGTTTGACTAAATCCATATTGTTGGTCAGTCAGAAATTTAGCATCTGTAAGGTGATGTACTAGAGCATGATTAATTAAGGTCTCAAATATTTTGGCAAAAAGTGGGAGGAGGCTAATGGGGCGATAATTTAATGGGTCAGTCCTTTCGCCAGAATTCTTGAATACTGGTACAACAGAAGCAGTTTTCCAACAGCCCGGAAAGCAAGATTCATTAAGGCATTTGTTGTAGAGTTTGGAGAGAACTGGAGCTACTTCGGCTGAGCATTTTTTTTTTTAATAGCACAGCTGGGATGAGATCGGGTCCACATGCTTTTGAAGTGTCAAGGTTTTTTATGATAGCATGCACCTGAGCAGGGGTGATTTTCAGATCGTCTAGCGTGGCGTCTGTCCGCATAGGAAAGTCAGGTAGGAGGTGGTTGGAAGGGTCCATTGTGGAGTTTGAGCCAAATTACTGGCAAGCATGTTAGCCTTCTCGGTTGCTGAGGAGACAACCTCGTGATTGTTGGTTAGTGGGGGAATTGTTAATTGCCCATTATTTACTACACTGTTGTAGATTTTTCAGAAGTTTCGAGTTCCTAGTTTTTGTGCTTCGATGCGATTTTTAGTGGTTTCTCTAAATTCTCTCTTAGCTGTCGCTATTTCTTTCTTAACGTTATTTCTAGCTTCTATATACTTCAGTCTGTTTGAACTGGACTTATGTCGGTTGAATCTGCAGTATGCATGCTGCTTTTGAGCAATGGCAGTTGCGCAAGTCGAAGTAAACCATTGGGGAGAGTGGGACTTAATATAAAATTTCCGCATGGGAACATGCGCTTCGATTGTAGTTTGGAACCAGTCAGTGGTCTCGTTTGCACACTGTGCAGCAGAGAGAGAAAAAATATTTCCCCATAAGGCATCTCTGATTAGTTCCCTGATGGCTTCCCAGTCAGCCTTTTTATAATATCTCGTTGTTTTGAGCACTGGCTCTTCAGTTTTGGCTCTAGAGTTTAGGGCGATTTCAACCATTATCACTGCATGATCAGCGTTCTCGAGTGGGCTGTCAGCCTTCGTTGTGCAATCATCAGGAACTGTGGTCAAAACCAGATCTAGAAATGATGCATGTTGTTCTTCCTGGTCAGGGAAACGGGTTGGAAACGGGTTGGAAACGTAACAATTTGTGATAGGGAGTGAGATATAGTGAAGCTATGAGTTGTGCTGCCCGCTGCATCTGTGTAAGTAGAGAATCCAAGTTTTTGTGGTGGACATTAAAGTCACCAAATACATGTACTTGTGCGCTTATCTCACTTCATCTCCGCTATTTCTACATGTGTGATCAGCATGCTTTGCAAATCATAAAAGACAAATTTATTAGAAATCGTTGGACGCGTTTTAGCCCTAAGATTATTGAACGATAGAGATTAAAATCGAAATCAGTGCCGTTGGTGAAAATTAGACCACATAAAAAAGTTTCAGTGGTGTGCATATTGTTCCAAAGTATTGAAAACTGTGTTGTTGGAGAATTGTGTGCTATGTGATACAGATATAGTGGGAAATACGTTGTGGCATTGAATGCCCTCTCACCTGTAAAAAAAAGTATACAACCCAAAAAAAGTCCTAGTAGCGAACGTGTTTTTTTATAAACAGATCTCATTTTGCCCTCTAATTCTCTTTTCAAATTCTTTCAAAAAACAATTGTCAGTTTTTCTGAACTCGAAATCTGACATTATTTTTTTATGTATTTTACAGTGCATTTAAAACTCTTAAAGTTTGACTCACGGCATCAAAAAACGAAGACATTAACAACGACCATACTGTGTTGAGTGAAAACATTTAAGCAGACGTCGATATAATCATATATTTAATGTAAATGTTTTCATGGGAAAGAAAATATTTTTGAAAACAATAACTGCTCTAGATAAGATTTTGATGATATAGAAACAAAAACAAATAATTTTATGTGGAATATCAAAAGAAATGAATTGTAATATATAAAATAAGTAATTAATATGTATATGAATTTTGAATTATTCGGAATACTGTTCACGTCTTAAGTATTATTCGCACAACGTTTCGGCCGATGTACTCTTCGACCATCTTCACGTGTATCTTGTTGAACTCGAGAATCTTTCTGTCGAATTCGGAAATCTGGACGGAATTTCGAACGGAAGCCTTTATTTAATCCACTAACGTAGTATGTTTTCGTTCCTTTAGTCTTAAATAATTCGCAATTGTATTTTCCGTATCGCCCGCACTGAGGATTGAACCTTCAACCTTCAGAAGAGTAGTCTCGCTTACAACTGAATTTTACCTAGTACTTTATCAGTTGTGCTACTCTCAATTTTGGGAGAATAACACTGAAGACAAGAACACTAGTCCGAATATTAGTAATAATCCAAAGTAATTATTAGCCAAGAAAAAATTATAGCTTGAAAAAATATCAATAAATTGAAATAAGCGAGAGATCCGTATTGACGGTTTTGGAAGCAGCAGCAGCAGCAAATGTTGTTTTTACGTATCGACTCCTAACTAAATATCCATATCAGCAGTTTCTTTCAATCAATCACGGCGCGAAAATAATAACTCTCGAAATTTTGTGCGTAATTATTGGGAACAGAAAGTAATACGCACATAAGAGACATTCGTGAAACACTGTACGCTCAACGATACCACAGGAACGCCGGTCATTGAACGCACATAAACACAATATCACAAGCGTACGTACTGTACCACTGACAAAAACAGCTACATCTCACACCTATCACTTTTGTACACAACGTAACATGCTAATTTGCACGGCGCCAGCTGAAATAAATATATATGTACTACAGACAAAACAACTCCTTTCACTTGGAACGTTCTAACACTCTTTGAACTTTTGTGTTCTATCCACTCTTTATCTTTCCTTGTTTTTACAGGGTTTAATATAAAATTAAATACTTTTGTTTGGATCGACTCGTTCATTTGAAAATCTCTCATCTTCAATATTGGTGATCCCGAGTGCAGTCTCTTCAAAAACAACTAAAATAACTCCCATTGCTATGAATGTATATTCATACACACACACGAAATCTCTCTCTCTCTCTCTCTCTCTTTCTTTCTCTCACTCTTTATCTATCTATCTCTCTCACACACACACACACATACTCTTCCTCCTTTTCTCTCTGTCTGTCTGTCTCTCTTTCTCTCTGTCTGTCTATCTGTCTGTCTGTCTGTCTGTCTGTCTCTCTCTCTCTCTCTCTCTCTCTCTCTCTCTCTCTCTCTCTCTCTCTCTCTCTCTCATATAAAACAATCTATAACTAGCCATCCAAATATAATAAATAGGAAATAATTTCCTTCCAAACATAAATCATGACTGAAATATTTGCGTCATCACATTACTATATAAAATTCTCTAACGTCTAAAACAATAAATCAGACACTGTTGCAGAATTCTTCAAATTTATGGCCTAAAACCATTTGGTTTTTGATTCCTTGTTTTCTTTGTTGTTGTTCTTTGTTTTTTTAATTATAAGTGTTAATTTATATTGTTTCGGTTATTCGGACTACTGTCCTCGCCATGAATGTTATTCTTACAACGTTTCGGCCGATGTCTCCTCCGAACTTTATCAGGTGCGTTTTGTCGAACTCGGAATCTTCATGTCAAAATCGAGAATCTGCATGCAATTTCGAACGAAGCCTTTTATTTAATCCGCGAAGGTAGCTTGCTCTTGTTCTGTCAGCCATGACCGGGTAGAATTTTAAGTAATTTGTAATTGCATTCTTAGTATCGCCATATTGAGGATTGAAACTTCAACATCTTTAAGATTGACCTGATCATAACTTATGCTAAGTAATAATCGGTTCTACGCGACAATTTTTTAAAGCTTGAAGGTTTAATCCTCAATGAAGGCGATACTAAAATACAATTGAAAATAATCTAAAGATTTCTTCTCGGTCATAGTTAACGAAATGAGAGCAGTTTACTCCCGTTGTTTTAAATAAAAGGTTCCGTTCGAAATTCCGTTAGGTTCTTAAATTCGACATGAAGATTCAGAAGCTTCACAAGATGTGCATGAAGAGGATGAGAGGTTACATCGGCCGAAATTTTGTGAGAAGAAAATCCAAGATTAGAACAATAATCCGAATAATACCATTAATGAAAGCATTTTCTTTTCGCCATCGATTGAATTAATTTACCATATTATTCCAAAGTCCTTCCTCATTCTTTAAAGTATAAATATCACGTAGAATTGTATTTACAATTAGCGGTTGCTACGCCGAGTCAAACACAAAATCGAGTACACTCAACATCAAGTACACTCAACATCGTCTTACCATCAACGCTTACCCTGTGAACTCGAAGTATGAGAAATTCCCATATGCACAAAGCAAAATTGCTGAACAAACAAAACTACCCTAACTAAGGGTAAGGATAATGAGTAAAAGTTCGATAAAATGATGGTTAAAATTACTTCGAACTTGCCAAGATTCGAACCTGGAATCTTCCGATCCGTAGTCAGACGCGTTATCCATTGCGCCACAGGTCCTGTCCGTAGGCCGAAAGATGTTACCGCGACTGTATACAGACAGTGCTAAATTTCGTTGACATGGGAAAGTAACTTTTTCAACAATTGCACGAAACGGCCCAAAAATCCTTGTTTCGGGCATTTTATGTGACTCGGCGTTGTTCGTTACGAACCATATATAGATAAGGACAATCTAGGGACTTACACCTTTCAGGGAAAAAAGAATTTTTCAATTCGGTGCATCCGTCCGAAAGTTTTATTGGGATATATATATGCACACACACATAAATAAATAAATATTTAGAATTTTATTAATAGTATCGGTAATTGCAGATTAAATTATGTGAATGTTAACTTGTGAAAAAGATTTTTTGTTTCATTTTTGCTGTGTGATGTAGTTGAACGCTAGGTGTTTAACATGTTTAGTTTCTAATTGTATGGTTTAATGAATGTTGGTATTAATTCCTCATTATTTAACAGATTTTTTTTTTTTATTCAATACTTATTTGTCCTGAAGAATTACCCTTGGGGCTTAATATGGTCGACCTTTCGTTACATTATATACTCGTTGTGAGAAATGAGCTCTAGGAAACTAAAGGTGTTTACGTCTGGTTAGTGGTTGCGAATAGTGAGCTCTGAAAGCATTCCAGGCTTGGTTTGTAACGGCCAAATTAATCCTATTAATCTTTTTTCATAATGATATTCTATTGGCCAGACTGATTGTAGTAATATGTTATGAATAGCTAACAACTTTCTATTTAAATGACAATTATTATAAATATCAATCCATACATATAGACTTAGATGGTATTAATGTATACAGTATACAGCTAAAAGTAGCCCAAACTCTCTTTCTCTGAACAACCAACCGACACCACAAGACAAAATGCAATTTTTTTCCAACAAGATGACGCTACATGCCACGCGTCTCACAAATCACTGATACGAGTCCATGACATGTTTACGGAAGAGATAACAATGTATAAAAAGTTATGGCCACCATATTCCCCGGACTTTTCATCATGTGATTTTTATTTTTGGGAGACTTTAAAACAAAAAGTTTACGCAAATAATCCTCACAATCTTGAGCAACTAAAGGAGAACATTACCAACGCTATCAGGAGAATCACCAGAGAAGATCTACAGGCAGTATCTGCAAACGTTCTTAAACGCGCCAAGAAATGCATAGATGTCAACGGGGAGTACTTCCAGCATCTTTGATAACACTACAGGTAAACAATGCTAATTTAAACAATAAAAGAATATTCCCCTCTCTACTACATTTTCTGGGCTACTTTTAAGTGGGCTACCCTGTATATTATATTTCTCTTAATCTGTCTGTCTACCTGTTCTACTTTTTTTAGGAAACTATTCGAACGATCTGGCTGAAATTGTGTATGGACGTTTGTTATGGTGCAGTGGACTAATTATTATGGTAACCGTTCGATGCACAGTTAGGAATTAATAGGAATTAATAATTAATGCAAAAGGGAGCAAAAACGTAACCTTATTCAACCATCAATTTAGCATAAAGCACACATAGTGTGTAAACGGTATCTAACATTTTTCCGAGCAAAATGTCTAGTATGTTTATATATTTTATGTGTAGGATTCAATTTCAAAATAATTAAACACTAAATCTGCAATATAACTGGTAGGCGTAAAAGTGACTGATGTTGTCTAGGCTTAGTTTAATTTATTTTTATGTAAAGAGGAAAGGAGGGGGTGGAGTCCCTTCGGTTTTTTTATGGGCTTTTAACAATAGCAATAAGTATTCGACATCAATTAATAAACATTCTTCCAATTTCGGTTCATTTTAAGTATTTTGAACTGAGTTGGGGTATAATATAATCACAGCCTGTCATTTGGACATTCAAATATTTCAAATCTGCACTGAATTTGATCCATAGTCATTATTCACAAAGAAAGATTCGTTGAATTTCAATTGCTTCGAAGGTCCATTAAGTTTGATTTGCCCCGCGAATATGATATATTTTTGAAGTAGCTGAATATGCTTGCCTACAGTATTCGATTAATAATCTAGCAAGTCGCCTTACTGAAAAGGTCTTTGTGTTCAGAGCTGGTATCTCCTTAAGCGTGGGGCTTTCGGGGTACATTTCAACGTCTCTCTAAGCGGGTCTACAAATCAGTATTTATGCTTAACCAGCCAATCAAATTTGTGTGATGAGAAGCCCGAACGTACTCATATTTATTACATCAAAGCTTAAGTCTGAAATTTTAGACATTTTCTAGAATCAAAATGACTTAATGAGTTTCGATAAAAATTGTAATAAGGGTTCTAGAGATAAAGTTTTGAATGATTATATCTCAATTTAAATATTTGCAAAGGGACATAAATTTCCTGCAAAATTGTTCTGTTGGGGGAATTAATTTTACCTGTCCTGGGACGAATATTGTTCTAGAACGTTCTAATTGGCTGTTTTTTTTTTGTTTGTTTTTTGTTTTTTGTTTTTTTGTTTTTTTGTTGAATCTGTAAGATAAATATATGAGACAAAATAAGTCTATTAATTCGAAAGGATTCTACAGTGTATTCGGAAAAAAGCTAATCAATGCATCTTCAGTCGAATGAGGGATAACGATGGAATCGGACAGGAATGACATGCGCCATTTTATATGGAAGAAACTCCTATTAGCTGTTTTGCATGAATATTGATTTTGTCTATCGATTATAAGTGGAGGAAACCGAGTATAAGGTGAGGTAATTACTGGAGAGAAAGATAACGTATTGATTCTTATTTTTCTTTCTTGCGAGAGGCCGAAAACTTCAAAGTGTGAAGAAATCTTTCTGCAGTCTGTATGACTTTTCTTGTTAATCTTCTCATTAATATCGGCTTTGTCTCTCACTTCATTCTTGATTGAGTAAAGTTCAAACAAATGTAGCCATGCTTACTTGCTTAGAGAGAATAATTACTTTGTTGAGAACGGTAACAAAATTGGTGCTATTTCCATTGAAAAATAAACTGATAGCACTATATAAAGTTCGATTTATCATCATCGTCGTCGTCGTCGTCGTCGTCGTCACCGTCGTCATCGTCATCAGAGTTTCTGATTACTTCTGGAGGAGGAACACCTTCCCTGGTTTCCTTCCACCTTCTTTTGTTTCTGATTAGGTATGGCCATGTAGGATTCCATTAAATGAAGAGGTTGTCATCATTTTAATATCCGGTTTATGTTTTGGGTAGCTTTTTTTAGAAATTGATTTCCAAACTAACCTATCGTTGGCCAGGTTTTATTTCTCTCAAGTCCATTGTTTTCACTTTCTCTCGTGTTTTTTTATTATTATTAATATTATTATTATTCACTTTTCCTTGTCAACTGAACCTGCTAACGAACCTAAGAACTGCTATCTATTATTTCAATATGGCCATACTATCGAAATCTTCTGTTCTGTGCATATCCCTCTACACTGTCCAGATTAAATTTTCTTCTGGGATCATCAGATCGAACCCTAACCCTAACCTCTCCGACATATCCGTCTCTTATACTATTTATCTTCATATAATGATTATCCTCAACCCCACTGAGCAGATTTTACATCTATACATATGAGTTACAATAACTTATTTTGATAGTTTGAAGCTGCTACTATTGTTGCAGTACCTCCTTTCCAGGGGCGGGGGCATCACCATATAATGGCGCTCTTCGGCTCTCGCGTCGATGACTTCTTATCTGTAGGGTAATCTTTCTACTCTGGAATTAAAGTCGGTAGAACATTTAAAAAAAAATACTAGATCTCGAATTTAAAGAAGAGCCATTTTATTCAGCAGTAGGCGTAGCCTCCATCTCCGTTAACAGCAAAGAGAAGAAAGATTGGAAGTTATATAATTAAAGACATCGTTTCGTTTTTATTTTTTTGTTTCTTTGTTTGTTTACTGTTGATATTCAAGTGGTTTTACTTTGCGTTTCGTTACGACAAATTCCCAAGTAAGACTCATTGCTTTTCATTTCCTCTAACTAGAGTTACTATAAAAAAAACAACAATGGCTTCCAAAGGCCAAATGTCTGATGCCCCGTGTGATCTTATATATTTGCATGCTAACATTTCCTCTGCAAATTTAAATCTCTAAAAACAAGTATGCTTCCGTCCTTGTTTATTTAACATATTTAACACAATTACGAGTATTTTTCTCCGTGAGTAAATCAAGAACCGCAACGCTTATTACTAACAATTAGTAACGAAAAATAATCGTAATATTTTATTTATTATTTAGATTAAATCAAAGAATTATAGAAGACATTTTAAGAATGACTTTGGAAAGAAGATTGTGGATCTTTTTATATTATTTTTAATCTGAAAAGTGACATTAAGAAGTATTTTTCATAAGCTGTTTAATTGCTGGTATCGAAGTGATTAATATAGACTGAACTGACAGACGGTGCTGTTCGAGAAGGTAAAGCTAATTAGATTTCTACCGTATTTTGTTTTCGGCGTTCTGAGTCGAAGGATGAAAACTTATTGCTGTGGGGGGGGAGTCACACCCACTCTCGTAAAGAACTAAAATGGACGGATAAAATATAGAAATCGGCAAAATCGGATGAAAGTAAAGCAAAATATTGCGACACATAGAAATAAACAACTAAACGCATACAAAGAGGAATTCTATATTGTAGCTGTTATTTACAGAGCTATACTTGCTAAAGAAATAGGGGAAATTTACTGACTTTACTTTACACATAAAATCTGTACTTCACTGTTCCATCGTAGTATGCCCGAATATTGTTGACGATGTCTTTCGTTGGAGTGTTTGCTGGTTAAATATTTTAATGTTCTCTTCATATTAATCAATATGTTTTGATTTTCAACTTAAAGAAAAATATTTTGTTTTATTCTGATTTAATCTGCTTTTATATTTGTCAATATTTTATTCTTAAAACCAACATAAACTCTCCGTCGAAAATGACGGAGTAAAACTATACTGCGCCAGTATTCGCACTAATATTCGTATAAAATCATAGAATTACGTCAGTAATTTACTTTTATATCTCGAGACAGATATATATATATATATAGTACTGTGATTGATAATTTAAAATTCAAATTAGAATTAAAAATTAAAAATATGTTTCATAAGAAGGAACAACAACAAAGTCAATAATTTGTACGATCGTTTCGGAAACGATGTTTTTATTGTGATAGACATTAAGCCACGGGCAAAAATTTTGACATATAGTTGTTTTTTAACAAAATCTCATCAGCAGCAAAAGTATTGGGTGGGGTTTTTAATATGTAAAAGACACCATAAATAAACCTAGCAATTTTTAAGTAAGGCTGGTATTTGGAAAAAATTAAAATAAAAAAGAAAATATTTACTTGAATAGAAAAGTAATATGGGTTGAGAATAAATATAGAATAAAATGATAAATCTGAATTTGGTTTAAATATAAGGTTATAATGATATGTTTTTAATAAACGTTAAGAATTATACATATATATATATATATACATATACATGCATATATATATATACATATATATACATATATATATATTTACCTTTTAATTGTGAGCCTTTTGAAAACCCTAATTATCGTCAAAGCATTCATTTGGCTGTTGATTGTAGCTTATAAATGTACGAAATGTTGAATTTTCAAAAAGAACGCCAATTAAATATTTTTAGCGGTTAGAATATGTTAGCAAACGGCTAATTTAAAATTAAGTAAATATTAAAAACAAAGGGGGGCGATAATCTTATTTTTCTAATTAAATAATAAAAGGGAGATAATTAGTGTTTATTCTATTTAGATTATAAAATATTATATTTTGAACTTATTGAATTTAGTATTTTTAATACTTTATTTATTTATTTATTTATTTATTGAAATTAATAAATATAGTATAGGTTAAGCTTAAATATATATTTAAATAATATATATTAATGGTAAATATATCAGATAAACTAATATTAATAATAATATTGATGATCAAAATTTTATTAATAGGGGTATCAAGTTAAATTTAAAGTTCAAGTTTGAATATTAATAAGTAACATTTTTAATGACTTATGGTGGTTTATATTTGTTAAATTTAAACCAACGTTTATGACTGCATGAGGATATAAGCTCCTCTCTTGAATTTAGGAGGGTGGTTCAATTTTTGATATCGTCATATTTTAAAATCTTTAGGGTCTCGTGTGTACAAAGTGCACAGAATCTATCTCCAGGTGTATATCCTTTATATGATCCTATTATTTGCCATTTCAAATTGAAGGAAATATTCTTTTCTTTGAGTCGCCAAATATGTTTCGATAGAATGCTTTGGTTCAACAGGGAGTGGTTTTTAAAGGAATGCTTATGGGTTGAAATTCTATGCTTAATAAGTCCAGATGTGGAACCAAAGTAGATCGCGTCTTGTTTAATGTATTTATTTTCAGGTAGATAATGTATGACATTGGTATATGAAGGGTTGGACTGTATTTGATTGGTAGATTGTTTAAAGTTAGTGTAGTTATTTAATCGGGTGGTCAAGTTATGGTTGCTTTTAACCTCATTTAAATTTGGAGTTTGCGATACTGTGCAGCTATAAACCACATTTTTTTATTTTGCATGAACCTTGTAGGGGGGGGCATCTATTTTTCCTTCTACAGTTACAGCCTGCTATAGTTTCTGTATTTGTATTTTGTATATTATTAACTTTTTTATTGTTAGAACTAATTATTTTTTGATGAAGGTTTGGCATAGTCGAGTAAGAAACTTTAATTGCGTTCTTATTAAAGATCTTACTGTATCTATGAGGCGTTTTAAAGTTTTTTTCTAATATTTTAAAACATTCTCTGACTATGTTTGTCTCAAGATTTTTGGAATATGGAAGGTTGAACCATAGGGTCTCCCTATGTCTGTTTTTACTCTTACGGACTTTGGTTTGTGTTTATTTGTGTTTGTATCCAATACCTGCGGTTTCATTTTGCTTTGTCTAAATACTAAAGTAGCTCTAGGATATTTGCCTATCGAGCTTATTATATATCTGAATTACAACGGGCACTGTTTTTTTCTTGCATTTTAATTAAATTAGTAATTTTACTATCACATTAAAATACACTCTGCTCTTTAGAATACTGTTCTACCTCCTTTAAATTTATATATAAATATATATATATATATATATATATATATATATATATATATATATAAAGCTGAACGTCTGTGTGTGTGTGTGTGTGTGTGTGTGTGTGTGTGTGTGTGTGTGTGTGTGTGTGTGTGTGTGTGTGTGTGTGTGTGTGTGGTCACGAATAGGCTCTTATCTGGTTGACTATTATAGAAAACTGATCACATATAATGATAGAAGATGTATTGAGACACAGGAATGGGTATGTTTGATCTGGCATAATGATAATTTATTAAAATTGCGGGGTCTTCGTACGCGCCTGGTCCACAAAGTATGGAAATAAACAAATTTTAAATTAAAAAAAAAAACGTTTACAAGTGTTTTTTTATATAGATGTACATAATAATACTTTGATAAGTATATTTAACTTAAATAGCGATGGTATAATAAAATTGTGGGGTCTGCGTTCGCGCCTGCCCTCCCAAGAATGGAAATAGGCACAAACTTTAATAAAGACTTTTCATATCTATCTGCGTAAGTATACTTTGATAATTCTGTTTCAGTTTGAAGAAATATGGTATAATAAAATTATGGGATGTTCGTTCGCGCCTGACCTCCATAGAATGGAAATATGTCACAAAGTTTAACAAGGTTTTTTAATATAGATCCACAGAATATTGTGATAAGTGTTTCAGTGTGAACAGGTATGGTATAATAAATTATGGGGTTTATCTATTTTATTTTTACTTTCATCATATTTTGCTTTGGTTTTGATACCCCCAAATTCGAAGCTATCTCTTTACAACCCTTCCTTTTCATAACCTATCATACTTTCATAAATCAGAGTCCATTTTCTGTAGGCTGTTTCTGAACCCAGTCAACGACGGGTATTTTTGCTAGTATATATATATAGAGAGAGACAGACAGACAGACAGACAGACAGAGAGACAGACAGACAGACAGATAGACACAGAGACAGATTATTATCATTTTTTATAACCTAAGAAGAAAAAATGCCAGCCACTGACATTTTATTTCGAGTGGATGATTTATTTTCGACTTTATTTTGGGTGCGCAAATAAACTTCAGGCTATGTTTGACTTGTCCACCAAGTTTCAGTTATAAATGTCCAACAGTCTTTGTTCTATCGTCGTTCAATTCGAAAAAGTAACGCTGATTAGATTTTTACTGAATTGCGTTTACGGTGTTCTGAGTCGAAGAATGAAAACTTATTACTGTGTGAATGGCAGTCACTCCCATTTTCGTAGAGAAAAATGGACGGATAAAATATAAAAATCGGCAAAATAGAATGAAAGTAAAGCCAAATATGCAAACACAGAATATGGAAAGCAATAATAAGAGCTATCTAGTGGTCGTTAAGAAGTTTGGGGCAGGTTTAGGCGCATGAAGAAGTGTTGTGGCTTATTATGGAACAACTTCAAATCACTGAGTATGAAAATGTGTTGATTTTTAAACATCTCTGATGATTTTCTGGGTGCCCTACAAATATTATTATATCTGTAGATCTCAAATATCATGTTCAATATTACTGTTTAATTTCTGTTACTGCGTTGATGGATATAAAGTTTTGGTACTTGTTCAGATTTTGAACCAAACGTATCAAAGCGTTTGCTCGACTTTACCCGGATCATGACGTCAATTAGTCTGCGCAGTAACGGATAAATATTGGAAGAGAAAAAAAAAGAAACTAAATGTTACTTGGAATGCATGGAGACTATGAATTTGCTAACAACCACAAACGCCTACAGAAGTAGTTGTTTTGTTTTTGTTTGTTTGTTTTTTGTTTTTGCTTTTGTTTTTGTTTTTTTGTTTTTTTGTTATTTTGTCAGGATAAGCAATTAAGCGGAAGCCAAAAAGATTTACATTAAATGTTGCGTAAGATGTATCATTCCGTATTAATGAATTCGATATAACTCGAAGAAAAATTAATTTCTCGAACTACCGACATTATTATTGAATAATGTATTGTTTATTTAATATTTTCACACAAAAAAAATCATAATTGCAAAAAATATTTCTACTTTTTTGTTAGATTGCATGTTTGTGGTAACTTTTATATGTGAGATTCTAATATTTTCCTTGCTTGAATGAACGTGTAACTTTCAACGTAACATAATTTTTATATAATCTTGAAAAATATTGTTTTTAATTTAAAAGCAGGAAACAGAAAATAATTAAATTAAAAAATGGTAAAAATTATACAAATGTTAACGATAGGAATGTAGGGATGCACGGCTGAGTACAAAAAAAAAAGAAAACCAGCACTCCCTACCTCCTTCCAACTACCTGGAGTCATTTTCAGACAGCCTCTTTTTTACTTTCTGGCATTTTGGGCTTCCTTAGAATGCATTTATAAATGACTTTGTTTTGTTTTGTTTGTGCGAAGCTAGAATATCTCGCTTTTTGTGGTGTTAATTAAGCTATTTTTGTACAAAAAAGATATTTTATTTATTTTATTTAATATCTTAGAACTTTATTAATTATTTGAAATAAAACCAGAAAACTAATATAACAAGGGATTTTTGCAATTAATTTATCAAACTCTAAAAAAATTAGCTGAACTTGTCAGCCCAATGTCGCCGTGAAAACATTTTTCATCATAACTTTTTTCACGTGCGCAAATATTTATTTTCCTTTTGGAAATTAAGTTTAGGAATTAATCTTTCAAATAAAATCAAAAAGTAGTCGGAAACCTAGAAAACAATTATGATAAAACGGCTTTCAAAATTATGTATTTTTCCGCCATTTTTGCCCGTTCCTATATTTGATTTAAACGGCGATCGAAGGCAGTTAAAAAAATAAACGGATCCTATTTGCATTTCAAATCTGCATATCTACAATAGAAATTAAATTTTAGGATTTCTTTTAGGCGTAGTAAGTATAAATATTTTCACATGCGGTTTTTTAAATATGCTCACCAAAGCTGCATCTGACTTTTTTATGACTATTATGCTTTGATAAACTTAAGGGTTACGGAAATAGATTTATTCAATTGTATTCTTTGTTTTCAAAGAATTAAAAAAAAAAAAAAAAAAGTCTGTATTTGAAGATTTTTTTTTTTTTACATAGGCATCACGATTTATCAAGGCCAAGAGGCCACTCGAGGATAAGGGTTAAAGAGTGTACAGTAGAAATTGGACAATATAGTAATCGTTAGTAATTGATTTTTTTTTTACATGGTGGTCACCACTTATCAAGCCAGAGAAGCCACTCGGGGATAAGGGTTATTGTGCATACAGTAATCAATGGGATAGTATCGTAGTAATAGTTAGTATGGGAGATTTGATTAAGTGTCATTACTTAAGGGGGCGGTTCATCAGGAATTTGTTTGTATTAGACTTGAAGACATCTAGGTTGAAGTCGGGGGGGGGGAACAGGCAAGCGGCAGAGAGTTCCACAGGCGTGCAGTTCTAAGAAAGAGGCTTTGTTCATGGAATCTACGTTTTGATTTAGGCACGGATAAAGAGTGGGGAAAATTATTGACAGTGGTTTCAGCTAGTCGGGTGTTTTTCGTGAAAGATATATATATATTATATGTATCATATATATATATATATATATATATATATTATATATAATATATATTATATATAATATATATTATATATAATATATATATTATATATATCATATATATATATATATTATATATATAATAAATATATTACTAGCAAAACTACCCGCCGTTGACTGGGTTCAAAAAAAGCCTACAGAAAATGGACTCTGATTTATGAAAGTATGATAGGTTATGAAAAGGAAGGGTTGTAAAGAGATAGCGTCGAGTTTGGGGGTATCAAAACCAAAGCAAAATATGATGAAAATAAAAATAAAATAGATAAATCCCATAATTTATTATACCATACCTATTCACACTGAAACACTTATCACAATATTCTGTGGATCTATATTAAAAAACTTTGTTAAACTTTGTGACATATTTCCATTCTATGGAGGTCAGACGCGAACGAACACCCCATAATTTTATTATACCATATTTCTTCAAACTGAAACATAATCATAAAGTTATCTTACGCAGATAGATATGAAAAGTCTTTATTAAAGTTTGTGCCTATTTCTATTCTAGTATTATTATTTCAGTATTATTATGTACATCTATATAAAAAAAACGCATGCAAACGTTTTTTTTTTTTTTTTATTTCCATACTTTGTGGACCAGGCGCGTACGCAGACCCCACAATTTTAATGGATCATCATTATGACAGATCAAGCATGCCCATTCCTGTGTCTCGATGAATCTTCTATCATTACATGTGATCGGTTTCCTATAACAGTCAACCATATAGCAGCCTATTCGTGACAAGACACACACACAGACGTCCAGCTTTATATTATAGATATATATAAGAAATATATTATATATATCATATATATATCATATATATATATCATATATATATATATCTCACATACACATATATATCATATACATATATATATCATATATATATATATCGTATATATATATATATATCATATATATTTAAAATATATATATGATATATATGATATACATATATCATATATATACATAAAATATATATATTATATACATAATATATATAATATATCATATATACATCATATACATATATCATATATATATAAAATATATATTATATACATAATATATATAATATATCATATATATATCATATATATAATATATTTATAATATATAGATCACATATATAATACATATAATATATATCATATATATATTATATATATATTATACATATATATTATACATATTATATTATATATGTATAAAATATGTATTTTATATATTATATATATTATATATTATATATATATATTATACACATTATATCATATATATTATGAATATTGTATATATATTATATATATTGTATATATTATATATGTTATATATATATATTATATATATTATATATATATTATATATATTATATTATATATATTATATATATGTTATATATATTGTAGATGCATATATATATATTTATATATATATTTATATATGTATATATATATTTATATATATATATTTATATATATATATATTTATATATATATTTATATATATATATATTTATATATATATATATTTATATATATATTTATATATATATATATATATTTATATATATATTTATATATATATATATATTTATATATATATATTTATATATATATTTATATATATATATATATTTATATATATATATATTTATATATATATATATTTATATATATATTTATATATATATATATTTATATATATATTTATATATATATATTTATATATATATTTATATATATATTTATATATATATATTCATATCTATATATATATTTATATATATATGTTATATGTATATATATTTATATATATTTATATATATATTTATATCTATATATATATATTTATATATATTTATATATATATTTATATCTATATATATATATATATTTATATATATATATATTTATATATATTCATATATATATATATATTTATATATATTTATATATATATATATTATATATATATATTTATATATTTATATATATACTAGCTGTACCCGGCCACGCGTTGCTGTTGCTCAGTTTGTTAAAATGGAACACATTCCTCAAGGACAATTGCATTTTATTCGTTTATTTACTTTTATTATTTTTAGCAATTTTTTCAATCAATAAATTTTGTTATTTTTTCCAAGAAAAAACTGATTAATTTTTTACCATAAATTGTTAAGTTGAAGTTTATTTTTTTCAGGAAAACTTGCACTTTTTTAAAAAGAAATTTTGCAGTAAATGTTTCTCTTTGAAAACGGAATTTTTATTATAAAAAGAACAGATGAATGAATTTCTAATATAAAAAGAACAGATGAATGCTTTACATGAACACTGTAAATAGTTATGTGAAAGTAAAGAAAAGTTTGATTCTTTTTTTTCTAGAGAATGTTCAAATTATTTTTTAACAGATGTTCAGAAAATAAATAGAAAAATACTTCCATCATCAATTATAAAAAAAATTAGAAAAATAAATAAAATGTTGATTTAGTGTTTCAACATTATGCTTATAAATTACGATAAAACTTGCTGAGTATTCGCTGTTTTACGATTGTTGTTAAAATGGAACGGAAACTTAAATTTCGCTTCGTTTTAATCTTTCTTAATTTTTTTAATTGTGCCCCCAAACGAATATAATCAAAACAGTAACATTCAACAATTGTACTTTATGTATATAAAACACAAAATATTTTTTAAAAGAATAAAAAATAAAAAAAGTTAATGACGAAAGGGAAATAATTCCATTTTTAAACGAAAAAGTCAGTTTGGTATATCTTTTTGTTATTTTTTACACAAGTTCAGCTTACAATTCACATTGGAAATGTCGACATTTATATGTTGTCGGGTACGTTTACAACGAATAAACACTCCAATCTAGTAGATGTATCAGAATTTTTGACACCTCTATCACAAAACTGCGAATAAAATATAAAAAAACTCGTAATTTCTCTTTTAAAAGTGGGTGGTTTATTTTCTTTATGGATTATACTTCCAAAATAAACGATTAAAGTTGTTATAAAAGTAATAGAAATATTTTTTTTTATTTTTTGAAAAGCAGTAATGAATTTTACGAACTCAATATTTTTCAATTTTTAAACTTTAAAAATCTATCAAAATTTTTCTATTGATTCTATTTTTACGATATTTTCAGGGTCAATGTGAAATTTTATGCTCTTTCCAATAAACTGAATATAATATTTTAGACAAACGTTTTTTTTAATTCACGCCCCCCCCCACCATTTTCAAGTGTTTATTAAAAAGTAAATAATTAATTTACTCACCAAAGTTTTATATATCAAAAATTGAAGAGAAAAGGTCAATAAATAATATATTCAAATTTAAAACAAAAAGTAGTGTTTTTTTAGAAATTTACCTGTAAAGTTCGAAGTTTAAAACCTTTTTTTTTAAACCACGTTGTTTGTTTCTTCTTTTGTTTTTGTTTTTTATGAAACCTTGGTCCTTGCTCCTTTAATTGAAACAAAACTTATGGCTTGAATTACATTTTTCGAATAGTTATAAGCTTGGAAAGACAGGGGGTCGAATAATTCACGCCTCCCATTTTGAAATGTCTATTTAAAAGTAAATAATTTACTCACCAAAGTGTTATATATCAAAAATGGAAGAGAAAAGATCAATAAATAATATATTCAAATTTAAAACAACAAAAAAGTAGTGTTTTTTAGAAATTTACCTGTAAAGTCCGAAGTTTACGACCTTTTTTTTTTTTAATACACGTTGTTTGTTTTGGGTTTTTTTTTAATGAAACCTTGGTCCTTGCTGCTTTAATTGAAAAAAAAATAGGGCTTGAGTTATATTTTTCGAGGAGTTATAAGCTTGGAAAGACGAGGTGGAATTATTCACTATTTTTCACGAAATTTCTGACACACCTACCAATCTACCCATGTTAAGAACGGCTTTCGGAATAGATACCCTTAACCTTGCCAGCATACCCGAAAAGCTATAAAAGTCGACGTGTAGAATGTGAACGATGAGTTGAACGTAATGTAAAAATGTACCGAATTTAAAAGGGAACGAAATTCAACTTTCCGTTCTATTTTACAACAACCGTAAAGCAGAGCATTCTTTGCAAATTTTACTTAACTTACTGTATTAATGCTATTTTTTTTAAGCAAAATAAAAAAAATATTTAGGTTTGGCTATAAATTCCTAAACTCATTTCACCCTAAATAATTTAGGTGACTGAAATAGGAATCTAATTGAATCTTTAATTTCCTGAATAGTATACGAGAAATTCATTTTTCTTCGAGTTATATCGAATTCATTAATACGGACTTTAGGGGCTTTTTTCGTAATGTTACTGTAAAAATTATTTTTTTTATTGTTACAAATTACGATGCTTTATTTATATAAAAAAAGCAAAAATAAATTCTTGCGTTTTTTATTTACTACTGAAAACCATAACTTTAGTAAAGGTATTTTTTGTTTAAACAAAATAAAACATTTTCACGAGTTAAGTAAAAATAATTAGTTCATTATATTCTGCGATCATTATTTGATAAATACGGCAATATTCATTAAAATTAGTTAATTTCCTGATTTTTGGTGAATTTTTAAGTAAAGGGAGGGGTCAAAATGTTTATACACTTTGAGCGTCGGCATTCATTTTGTCTGTAGCTACCATTTTTCGATGAATGTTTTATAGGAAACCGACCACGTGTGGTTAATTTAAATTAAATTTCAATCACATGGTTACATTATCAATAATCATGTGATTTAACCCATTGAAAATTTACCGATATTGTAAGCATATTCTGTATATCACATGCAGTGTTGGCAACGTAGATTTAAAAAAATCCGCGAGATCAGGAGAAAGAAATCTCCAGAAAATCGCTGGATTTTTAACTTTTATCGTCTGAAATTTTCAAAAATTGCTAATTCACCCCCTTCCAAAAAAAAACTCCATATTTTAACTTCCTACCATAAAAAATATTATAAATATAGTATATTCAATATATAAAATATTCCGTGTTTTCTCATTATATGTTTCTGGAATTATATTAAAGCGGTTAGCTCCCCAGAAGGCTTACATATTTTATCAGCTAGTTTTATCTGTTTTTTTCAGAGAGGGTATTTTTTCTTTTTTTTTTTTTTTGTTTTTTGCAGGAGACAAATCATAAACTCAAACTTTTTATAATAAAAGTTAAATTGAAATATACTGCAAATAAAACATCACAATAATGGTGCAACATATTTTCAAATTAGAAAAATAAAAAACAAAAAACTTTGTTTTAGCATGTTAAAAGTATTTAAGTTGGTAGATAATTAAATTCTACTGTAATGGTATGAGTTTTTTGGGTTTTTTTGTTTTTTGTTTTTGCTGTTGTTTCTTGCTTTTTACAATTTTCGTATAATACTTCTAAATTAAGCGGGGTTGCTTAGATCGTATTTTAAACTAAAATTCGGAGGTTGGAACGCCCCCCACCTAAAATGTACTTGGAAAAATCGATTGTATAGCGAGATTTAAGAATGGTTAGCCGAAAAAAGGTGAAAAACAAATAAATAATCAATAAATAATTGTTACCAAAGGCAATAAATGCTACTTTTTTTTTTTACTTACATGAATGAGTTCATTTTATGTATTAAAGTATTTTCAAGCGCTTTTCTTTATTTTTTAATCTAAAATTGCAGGTGTGTGGGTGCGAAATATCTCCAGATTTTCAAGAATTCCCCGCTAGATTGCAAACAAAATCTCCAGATCTAGCAGGAAACCCTCTAAATTGGAAACACTGGTCACGTGACAAGAAGCTGTAATAAATAATTGTCCCTAAATAAAAAATGGCATATCGGTAAAAAAAAAACACCAATTTATCATAGAAAAAT